>NC_059266.1:12917719-13060219 GCF_017591435.1 Portunus trituberculatus | reverse complement strand
TCACTCACATATAAATGCTTTGACTTTTAAGAACACATTTTGAGGTTTAGTTAAAATAACGACTCAACGAGTAGTAAGGTTAGAAGATAATCACATCCAGTCAGTGAATGTACGTACTAAAATAACCATCATTTCAGCATTCTCTATGGCCTTATATTGACAGTAGCTTGTCATAAATTAGGAGACAAGTGCGGATTTCCAGACCATTGCAGGAGGCGGCGGCCCCAATGACACGGCCTCCTCACTGCTCCAGACTGAGGAGGGAGATTTTTTTTTTTTTTTTTTTAAGATTTCTTACGTCTCCCTATTAACTTGACGATGGATACTGTTATATTCGTATGGGAGGAATACTGTATGTTGACCGAGCTTTCAAATGCAAATTTACTACCAGAACGATATGCAACTACCGTAAGTAACACGATAAAAATTAGTGATATGTAGATGGCAATGTCAAACCCGGTTAACATGGAGGAAAATAATTGTTCTCACAAATACCGCTACAGCTGCCCTTCTCCTCACTCTTCAGTTTCTATGTTGATTGACTAATATCCGTGTTCTATGTGTGCCACGTTAGGTTTTCTCAGTTCTCGATGTAATGGTTGGGAAGATACTTCAAATGAGACGCAGAAGTTGCATATCTACTGCGTATATTTTGTTAACTTCTTTTTCCTTTCTTTTAGAGTACAGAGCTTGCTTATGTTAACTATGCTTGCGGAGGCAATCGGTATGCTTATAAATTGTATGAACTTTGAAATGTTAATTGATATCTAGAACGAATTTTAAGAGCTATACATAATTTGACAAATCGTGGGTTGAATGGCGTGGGCCGAGTAAGCACACCGCTAACTGCCACTGGCACACAATAATGGCCTTTATGTTCAACACACCGACTTTTAACAGTACCTCCATCAGACTGTCTGATGGAATTACTTTTTTATCAACCGTGTATTGTTTTCTCTTGAAGTGATAAATAGAGGACAGTTTGAGCCCAGAACTGAAGATGTGGAAAGTGTGACGTGAGAGAAATACAATGGAAAGTGTGTGTGTAGTGCTGGTTGGCGTGTGGCTGCAGGGTTGTGGTTGGCGTGCGTCTTGCGGCGGGTGTCAGCGGGTAGTGCGTAGTTACGATGCCAGGCTTTGTCGGCGACGGAGCTCAGGCGAGGTAAGACGTATCCTACCTCAGCTCTTAACTTGCTCTATGAAGGACCCCTTGTCTACTGGGAGAATAGTGACGGGCCGAACGGACCATTTAAAATAACCATCAGTCGAGGGTGAGATGCTCCTATACGGCCCTAACGCTAACGGGAAGCTGGAGGAAGCAGGTGACAGGAGGTGCCGGCGAGTCGATGAAGTGCTTGCAAGACGGCTGGTGCGCAGTACACTCTGCCATCACTCTCATTCTCGGGTTTCATAGCCACATGGGCCGATAACATTTTGTGTGGGAGATTCATGTTTCTGGACTTCCGCCGCGTCGCGTTGCGTGGCCGCTGTGTGGTATATCCAATACGCCCACATACCGTGATACAGTGCAAGTAGTAAAAGTAGCACAGTATGTTGATTCATACCAAGTTTTATCCATTATTATGTGTAATTTATCTTGGGTTTATGACATTTGTTCTCCCATGACGCAGTGCTTGATGCTTTCGAGTGAGATTCTTTTAATCATTGTCAATGTAAAGTGAAATGCTTCTTTTGAGCTAACAGCGATGTTTACCTTCGGTGCATATCGTTATGGAAGCACGTACGTATGTACATTACCTATTATTATTTATTTTATTATTATTATTATTATTATTATTATTATTATTATTATTATTTTTATTTCATAACGGGCACCAGAACCTAATACTATTGGTACTCATGGCTATTTTCACCCATCGCTTTTTACCTACTTATCTGATATCCTTGGAACATTTTGCTTAGTTGATCATGTACAACAGCATAATATTGTATAATTTCCTTTCTTTTTATTCTATCTTCAGGGCAGCAAGCGGGAAGGCACAAAGCGAGGCAGGAAGCCAGGCCGTAAAGCCAAGTCTGACATGAAGGCTAAACTAGGTATGGTATATTTGGTGTACTTATTTAACTTGACAGATTATTCATTTATCATATTACCCGGTACATTTAATGTTAGAAGAATGAAGAAAAATTTTGAAAATGGTCTTGTTTATGTTTCATGTCACTTAAGTTATATGTACATTAGATACATTTCATATATATATACATATATATATATATATATATATATATATATATATATATATATATATATATATATATATATATATAATGCTTTCCTATTGCAGTATTTAACTCGATTTTGTGTAACTATTTTTTTACTTGGATTTCAGTTTATTATCCACATTGCTACAAAGAAATTATTTATCATATGAAGTTGAGTACTTAAATGAGTTGCAGTTACCATATTCATGGCAATTTACAGAACGCAGTCGGCAGAGTGCAAGGGAGTGTCGTGCTCGTAAGAAGCTACGTTACCAGTATCTTGAAGAATTGGTGACAAATAGAGAGAAAGCAGTTATTGCCCTTCACCGGGAGCTGGAACAGGTGAGTCTTCTTGGTAAATAGTAGTGTAATTTCATGTTAGAAGTACTTTTGTCTCTGACTGAAGTTGGTATCCTTGACACTTTGCAAGTGGGTTTTAAAACTATGATGTAACCTTAATCCATCTTGAGCATTAGTAAATTGGTAGTCTTCATCTAAGATTATGGTTGCAAACTTTTTATCTTTGTTCATTATGCCCATATACACCTAAAGCAGTGGTTCTTAATCTTTTTACTACCACGCCCCCTCTAGAAAATGCTCTTTCCATCCATGCCCCCCTTGCATCTATAGACAAATTTCACTCCCAGATTTAAAAAGAAAATTTTAAAAAATGGCTATTTAGTCCATTTACTAAGCATGAATTACATTAGTGAGATATTTGACACTGCTCTAAGCTACCAGATCTTGAATACATGGTTAGTGAGATATTTGACACTGCTCTAAGCTACCAGATCTTGAATACATGGTTAGTGAGATATTTGACACTGCTTCTTAGCTACCAGATCTTGAATACATGGTCGAATGCTTGAGAGTGCACAACGGAAGTCCCCTTCAACGTTCAGGCGGTTTCTGTACTTGGTTTTGATAGCAACGAGCGTAGAAAATGCAGTTTCACATAGATATACGAAAAATGGTATGTCTGGGAAACTTTTGGAAACAAGAGTTAGTGACAACGATACTTTTGCATTATTTTATAAGCTTATCTTTGCAGTACTGGCCCATGCTCTTGTCATGAAAATAACCCATAAATAGAAAAACTTCTACTTTTCACCTGAGGTTCGTGCCCCCCCTGGAAATCACCCACGTCCCCAGGTTAAGAACCACTGACCTAAAGTATATATAGTTTGAAGAATTTAGACAATTTTGTTACAATGTTAAGAAGAGTATTTGAAGCAAGAAATCACACTGAATGAAATTATCTTAACAGGAAGTATCTTCCATTATAAGTACCTATATCATATAGGAGACATTACAAAAGTTAATCATGTCACCATATCTATCCCAATTTAGGATTGTAGTGAAAGCATGATTTACTTAGACCATGCTTTAACCCAGCCATGTACATGTGTAGCTTCTTGTTTTCATCAAACTCTTCTGTTTGAATCGCATAATACAGATTTTCTTCATTTCACTAATGTAACAAAATATTTTACATTGTTACTGTGTTATGACATGAATTGATATTGCAGTCCTCATATCACATCTATTTATTGGATAAGCATAGCATCATATCCTCTATCTTTTTCCTTCCTTTGCATTCCACTACCAATTCTCAATTTGAGAGCATTTGCTTTCATTATTTTTTTTACTTTGGCTTTCAATTCATCCTTCACCTAAATAATACTTCATCATCTCTTCACTCCCCCATCTCTTAGGCTATTAAAGTATAGCTTGTATTTTATGCCTTTATCTGACTGCATTGACTTCTCAGGAAACATTAATATTTCATCTGATTCTTTAAATGTATTGGCCAGTCTTCCCATTAAATGTTAGTTACGAGGTGTGCGCACAAACACACAAACACAGACGGGGCCACACGAGCATAAAGCCCAGGCCCTGTAAAACTACAACTAGGTAAATACACACACACACACTTTAGCAAAGAGTGATCATGCAGTTTTGGAGTTCAAGGTGATAGATGAAGAGAAATCTAGAAGAAATGAAGAATATAAAGTGGGAAGATGGAATTATGCCAAGACAGATTTTGGAAACCTAAAGAAATTCTTTCAAGAGACAAATTGGATGAAATTCAAGAGTGCTAAGGGAGCAAATGAAAAGTGGAAGGAATTTATAAAAATATACAAAGAAGGTGAGAAAAATTTGTACCAATAAGACAACATAGAGAAGTTGGAAAGCAGGACTGGTTTAACGATAGATGTGAAAAGGCTAGAACAAGAAAAGAGGATGCATGGAAGAGGTGGAGAAGGAAAAGACGGATTAAGCAGTGGGAAAGTTACAAAAGAGCAAGAAATGAATATGTGTTGATTAGAAGAGAAGAAAGAAAGAAACAAGAAAAGGATATAATTGATAAATGTAAAGACCAACCAAGGCTTTTTTACAGACATGTGAACAACAACATCAAAAATAGAGAAAGTATTGAAAGTTTAGAAGTAAATGGAGTATGCAGTGAGGATCCCAGGAAATGGCAGAGGCTATGAATGGATGCTTTCGGAAGGTATTCACAAAGGAGACTGCTTTTGACAAACCACTGGTAATGGAACAGAAAGGGATTATGAAGGAGTTTCAAGTAACTGTGGAGGAGATCAAGAATATGATGGGGAGTTTAGAAGTGAGAAAAGCTGTGGGACCTGATGGGGTATCAGGATGGATTTTAAGAGAATGCAGGGAGCAACTGGCAGAAAAAGTTTGTGAAGTAATTGATGCCTCATTAAGGGAAGGTGTAGTGCCCCAAGACTGGAAAAGAGCTAACATTGTCCCAATTTATAAATCAGGTAACAAGAGAGACCCATTGAACTATAGACCAGTGTCACTTACAAGTGTGGTAGCTAAGATGTGTGAGAGGGTGGTGAAGAATAGATGGACAGACTTCTTGGAGAAAATGACATACTTTGTGAGTGTCAATTTGGTTTTAGAAAAGGGCGTTCATGCACGACAAACCTGATATGTTACTATTCGAGGGTGATAGATGTAATACAGGAAAGAGATGGTTGGGCTGATGGAATATATCTGGATTTAAAAAGGCCTTTGATAAGGTACCACACGGAGACTGATCTGGAAACTTGAAATGGTAGGAGGAGTGCATGGCAGTTTACTAAAATGGATGGAAGACTTTTGGTAGGAAGAGAAATGAGAACAATAATTAAGGACAGACCATCAGAATGGGGCTTGGTGGAGAGTGGAGTTCCACAGGGATCAGTGTTGGCACCAGTAATGTTTGCAGTCTACATAAATGACATGGTGGATGGGGTGTCCAGTTATGTGAGCCTATTTGCAGACGATGCAAAATTGTTAAGAAAAGTGAGATGTGACAAAGATTGCGAACTACTCCAGGAAGACTTGGACAGAATATGGAAATGGAGCTGTACATGGCAAATGGAGTTCAACACGACAAAATGCAAGAAATTAGAGTTTGGCAAGAGTGAAAGAAGAATCAGGAGTATGTACAAGATAGGAAATGAAGACATAAAACCAGTCATGAAGAAAAAGACCTTGGGGTGACAATTACCAATGACCTATCGCCAGAGAGACATATAAACAAAATAATTGGAGAAGTATTGAACTTATTGAGGAACATAAGAGTGGCGTCTGTATATTTAGATGAAGAAATGATGAAGAAAATAATTACTGCAATGATAAGACCGAGGCTTGAATATGCAACAATACAGTGGGCTCGAACTTAAAGAAACACATAAGGAAACTAGAGAAAGTACAGAGGGCTGCAACAAAAATGGTGCCTGACTTAAGAGATTTGACTTATGAAGACAGACTGAACAGAATGCAACTTCCGACCCTGGAAAACAGAAGAGAAAGGGGAGACCTGATAGCAATATACAGAGTGATGATTGGCATGGAAAAAATGGATAGGGAAGATCTGTGTATGTGGAATGAAAGAATGTCGAGAGGGCATGGGAAAAACTAAAATGGCCACTTATAGGAGAGATGTGAAAAATATAGCTTCCCTCATAGAAGGGTGGAAGCATGGAATAGTTTAGACGTGGAAGTGGTCAACGCAAGGAATATTCATGATTTTAAGAAAAAGCTGGACATTAGTAGATATGGAGACGGGACAGTACGAGCATAGCTCTTTTCCCGTATGTTACAATTAGGTAAAATACACACACACACACACACACATGCAATATTAGAAATAGATATAGAAGAGGGAAAAGAAGATAGAGACGATTCATACAAAGGAGACCGATTAAATTACAGAAAGGCTGATATTGAGAATCTCAAAAACTATTTTAAAAACGTAGACTGTGAGGAGATGGAAAACTCAGAGACAATGCAAGACAAATATAGCTTATTTTTGGAAATATGCAAAACAGGAGTCAGGGAATATGTTCCAAAATATAGACCTAAAGAAGAAGGAAAGAAAGATTGGTTTAATGCAAGTTGTGCCAGGGCAAAGAAGAAAAGAGATGGAGCATGGAAAAGGTGGAGGAGAAATAGAAATCCAGCAAATAAGGAAAACTTCAAGGCAGCGAGAAATGAATGTTAAGGTGAGGAAGGAAGAGGAAAAGAACTTCGAAAAGGACATTGTCAAAAAATGTAAGGAGCAACCAAAATTGTTCTATAGATTCATAAATGGAAAAATTAGGCAAAAAGAAACAATAGAAAGGTGAAAAGGAGAGAACGGGATGGTGGAAGACCCAAAAAGTATGGCAAAACTATTAAATAAAAAATTCCAGGAAGTCTTTACTAAGGAATCCAAATTTTAGAGGCCACAGAGTAATAGAGAGACAATCTATATGAAAGAGATTAAAGTAACCAAGCTTGAAATTAAAGAGTTAATGAAGGAACTGGATGAAGAGAAGGCAATGGGACCAGATGAAGTCTCAGGCAAAATACTGAAAGAATGTAGGGAAGAACTAGCAAGTCCTATATACAACATCATAAAATGCTCAATAGAAAATGGAACAGTACCAGTAGAATGGAAAAAGAGCTGAGGTGGTTCCCATATATAAGAGTGGAAGGAAGGAAGAACCTTTAAATTACAGACCGGTATCATTAACAAATGTAATATGCAAGATGTGTGAAAAAATAATAAAGAAACAATGGATCGAATTCCTTGATGACAACAAATTAATATCAAATAGCCAATTTGGTTTTAGAAAAAGACGGTCTTGTGTAACTAATTTATTGAGTTTCTATTCTAGAATAGTTAATAGAGTACAAGAGAGAGAGGGATGGGTTGACTGTATTTATTTGGATTTAAAAAAGGTGTTTGACAAAGTGCCACATGCAAGATTACTATGGAAGTTAGAGGAGAAGGGTGGCTTAAAAGGAAGCACATTGAGATGGATAGAAAATTATTTGAGGGGGAGAGAAATAAGGACGGTAGTTAAAGATATGAAGTCCAAATGGAGAGCAGTAGAAAGCAGAGTGCCACAGGGGTCAGTATTGGCACCAATACTTTTCCTCATTTATATTAACGACATGCCAGAAGGAGTGAACAGCTACTTAAATCTGTTTGCAGATGACACAAAACTGTGCAGAGTTATAAAACAAAAAGAGGATTGTGAAATACTGCAAGAAGACCTAAATAAGATCTGGGAATGGAGTAAAAAGTGGGAAAATGGAATTCAACATGAACAAAAGCCATGTCATGGAAATGGGAAAGAGTGAAAGACGACCTGTGGGAATCTATAAGATGGGAGATGGAGTAGAACTGGAGAAAGTTAAAAAGGAAAAGGACTTAGGAGTGACGATGGAAGAAAACAATCAACCAATAAGCCATATTGATAGAATTTTTAGAGAAACATAATTTGCTAAGGAATATTGGAGTAGCATTTCACTACATGGACAAAAAAATGATGAAGAAATTGATAAGTACTATAATAAGACCCAGATTGGGATATGCAGGAGTAATGTGGACCCCTCATAAAAAGGAACACATAAGGAAATTGGAGAGGCTACAAAAAAATAGCTACAAGAATGGTTCCAGAATTTGAAGGGATGACATATGAGGAGAGACTAAAGGCTATGAATCTACCAACCCTGGAACAAAGAAGGGAGAGAGGAGACCTGATACAAGTTTATAAATTGATCAACGGAATGGACCAAGTGGATAATGAGAAACTGATCCTGAGAGAGGAATATGACATCCGAAGTACAAGATCGCATAGTAAAAAGCTGAGAAAAGGAAGATGTCTGAGAGATATTAAAAAACATAGTTTCCCGCAGAGATGTATTGAGACGTGGAACAGTTTAAATGAAGAAGTAGTGTCTGCAACGAGTGTGCATACTTTTAAAGTAAGATTGGATAAATGTAGATATGGAGACGGGGCCACACGAGCATAAAGGCCAGGCCCTGTAAAACTACAACTAGGTAAGTATACACACACACACACACACACACACACACACACGCAAAACCTCATGATGGTCTTGTATAACAGCCAATTTGTCTGCTACCAATAGCACCTTCAGCTTCAGACACAATCTTACTCTTAAAAGCCATGGTAAAATTACAAAGGCAACAATAAGGTATACAGAGTAAAGGAAAGCTTAGCGAGACATTGCCATGTGCTTGACAAGTCAGCTGTGTAAACACCAATCTTGGTGCTGGTAGTGCCATGGCACACACAGCCATTTTACGTCATGAACGGCTTTGACAACTCTTCAATTGACTCAAATGATGAAATTGCTATCAGTGGTATTTTACCCAGTATTATAAGAATGGCTTAAGGTTATTCAATCATAGGGCAAAAAATGCCTATGGTGCAGTCAGGATAGAACATGAACAAAACGTAGTGTCCAACTTATCCAATATCCAGCTTATTCAAGTTCAATCTAAACAGGGTTTTACTAATATATATATATATATATATATATATATATATATATATATATATATATATATATATATATATATATATATTACTAACTTATGTATTAATGAAATGGCCTTTTTCTTTTATATCTACATTAGCAATATATTTTATCTTTTTCAGTATCGAGTGTGGTCCAAAGAACTCGACGAAGGCAAGGTTCCAGAGGGTGTACTAAAACTGATAGAGGATGAGAAAGTGAAAAAAAATGAGAAAGAATAGAGTAAAATTTGGGGCTTAGTGTGTTCAGACTAATTAATTACAAGGATAGTCATCTTGTTGGTATTTTAGAAATTTAAGCTCAGTGTTCTCACTCTGATGATCTAAAGTAAAATGTAATTCTTTATATGATAAGTGTGGTGAGGAGAGATGTGTCCTGCCCTCCAGCTTGCTGCCGTCACAGGATCTGCTTGCTGACAGGTTCCCTTTATTTTGTTTTTAGGTTTTTTTTTTTTTTTTTTTTTTTTTTTTTTTTTTTTTTTTTAATGCTAACCATAATTATAGAATTAAATTGCTTGATCACCATGTAGAATTCATGCATTCATTCATTTCATTAGGTCATTCATCCTTCATTTCACAATCATCTTGGTGTTAGATTTATTTACTAATGCCAAACTAAGTATAAAATTATTTGAGCATTTATTATTACATTATTATTGGAATGTTTAAATTCTTATACCAAATAAAAGTTAAAACAATTCCCAAAAGTTTCATCTACACCCTATATGTGTCATGAATTTGTCTGTGACCTTGAAGTACAACCAATGAGTAGTCTGCCACTCACTGTTTGGTAATGCTTGCAATCTTAAATGAAGAGAGGTATTGAAAGGTGGCTGTGGTCAAAATAATGTTTTGAAGACGAGCTAGATCATAGTGACATTAATGAGTCAATACATGTATAGCACAAAATTTCCTCATCAATTCACTATCAAAACAATGTTAACCTATTCATGCCCAGTCATAGATCCCCTTTGATTTTTTTATACAAATGGTGTCTATGGGATAAGGAATAAAAATCAAAGAAATTTTTGGAAATTACATCCATAAATTAGGAAAGCATGCACATCCTTTAAAGTACACGTGGGCAGTGTATCCCTTACAAAGATATAAGGCAGAGAAACAGGAAGCCATTATGGTGGACTCACGAGATAGGTAGACAGATCAGAGAGAAGAAGAGGGCATATAGAGAATTGCAGAAAAGTGGGGAAGATGTAAATTTGATTAGGTACAGACAGGTCAGGGATGATTTGAGTAAGGTTATAAAAAAAAGTAAAAGGCAGGCAGAGATAAAACTAGCTAGAGCTGGGAGTAAAGATCCCATAACATTATATAGTTATTACAAGGTCAGTGATAAAAGAAATAAGGATAGGATTGGACCACTCAGAAAAGATGTAGTAGTGGATCAAAATAAAGACATAGTAGAATTATTGAATGAACAATTTTCTTCAGTATTTACTAGGGAAAGAATAGGAAATCCTGTTACAAACAGTGTGAAGAGTAGTTTAAGAGCTTTAGAAAATATTGATATAAAACCGGGAATTATTAGGAAATTTATTCTTGAACTAGACGATAGGAAAGCTAGTGGTCCTGATGAGCTACATGCCAGAGTACTTGGAGAGGGTGTAGACAGTATTTCTGAAGCACTTAAGTTAATCTTTGAAAGATCACTTAGGTTTGCTGAGATACCTCAGGACTGGAAGTTAGCTAATGTTACTCCAATATTTAAAAAAGGTAGGAAGGATGATGCAAATAATTATAGACCGATCAGTTTAACTAGTATAGTATGTAAGATACTAGAGAAAATCATTAAGGGTAGTATTTGGGAGCATTTAAATGAGAATAGATTAATTAGAGATACCCAACATGGCTTTAGATCAGGGAGGTCCTGTCTTACAAATTTGCTCGATATCTTAGAATATATTACCAAGGAGTTAGATGATGGAAATAGCATAGATGTTATATATCTAGATTTTAGCAAGGCGTTTGATAAGGTACCGCATAGGAGGCTAGTGTACAAATTGAGACTACATGGGATAGGGGTAGGTTAGTTGATTGGATTAGTGAATGGCTTTCTGATAGGAAACAGAGAGTAGTATTAAATGGGGCAATGTCTGAGTGGAAGGAAGTGGTTAGTGGGGTACCCCAAGGATCAGTGCTAGGACCTCTTCTTTTCTTGGTGTACATTAACGATTTAGATATAGGAATTAGTAGCAAAGTATCAAAGTTTGCAGATGATACTAAGATAGCATGTGCAGTACAGGGTGAAAAGGACAATTACAGAATACAACGAGACCTGGACAGGCTGATAGCATGGGCAGACAGGTGGCAGATGGAGTTTAATTCTAAAAAGTGTCAGGTTATGCATTTAGGTAAAGACAACACAAACTTTAGCTATGAGATGGAGGGATGTTGGCTAGAGGCAGTAGAGGAAGGAAAGGATTTAGGAGTAGTGATAGACAGGACTATGAAATTTTCAAAGCAATGTTTAGAAGCAAGAAATAGGGCAAATAGGATCCTGGGTTTTATAAATAGAAATGTTAGTTATAAAAGTAAGGAAGTGGTGCATAGCTTATATAATTCCTATGTTAGGCCCCATTTAGAGTATTGCATACAGGCCTGGTCACCCCATTATAGGCAGGATATCAACATGTTAGAAGCAGTTCAGAGAAGAGCAACTAAGATGATACCCGCATTAAAACGCCTGGAGTATAGAGATAGATTAAAGGAATTAAACATGTTTTCATTTGAGAGGAAATGTATAAGAGGGGATATGATAGAGTTATTTAAAATGTTCTCAGATACAAACTACATAGGTGCGAGATCTTTCTTTACCTTAGAGGAGGGAAATAGGACTAGAAATCATGGCAGGAAGATTAGAAAGCAAGGCTGCAGGTTAGATATAAGAAAATATTTCTTTAGTCATAGGGTGGTAGACTTCTGGAATGCATTGCCAGAGAGGATTGTAAATAGCACTAGTTTGACAATGTTTAAAAACAGATTAGATAAGCACTTAAATTTCTTTGATTTATAATTATGTATAGCGCTGCATGATAGTTTTTATAAGAAATTTATTATAGTTAAACAAGACATGATCCCCATGTATGGGGATCACAGATTGTAGAGGATTTCGCTGCAGGACTTAGCCCTGTTAATGGGCCAAATATTTAGAATTAGTATATAATGTATTGTGTACTTGTAAGTGTATCTTTAAGTACTGATGACGAGGTCGCTGTGCGACTGAAACAGGATAACCTAGATGGGCCCTGGTGGCCCTTTGTTATCCTATTATTTATGTTATGTTATGTTATGTTACTATTCCTACAAAAAAAAGAAAATAAATAAAATAAAATGAAATATACAAATTAGGAAAACAAAAGAAAATGCTGAAAATTTGTATATGCATATTGTGAAATTTATTGAACCTCAATAACTGTTTGGGAATAAATGTGTGCTCTTTAAGAAATCTAACTTAGCAATATCACAAGATATTTTTTATTTATTACTGAAATATTTTTCCAGTTTAGATTGAACTTTATCATAAATCTGACAAGAAAGTATTATTTTAGTTTCTACACAATGACCAAATAAAGCTCAAGAGAGGTGTTTCCATTGTTCTTTATACCAAACACAATTCCGACCTTGCAATAAAGATGCCAGGACTGGATAAAAAAAAAGACATTCATGAAACATCTAGTGCCACTTTCAAGTGCAAGTTCTGACAGCATAGCACATCACTACATTATCTAGGAGGTCTACATTGCCTATGTGGGTGTTGTATACCTTGATGGTGTTTGGTTGATCCACTTCCACCTTTTTACCTCTCCTGTGATGAATACCTGAAAAGAAAAAGTGTGTAAATTCACTATGTATATATATATATATATATATATATATATATATATATATATATATATATATATATATATATATATATATATGAGAGAGAGAGAGAAACTATATATTTACCTAGTTGTACAGTATAGGGTTCATACACACCTCATAGTTAGAGAGGCAGTGGCGTAGTGGATAAGGTGGTGAGTGTGGGATTGGGCAGATGTCCACGCATAGGTTCGAATCCCACCACATAACGCTTTGAAGCTATGCCATTTGTTGAGTGTTTGAAGTTATTTACATGTCACCATGATACCCAGGTTCTAGGTGGTTACACCAAAGATGCACTTTACAGGTGATATGGGCCTTAATATGGTTACCACTATAAATGAAATTGCCTGCGCCACTAATGGGCAGAAGCTTAACAGCGCTTCTTACGTATACTCTTCAAGTATGCCTACAGGTGCTATAGGCCATTAAAAAAAAAAAAAAAAAAAAGTGTGTATTTACCTAATTGTATATTACAGGGTTCGAGCAGGACTCGGTGATCTGTCTCCATATCAATATTTATCGAACTCTTCCATAAATTTGTGCACACTTTCTACTGGTACAATCTCTTCACTCAATTCGTTCCAAATATTCACCGTTTTGTGTGAAACACTAAACATTATAATGGTTCTCAAACACTGAATTTCTTACTCTTCTTGGAATGTCCTCTTGTTTGCCTACCTCTATCCTCCATCAGTGATACCAGGTCTTGTCTATCTATCTCTTCCCTACTTTTTTTTCTTTTTCCATTTCTTGGCCTATAGAACCTGTAGGTAACCTGAAGAATATTGGAAGTGTTGTTCAGCTTCCACCCATTAGTGGCACAAGCAATTTTATTTATAATGGTACCCATGTTAGGGCCCATATCACCACCTAAGCACATCTTTCGTGTAACCACCTAGAACCTGGTTATCATGGTGACATGTAAGTAACTTTAAACCAATTGACAAATGGCAAAGTAACAGGGTGATACATGGTGTAATTCAAACCAATGCATGGACATCTGTCCAATCCCATGCTCACCAACCAACCCACTATGCTAACTTATACATCATTATTAGATCTCTTTCCCATCTGTCCTTCAGAGATGGTAGTTCCATTTCCTTCAGTCTTTCTTTATAAGGAAGATGCTTTATTTCTGGCACTATCTTTGTAGCAGTTCTTTGGTTTCTTTCTATTCTCTTGATGTGTTTCTCCTTATATGGTGACCACACCACTGCTGCATATTCTAGTCTAGATCTTAACATAGTGGTTATAATCTTTCCATCATGCCCTTGTCCATGTAATGAAACAGCACCCTGATGTTAGTTAGTGTCCTGTATGTTGAAGCAAATAACCCATTCATAAGTCTTTCTGGAGTCAGGGTGTCTTGTATAATCACTCCCAGATCTTTTTCTTCACTACATATCATTATAATCTCTTCTCCCATTTTATATTTCCATGTAGGTCTTTTATTATTTTTACTCATTTCCATTACATGGCATTTCTTGGTATTAAAGTCTAATTTCCACTCTTGGCTCCTCTTCCAGATCTTGTTGAGATCTTTCTACAATTCTGTACAGTTTTCAATGTTCCTTACTACTCTCAATAGTTTTGTATCATCTGCAAACAAATTTATGTAACTTCTCAGACCCTCTTGCACATCGTTAATATATACTTGGAACATAATTGGTGCCAGCACAGAACCCTGTGGTATGCCACTAGTGACTGCTCCAACTACATGGGGTTTCTCTTATCATTATCCTCATTTCCCTATCTGTTAGGTTGTCTGTCATCCATTCTAAGATATTTCCCTTTATTCCAGTGATGTGTTCCATTTTCTATAGGAGTCTTCTATATGGTTCTCTATCAAAGGTCTTTTTAATGTCCGAATACAGGGTGTCAACCCATCCATCTCTTCCTTGTACTTCATCTATTACTCTTATATAAAAGCTTAGTAAATTTGTTATGCATGATCTTTTTCTGAAGCTGTATTGTGAGTTTTTTACTATTTAATTTTCCTCCAGATATTCTAACCATTTTTGTTTAATTACAACTTCACAGATCTTTCCCACAACATTAGTCAGTGACACTGATCTATAATTTAGGGGTTCAATCTTTTTACTTTATAATTATATTGGGACTATTTTTGTTCTTTTCCACTCCCTTGGTACCTTCCCTTCCATCAGAGAGCCGTCGATCACATGCCAGATTGGTTCCACCAGTTGGTCTCTACATTCCCTTAGTGTCCATCCTGACACTCCATCAGGCCCATTGCTTTCCTCACGTCCATCCCATCCAGCAGTTTACTGATTTTTTTGCTTGTATTTACCTAGTTGTATTGTACAGGGTTTGAGTGGGGCTCATAGTGTCCTGTCTCCATGTCTTCATTTATCCAATTTTTCTTTAAAGTTATGCAAATTATGTGCTGTAGCAACTTCATCACTTAGTGCATTCCACTTTTCCACTGTTCTATGTGAAAAACTATTTTCAAATATCCTTCAAACACAGCCTCGTCCTAATTTTCTTTATATGTCCTCTTGTCCTTCTAGCTTCTTCTGTCACCATCATTAGCTCTTCCTTGTCTATCTTTATTGTTTATTATTTTATACATTGTTATTAAGCCTCCTTGTTCTCTTATATCTTGTAAGGTTGGCAGTCCCATTTCCTTCAGCCTTTCTTCATGTTAGGTCCTTTAGTTCCAGCACCATCTTTGTAGCTATCTTCTGAAATCCTTCTAATCTTCTTATACCTCTTTTTTAGAGCTTAATGACCACACCACTGATGCATATTCCAGCTTGGGATGTATCATGCTTGTGAT
Organism: Portunus trituberculatus; assembly: GCF_017591435.1. NCBI lineage: Eukaryota > Metazoa > Arthropoda > Malacostraca > Decapoda > Portunidae > Portunus > Portunus trituberculatus. The sequence goes on along the minus strand of NC_059266.1, from coordinate 13,044,463 downwards.
TTTTTTTCATCATATCTTTGTCCATGAATTGAAATGCCACTCTAATATTAGTCAACATTTATATGCTAATCCAAATATCTTATGTGTTTTATGGGGTTAAGATTTTCCTATATAATCACTCCCATATTTTTTTCCTCTTTTAGTCTTTATTATTTTGTTCATCTCCCATCAGATACTTCCATACCAGTCTTCCCTTACTCTTTCCTAGTTCCATTATGTGACATTTCTTAGCATTAAACTCTAATTTCCACTTCTTACTCCACTCATAAATTTTGTTTATATCTTCATGCAGCAGCAAACAGTCATCTTAGGTTTTGATTACTCTTAGCAATTTTGCATTGTCAGCAAACAAATTAATATAACTGGTAACCACATTTTGTATGTCATTTACATATACCTGGAACATAATGGGGTCTAACACTGACCCTTGTGACACTCCACTTGGTACTTTACTTTACTTCCAAAGTAGTCTGCTATGAGGAACTTTATCAAAAGCCTTTTTTATGTCCAAGTATACTGTGTCCACTCATCCACCTCTTATTTCAAGTCCTTCTATTACTCAAGTAGAAACTTAAGTTCGACATACACGGCCTTTCTGTCCTGAACCGAAATTGTCTGTTTAATATAACTTGTTCTTCTTCCAAATATTTAACCCATTTTTTTTTATAACATATCTTCCCCACAACACTTGTAAGTGACACCGGTCTGTAATTTAATGGCTCAGTTGACTTTCTTCCTTTGAATAATGGGATTATGTTGGCTCTCTTCCATTCTAGTGGTACTTTCCCTTTTTTAATGAACTTGTAACCATTTCCCAAATTGGATCTAACAGCTGCTCTTTTCATTCTTTTAGCACCCAGCCTGATACACCATCCGGCCCCATTGCTTTTCTGACATTCAAATTATCTAGTAATCTTACAATATCTTCTTTTCGCACTATGATTTCCTGCAATCGTCAGGAATGCAATGTCCTATTTGGTTCTGCAAAATCCTCTTATTCAGTGAACATAGTTTTTGAAGCTCTCATTCATTATTTCACTTATTTCCTTTTCTGTTTGGTATGTCTTCCTTCCTTTAATTATTTCTCTATTGTTTCCTTATTCTTCATTTTACCATTTGTAAATTTGTAGAAAAGCTTTCTTCCTCTCTCCTTGCTCTAATATATTAATTTCTCGCATCCTTATACTGCTGTCTGTTATTTTCATTTCTCTGCTTCTTGGGTTTCTTCCAAGCTTTATCTTTTGCCTTTTTAGCTTTTTATACATCTGGCATTGTACCAAGCACGTATACTTTTCTTTACTCAATAGATAGGTACATATTTCTCCACTCCTTCATTATATTTCTGTAGGAATATTTCATATTTCCCTTGTATTTTCCTTCCATTCATAATGTTCCTCCATTGAATAGCAGCAAAAATTTTCCTTAACTTTTCAAAATCTGCTCTTGTATAATTTAATCTTTTTTTTTATCATTAATACCATGTGGGCTTTTCACAGGAATTTATGGGCTAAAGGGGATACTTTTTAGGGTGCCTCCTATCTCAAAGCCCACCAGCTAGGAAACCGTTGCCCTGAGTGAGGAATCGTGGACAGGATTCGAACCCGTGCTCTTGGAGACCCCTCGGACCCCAAAGCACGTATGGTTTCACTGTACCACAGCGGCCCCTTTTTTTAGTCTTCTCAGTATCTTATCTCATCCTTTTCCTGCATTTCCAACTCTGATGTTACATGATCACATCTTCCCATTGGACTAAGGTATTGTATGCTGGGAAGGGTCTCTAGCTTCTTTGTGACTACTAGGTCAAGCAACAATGGTTCTTTTTCCCCTCTGTACCATGTTGATTCTTCCACCCATTGATCCATTGTATTTACCATAGTCAACTGTAATACCTTCTTGCTCCACGATCCAGCATTATCCATTAGTTCCATCTCTCTCCAGTTTACTCTTTTACAGTTAAAATCTCCTACTAATGATATTCTTCCATCTCTTCTTATCATATTATGTAGGCACTTAATCACCTCTGCATATTCTTATGTTCCTCAGTTCCCCATGTATTTGTCTTAGGTGGCACATTTGTAACTATGATTTTCCTTTTTTTCAATTCCTCTCTTTTGATTGTTACTCCCATTACTTCCACCATACCATCACTATTTGCACTTCCTCCATACATATATTATCACAAACCATTATTAGCACACCATCTCCCCCTTTTCCCTTCCTGTCTCTTCTCCAGCTATTATAACCCTCTTTCCTAAGGCTAACATGGATCTCCTCTTTTAGTCTTGTTTCTACTATGCACATTACATCCAGTCTTTTTTCTTTCAAATACTCTCTAACCTCCAACACACTGGATAACACTCATCTATATTAATGTAAGTCACTCTTAATTTTTTGCCTCTTCTATGACCTCCTCCTTCTTCCGTAGATACCACTTCTTTAGTCTCATATCTAGAACCCTCCAGTAGGAATTCTTTTTCTCGATCTCCATCCTTTTCTCATTTTTTTCCTTAGCTTCATTTCTTAGCACTTTCTCCTTCTCCCTCTCTTCCAGGTTCATATCTCTTTTTATACATGTATCCTTAAATTCAGTTTTATCAGCCAGTTTCCCTTTTTCTTTCCATAATTTCCTCCACCACCATCTACAATTCTCTTCTCACTTTCATTGCTCTCTTACCCCCTTCACTAAATCTTTCCAACCTAATCAATCACTTCCTCCACTTCCTGGTCCAACTCCTGTGTGCTGTCCTGGACCTGTTTAATAACAGTTTTGGCTGATTCTCTCTCTTCTCGCTCTCTCATGAACTAGTTAGGATTTTTTTTCTTCATCCCAAAAATTAAGAAATATTTCCTTTTATTCAGTATATCCCTCACTAGATCTTCTTTCTACTTAATTACTTGTATGACAGTGTCCTTTGTCTTTTATGAATTTGCTTTCTTACTACCTCTGAGAATTTAACGTTTTCCTCTTCCTGTTCCTTTTTCCAGGCATTTTGTAATTCCTCCAATTTGCTTTCACTCATTCCATTCTCTACTTTATCCTCCCCATCCTGTATTTCTTTTTTCTGTAGGTTCCTTAAGGAGTCTTCATAGTCACAACACATGTAGCCTTCAGTATATCATTTTGTTTCTTTATCTCCTCTTTCATCTCTCTATTTATTTCTTTTACTTTCTCACATTCCTCTAATCTCACTTTTAGTTCAGTGTTTTCTTTTATCAACTTGCATATCTTGTTTTTCCATCATACTTGACATCACTTCCTTCAAGTATCTTATCTCCCTTTCCTCATTTATCAGCCTCTTCATATTACCTCTTTCCTCTCTAAATCCAGAAAAATCCTTGTCTATATTATCATCACCCAGTCTCTTCAGGCAAACCGGTTTTTCGATAATCCTTTGGTTTTCAAAATATGGCATTTGTTTTGGTCCCATTCATTTGGTAGCACCACCTAGCTCAGCCTCTCTCTCCATTTTTCCATTCTATACAGTATCCAAATCTTATTTATTTTGGAGACAGGAGAACCCTATGGCCCCCTAACTCCTGTACATACATCTGAGTCAGGCTGCAACATCTGCAGAAGTGCTTCCCCTGGGAACTGTTTTCATACGTCTCTTCAGAACGGCTTCTTGACAGTGTGTGTGTGTGTATTTACCTAGTTGCATTTTACAGGAGGGAAGCCTATGCTCGTGTTGTCCCGTCTCTGTATCTCAGTGTCTAATTTTCTCTTAAAGTCGTGTATAGACTTTGCACCCACCACCTCTCTGTCCAGTCCGTTCCATATATCTATCACTCTATGGGGGAAGCTGTTTTTCTTGAAGTCTCTTCTCTAGTTGTCTTTTCTGAATTCTAATCCATGTCCTTTTGTGTCCCTTCTGTCCCTCTCCAGTAAGTCGATCCTATCAGGAAGCTCCATATTGTTCATTTTTGTAGATGTGAGGGAAAACGGGAGGCCACGATCTCTCACCTTCAAAATATAGGATGTTAAGCCAGGAATAATTGGACTAGCCCTTTGGAAAAGGAAAACAATACAAAACAGAACGAGTGTATTAACATTAAAGAGACAATATGATAAACTGAATCACTGCTGTCATGTGCAAGGAGACGGCGTGCTGAGTCACCGGGGTTGGGTGCACTGGTGAAGATCCACTCAGCAACAAACCAGGAGGTGAAGTCCAGAAGCTGGAGTGCGGCAGGGAGACGACAGTGGTAGCAGGTGGAGGTATGGAGAGAAGCAGCAGGAGCCCAGGCCGGCTGCTTTTCCAGTGAGACGAGGAACCAGCTTGAAGAGAGGCAAGGTGTTCACCAAGGGATGGTGTGCTGGTGTCTGTCCTGGCTTCAAAACCCGGATCCAATTGTAGCCTCAGAAAGGGAGGAGCCAAGGCCAATAGCAAAGCCTCGTGGTATCGAAGCCTCATGGTACCAGAGCTCCAAACTTAACAAGGGCCGGCCTGGGGGGTATAACGAAGCCGGCAGAGGGTATAGTAACTACCAAGGCAAGGTAGTTTAGGAAAGGTGGAAAAGCTGGCACGGCATATCTCCCTCACCGCGAAGGTAGAAATCAAACCTGTTGATGGCAAAGATGACTGCAAGGCACTCACGTTCAATGGTGGAGTACCAGGTTTCACGGTCGAGTACCTTCCGGCTGGCGTTGGCAACAGGATGGGGACAGTCATTGTAGTACTGCAGAAGGATGGCTCCAATCCTGTAGCTAGAGGCATCAGTTCTCAGAACGAAGACGAGATCTGGGTTTGGCCGTGGCTGTCGTTACTCAGGCCGTGGCAACCCTCTCGTGACGTCACAGAGGAAGGGCACCGGCAGAGGCGCGCGGTAACCACCGCTCCCTCCCAGCCAGCCATGCCATCCCTCACTTAATAACTACAGTATCATATCTTTCTTATCATTTTGATGAAAGAATCACAGCCTGGTTGTAGTGTGTCTTGGTGTGATATGACTCACTGCAACACGAGTTATTACAGGTACGTACCCATCTATATGATTAGTTGTGATGTGTGGTGTAATAGAACTGTGTGACATGAGTTATGTTGTTGTGTGTACCTAACATAAAATATGGTTTCATGTGTCATTGTGTTATGTGCCTGAATGTGATTGTTATATGATTTATAATGTGACCAGGTGTGATGTAGTGTGATATGCTGCTTTGTCTGGTGTGGCATAATGTGGTGTATGGTGTGATGCGGTTGAGTTTGACACCTCTGAGTTGTTGTTTTTTTCACTTGATTATAGGAGTATATAGTGAAATTTTACTTAATGCTAATTAACAGTGGTTACTTACTCTGCTGTTGTTTGTTGGTGTGAACCCTTCTCTTCTGATGGCGGCAATCCACTTCTTCTTGAGGGCCTCATCCTTCGGGAACTGGAAGACGTTCACTTTTGGCCCTGCCTTGTAGTTTCCTCGGCAGTAAGGCACTGAACAAGTCTGTGGCATTATCAATCATCACTGCGGTAGTATATCACCATACAAATATAGTTGTAGTGCCACAGTGTGACCTGCAGACACCATAATGTGTCTAAGAGCAGAGGTGCGCGTGTGTGTGAGGTGTGTATGTGTGTGTGTGTGTTGAGATCGGGTGAATTGTACCCTATCGTGTATACTATGTGCCCAATGCTTATAGAACTCTATACTGGTGTTGTATGTGCCTATGATTGTGGGTACAGGGTACACACAGTGTATGACATATACATATGTGAAGAAGTAATTAAAGCTAAGTGGAGTGAGTATCTAGAAAGTGAAAACATTCTGAGTGAAAGGCAGTTTGGTTTCAGAAAAGGAAGATCGTGTGTATCCAATTTATTATGTTTTTATTCAAGAGTGACTGACATACTGCAACATAGAGAGGGATAAGTGGATGCTATCTACCTGGACTTGAGAAAGGCCTTTGATAAAGTACCACACAATAGACTGATGTGGAAACTAAAGATGACTGGAGGAGTAAATGATAAACTAGCAAAATGGATGGAAAATGACTTAATGGGAAGAGAAATGAGAACAGTGGTGAGAGGAAGGAAGTCCAAGTGGAAGAAGGTAACCAGTGGAGTTCCACAAGGGTCAGTGCTGGGTCCCATCATGTTTTTTATTTATGTTAATGATATGCCAGTAGGAATTGACAGTTATATGAACATGTTTGTGGACGATACTAAAATTATGAGGAGAGTAAAGAATGTGGAAGATTGTAACAAGTTACAGGAAGATCTTGATAAAATATATGAGTTGAGTAAAGAGTGGCAGATGGAATTTAATATAGACAAGACCCATGTTATGAAAATGGGAAGAAGTAGATACAGACCAAACTGGGATTACAGACTGGGTGATGAGAAAATTAAAGAGACCAATGAGGAGAAAGACTTAGGAGTAACCGTGCAAAACACTTTGTCACCGGAGAAACACATTAACAAGATTTTTTGGAAAACATACAACATGCTTCAAAATATTGGCCTTGCATTCCACTACCTAGATGAAGGAATGATGAAGAAGATATTATGTACCTTAATAAGACCCCAGCTAGAATATGCAGCATGTGTCTGGTCACCACATATGAAGAAAAATGTGAAGAAGGTAGAAAGGGTACAAAGGCTGGCAACAAGGATGGTACCAGGACTCAGGGAGTTAGACTATGAGGAAAGACTGAGGAAGCTGGGGCTGACCACATTAGAAGAGAGAAGAACAAGAGGAGATATGATAACTATGTATAAATTGGTGAACAAGATTGACATACTGGATAGAGAGTTGATAAAGGTGACCACAAGTAATTATCTCCGAGGACATGGAAAAAAGCTAATAAAGGACATCTGTCTAAATGACGTGAGAAAATACAGTTTCCCGCATCGTAGCATTGATAAGTGGAATAAACTGAGCAGTCATGTCGTTGACGCGGTGTGTGTCAATCAGATGAAAGAGAGATATGACAAGAATGGACAAGGAGACAGGACACAGAGAGCTTAGCTCGGGCCCTGTAATACACAAATAGGTAAATACAAATAGGTAAATACATACACGATACACGTTTACCAGACCGGGACACACGCGTCTCACACCCATATGCATGTTACAGACATACACACACATTTACGCATACATTCACACACCGGTAGCTCAGTGGTTAGAGCGCTGGCTTCACAAGCCAGAGGACCAGGGTTCGATTCCCCAGCTGGGTGGAGATATTTGGGTGTGTCTCCTTTCACATGTAGCCCCTGTTCACCAAGCAGTGAGTAGGTACGAGATGTAAATCGAGGAGTTGTGACCTTGTTGTCCCAGTGTGTGGTGTGTGCCTGGTCTCAGGCTTATCCGAAGATCAGAAATAATGAGCTCTGAGCTGGCTCTGTAGGGTAACGTCTGGCTGTCTCGTCAGAGACTGCAGCAGATCAAACAGATCAAACTCACAGTCTTAAACACAATATATCTGGTGTGTGCAGGTCTCACTGTGGCACTACATCTATTTACTGGAATAAATTTGAAAATTATTGCGCGAAAACACAGCGACGACCTCACCCTCTCACAGCGCAGCGCATACTGAGTAGGGCTGGGTTACCCTTCTTTTGGCGCGTAACGAAGATTTAAATGGAATAACCGTCTGGCCTGTGAGTATTACGACGGCCGCGGTTTTGCAGATGGAGAACTGGTGGGCGGACCAACTGGTTCTTTAAGTCTTCACACTGCACCAACAAATCTTCACTCCAGACCAAGGGTTCGGGAACAGCCTTCTTGAGAAGATCGGATAGGGGCCCGGTGTATTCAGCTGCCTGAGGAACAAACATGCAATAAAATGATACCAGTCCAAGGAAAGCTTTGAGAAGCTTTTTGCTGGCAGGTAGAAGCATGGTAGAGATATCCTTCGTCTTGTCATGTTGAGGGCGAAGGTTTGTCCCGTTGATGATAAATCCGAGGTAGTGGATGGAGGAGACGCCAAAATGACACTTAGATGGCTTAGTGGTGAGATGATGTTCTCTCAGCCATTGAAGAATACCTCGCAAAGCTTGAAAATGTGTAGGCCAGTCCTTTGAATAAACAAAAATATTTTCAAAATAAAAGGAGACATTGGAGAGTCCAGCGAGTACGAGGTGCATGAGGCAAATGTATAGTCTGTCCGTTTTGATTATCTCAGAGCAAAGTGTGTGTTTGGTTGGCAGCCCTGCCTCACCTCTGCTCTCGCTCAGCCCCGCTGAGACGCAGATTCATTAACAAACATTTATATTTATTCACTTTACTCAGTAACAACACAAGTTACACAAATTTCATTTACATCCTGGGATGAAGCAGTAAATATAAATGTTTGTTAATGAATCTGTGTCTCAGCAGAGCTGAGCGATAGCAGAGGTGAGGCAGGGCTGCCAACTGAACACACAGTTTGCTCTGAGATAATCAAAACGGACAGACTTTAGGTAGCACAGGCAGTAGAGAGACCGAAGGACATATGATGAAACTCCATTAACCCAAGGTGGGTTGGAAAAGCAGTGACAGCTTTGGCCCTGTCGGTAAGAGGTACTTGGTAATAAGCCTTACACAGATCTAACTCGCTGAAATACTTGGATCCTGAGAATTTATGTAAGTCTTCAATAATGTTGTCAGTGTGTTCTGCATGGAAAACAGTGATGGAGTTTAGCTGACGGTACTCAATGGTCATATGGTAGGACTTGTCTGATTTCCTTACCATTACAACAGGAGAACAGTGGGGAGAGGATGAACGTTGAATAATCCCCTGTTGAAAGAGTGTCTTAACTTCCTGTCTGAAAGATGACTGGAGATGAATAGGGATGGGATATACCTTACTCTGCACTCGATTGGTGATGGTAAGGGTGATGTCATGTTCCAAGGTAGTGCAGTGACCTGGAATATCAGAAAATACATCCATAAATTCACCCAAAAGATCTTCAATACTCTAATTTCCACTTTTGGCTCCAGTTCCAGATCTTGTCAACATCCTTCTGCAATTGCATGCAGTCATAAATGTTCCTTATTACTCTCAAAAGCTTTGCATCATCTGCAAACAAATTCATATAGCTACTCAAACCCTCTTGTATATCATTAACTAATTAATACTTGGAACATAATTGGTGCCAGCACCGAATCTTGTAGAACTACATTGATAACTGTGTTCCAGCTTGATGGGGTATCTTATCATTTTCCTCATTTTCCTATCTGTTAGGTAGTCTGTTATCCACTGTCAGATATTTCCCTGTATTCCTCCCGTGTGTTCTATTTTCCATAGTAGTCTTCTATGTAGTACTCTGTCAAAAGCCTTCTTAATATCTAGATGCACTGTGTCAACCCATCCATCTCTCCCATACTTCACCTGTTACTCTTGTATGAAAGCTTAGTAAATTTGTTATACATGATCTTCCTTTCCTGAAACAAAATTAGGAGTTATTATTTCCTTCCCCTCTAGATATTCTAAGTATTATATATATATATATATATATATATATATATATATATATATATATATATATATATATATATATATATATATATATATATATATATATTTATTTATTTATACCATGTGGGGTCTTCATGGAAATTCATGGGCTAAGGGGGATACTTTATGGGGTACCTCCTATCTCAAAGCCCACCCACTATGAAACCGTGCCCGAGTGAGGAGACCCCTGCGCTTGGAGACCCGTCAGATCCCAAAGCATGCATGGTTCCACTGTACCACCACAGTTGCCAAAAAGGGATATTTTTTGGGGTACCTTCTATCTCAAAGCCCACCCATTAGGCAACCGTGCCCCGAGTGAGGAAGCCCAACCTACACTCGGACCATGGACAGGATTTGAACCTGTGCGCCTGGAGACCCCTCGGACTCCAAAGCACGCATGGTTCCACTGTACCATGGTGGCCCCAGTTTCACAAATCTTTCCCACAACACTAGTTAGTGACTCAGTTATTTTCCTCCTTTGTATAATGGGAAAATATTTGTTCTTTTCCACTCCATTGGAACTTTCCCTTCCATTAGAGAGATATTGTTTACATCCCAAATAGGTTCCATCAGTTGTTCTCTACATTCTCTCACTGCCCATCCTGACCCTCCAACTGGCCCCACTGCCATTCTAACATCCACCTTTAGTAGTTATTCACTAATTTTCTATTCTTCTACCACGACATCTCTTAATCCTTCTTGTGTCACTTGGCTGCTTGGCTCTATGAACTCTCCCTCTTCATAAAATACTGATTTAAAGCTCTCATTCATAAGTTTCATAAGTTTACTCATTTCTTTCGGTGTTTCATTTATCCTGTTTCTCTTAATTAACTTTGTGATGGTCTCTGTTTGTCCTTTTTTTAATTTATAAACTAATAAAAAAGCTTGGGTTCCTTTTCACATCACCTCACTACATCCTTTTCAAAATTTCTCTCCTCCTCCGTTCTTATCCTAATGTATTCGTTCCATGCCTCTTTATACTGCTTGCTGTTTGCTTGATTCCGATCCTTCCTTATTTTTTCTCACGCTTCATTCTTACACTTTATACCTTTGCACATTTAGCATTATACCATGTGTGTTTGCTCTATTTTACTCTGTATTTGGTAACATATCTCTACTCCTTCATTATATTTGTCTAGGAATATGTCATGTTTTTCTTGAATTGCCTTGCACATTTTCCTTCCACTCAGTACTACCAAAGTAGCTTCTTAATCCCCCAGAAATTGACTTGGCGTGATTTTGTCTTTATTGCTTGTGTTCCTCATTACTTTTTAAAATTTCCTGATCATCTAAATCAACTTCTAGGACCACATGATCTTTTTTTCCCATTGGGCAATGATATTTGATGTTTGGACAAGTCCCCAGTTTTATTTGTGAAATCCAAATCCAGCAATGATGGTTCTTCTTCCTCTCTATATATTTTGCATAGTCCTTCACCCATTGGTCCAATGTGTTTATCATTGCCAGTTGTAACACTTCTTCCCCCCAGCATCCAGCTTGTATCCATTTCTTCCCAATTTACATGTTTGCAGTTTAAATTTCCCTGAACTAGCACTCTTCTGTTCTTCCTTAACATATTGTCCAGGCAATTTAGCACTTCCCTTTGCATTTCTTTATGTACATCAAGCCTCCATGTATTAGTCTTTGGTGTCACAGATGCAACTATGATACTCCTTTTTTCCCTTCCATTGGTCCTGATTGTTATGCTAAGAAGCTCTGCCAGTCCATCCCCATACTGTACCTCCTCCACATATCAATACACCTGCTATGCACCCCATGAAGTAGTTAGCTAGTAAGACTCCAAGGGGTGAGCCCATAGCAACTCCATCAATCTGGCAGTACTTGTTTCCTCTGGTGCAAGTGAATGGCACTTCCTTGGTACAGCATTCCAAAAATGACTCAGGTACATCGAGGTCAAGGATGGAGTCGTTGTGGTAGACACATTAAATGACGAGGTCAACTCCATCCCCAACCTCAATGTGCCCAAGTCAGTGCTATGTGGACTTTTGGAATGCTGTACCAAGGAAGTGCCATTCACTTGTCCCAGAGGAAACAGGTACTGCCAGATTGATGGAGTTGCCATGGGCTCACCCTTGGAATCTTACTAGCCAACTTCTTCATGGGGTGCATAGAAGAAGACGTCTTCAATGAGATAGAAAAACCGGGCATGAACTGCAGATACATCAACGACATATTCATGAAAACGAAGACCCAAGATGACGCCAAACTACTAAAACACCACCTCCAGCAAGCATCCAGCCTCAACTTTACCACAGAGAGCAGGGTTAATGACACCATGCCTTTCCTCAACATCCTCATGAAGCAACTGAACAAGTCTTTTAATACAGAAGTACACATCAAAGCAACAAACCCTGGACACTGCCTAAACGGTAAGAATGAATGCCCACAAAGGTATAAGAATCTATCATCAGCACTTACATAAGAAGACCACTAACACATTTCAATTTCTGGCAGCAAGTACAGCAAGTTCTCGTTATACGGTGCATGTACGTCCCTGAAAACCTTACCGCAAATCTAAATTACCGTATACCGAACGAATATATTTGTGCTTATAATAGACCCTTTAATATTTCATTTTTTCATGTAATTAGTAATGCATGTAAGTAATATGTAATGCAGTTAAAGGGGGAGGGGAAGAGATAACAGGCTCCAATGGCAGTCAAGTTAAAGTCAGTACTGTGAGTGGCAGGGAGGTGTGGCGTGGATGACGTCATCACCCCTGCTCCCCTGAACTGGGCCCTCTCGGATGACATGAGCGGATACCGTATCTGTGAATTTTTCTTACCGTATATTAAATCGAGGGTAGCAATTTCCTAATACCATAATTGTGAATTTACCATATAAAGAGCTACCGTATAATGAGCACTTACTGTACATCATGAAATAGAAAGATCGACACAGGAACAGCAATACTCTGCTTAACGAACAGGATAGGGGGTGTCAAAGCGGTTCGTAGAGTGAAAATTCGTTAAGCAGACGTAATTTTCCCCTAGGAAATAATGGAAATAGGGGAGGATGCATTCTGGGCTGGTTCCCAACATACCACATGGGTTAAAAAAAAAAATTACATATATTTCTATTAGCTTTTTACAAACCTTGCCCCAAAGAAAGGATTGTTTTGTAATGCATAAAGTGAAATCTTACATGGAATGCCAAAAAATAAAGCAGAGATGAGATTGGCCACAGACGAGGTGGAGACTCACTGTGACTCGGCTGCTTCTTCTTCTTCTTCTTGTGACCCTTTTAGCCTTGTGTGTTGCTTTCAACACAATATTAAATTTATGTTTTCACTCCTCTATTGCCTGCTATAATGGATATCATATCTTAGCATTCATATACACTCATGCCATGAGGATAACCTTGACTCCGTGGCACTGAGTGATAGTGAATTACTAATGAAATACCGTGGTAAGTGATAGTGAATTACTAATGAAACACCGTGGTATTTCATTAGTAATTCACTATCACTCAGTGCCACGGAATCGAGGTTATCCTCATGGCATGAGCGTATATGAATGCTAAGATATGATATCCATTATAGCAGGCAATAAAGGATTGGAAACATAAATTTAATATCATGTTGAAAGCAGCACGCAAGCTAAAAGGGTCACAAGAAGAAGAAGAAGTGGCCGAGTGGCCGTGAGTCTCCCGCTTCGTCTGTTGCCGATCTCATCTCTGTTTTATTTTTTGGCATTCCATGTAAGATTTCACTTTAAGCATTACAAAACAATCCTTTCTTGGGGGCAAGGTTTGTAAAAAGCTCATAGAAATGTTGTTTTGTGAACATAAATGCATATACAAGACAGTAACACCACCTCCAGAGGTGAAGTTCCCAGCAACCTCAGAGCAATCTGATAGCAACCTAGTCACTGTCCCTCCAAGCATTCATGGATGCCATTTCGCAGCACGAGATTGCTCTGACGTTGTTAAAGAATCTTGGATCCAGCTCCAGGAGCGCTAGAGACAGAGGTGGGGAGCCAGCCATTCACAGCGAAGCTGCCGCGTTCGGTCCCTCACCCGACAAATTTAAACCCAGAAAATTATGCGGACTTTTTGGTCAACTTTATATAGTACATTAAACCGGAAATTCGTTACACGAACGTTCATTAAGCGCAGTATTACTATACTGGTGAACAACAGATACAGAGAAAAGCGCATCAAACGGCAGACTAAGATGATCATTGACCATTGGTACAGCAATAAAAACAAGAACAATGCAACCAGTGAGAAGAAAGACAGTCATCTTCTACCGAGCACTCTACTCCATGGCACATCAAGAAGACAAAAAAATAATAACAAGAATAGTCAAACCGACAGACCCTGAAAGAAAAGTGATACTACAAATTCAATACAAAAACAAGGAAACATGCTACCTCCTTCTGAAGAACAGGCCTCAAAACAGGACAGAAGCTACGCAGAAGTCACATGTCGTATATAAATTTAGCTGCAAAATAGGAAACTGCAAAGTCCTACCTTCAACCTACATTGGCATGACAACTGCAAAGCTCTCTCATCGATTAACAATGCTCTTAGCATCAGGAGCCCCTAAACACAAGAAAAATCCTAGAGGAAAATACAACAGTCATTAATAGGTGCCATAATGAAGACGCTTATGCCTCTTGGAAACACTCTACATCAAAGAAGACAATCAGAAGTTAAACATCCAATCAGAAGATCTTCAAGAGCTACCAAGTACGAAAAAAAAGGCAGAAAAACGAAATGGCAGCCCCACTAAGCAACCAGAAAACACCAGCAAAGCTGAGGGTATATAAGAAGCACAGCCAGGCAGTAACTCCATTCTCAACCCTTCCACCATAGAGACAACTACTTGCTACTGAAGAAGGTTCATGGGAACCAAAATCCAGATATAGCACAATAGTTAGCTATGGTGATATCATTAATACTCTTGGAAGAGAAATGAAGACAATCATAAGGTATAAAGAAAATAGCTTGAAGAGAATAATAAATACAGAACTTACCATCACTTTTAATAAAATATGCTTAAGAGATAATATCCTGCCCATTTATACTCTTTACATACATACGTGCATACACAGCCATGGGAGAGGGTGGCAGCAGCAGAGTAATCCCCATAACCACTCTGGTTTTCATCGCTGGCCTTCATAGCGATCCGTTCTTGCTGTCTGTCTGTCCACTGCAGTGATCTGATGGCATGAAGAGCAGCAGCACAACTATCTTGTGATTCGTTGCACAGAGCTGTGCAGGGTGGTGTAGCCATCCAGAGTTGCCAACCTGGCTCTGGTCCTCAATGGAGTCACCAATTTTACTTTGATTTCAAACAATCCTTCCAAAGCTGAGTGCTGCAGAGCAAACCACAGATTCCCATCTGTAGCAGCATTGAGTCCCTTAAGTGAAGCACCTCTGTTCAGCCAAGGATAGAGACAACCCTTCTCCTTTTGTCTTTTCTTCTCCCTCCCTTCTCTATTGCTACAAACCCTCAGAGTAACTCAGCCCAGCCGAGCATCTCAGTTGCCTCTCATAAATTTATGCTAAATAAACTGAAATAAACCCATTTTTCCATCTTTTACAATTTCCAGAAATGAAAAATAAGTAACGCTAACTATTGGGTAAATTAGATTTCACCTACTGGTACACAGACAATCAATAAAAAATAAAATGATTATCTATGAAAGAGTTTTTACAGACTTTTTAATTGACACCAAAAACACCGGCACTCTTCCCCTCAGGATAACACATTTTCCCCTCAAGTTACTGGCCTGACTAAACTAGTTGATTTGCCGTGCATAACACTATCCCTCCTGTGAGCGTCCTTGCTCATAAGCTTGACTTCCCTTGTAACTAACAAATCATCCTGTTCTCCCTCAACAAAATCTGCTATCCACCTAGGTCCTAGGCACTTGTTGATTCCTCCTTGGGTATGCTCCTCCAATGGACTCCTCACGTATCTCGTTCTTGTCATCTTGTTCAGCCAACAGACCACCCAAAGTTGCAAGCCCATCCTCCATTCATCCTGCAGCAACAATCTCCTCTGGGTCCTCATTGTTTGCCTTGTCAAAAGAATACGAGGAGCCAGCTTTGTCCCCCACCTGAATCAGAGGTCTCTCTCCATACCCCTGGTTTGACGACTTTTTCATCACCCACTGAACCTTCAGTTCTGCCACAGCCTTTTCCATCTCCACCCTCTGAACCAGTGCAAACCTCCAAGGTGGCATCTTGATGGATGCAGCATCACATGTGAATATGTTACTTTATGAGGTCTGTGCAGC
Source organism: Portunus trituberculatus (assembly GCF_017591435.1). NCBI lineage: Eukaryota > Metazoa > Arthropoda > Malacostraca > Decapoda > Portunidae > Portunus > Portunus trituberculatus. Next base: position 13,028,763 of record NC_059266.1, on the reverse strand, counting down.
CCCAGTCATGGATCACTTTGGAGAAGACATCTGTATACTGTGACAACTGCCCCACTTCTCTCTTCCATAAGGCAGGTAACACTCCTCTGCCATAGATCCTGCACGTGAGTAGGGACCTCTGTGTTGCTTATCCATGGGACTTTGAGCATGACTTCCACACACCTTTCCCATTGCACCTCCTCACACATCCCCATCAACGCACCTTCCTGTTCTTGGCATGGCTCGGTGGAGGAATTGGCAACCAACACACGTCTTCTCCATCCTTGGGAGATCCAGGGTCCTATCAACCACTATACCATCAGGTAGTGCTTGTGGGGGGTGAACTGATCAGGCCTTCTCCCTCCATCTACCTGCTAAAACGGCAGCAGAAACTGGCTTCTGACACGGAGGGAATGTGAGTGGCTCATGCTGCCCACATTTGCACACCATGATACAGAAGTTCTAGGTAGAGCTGTAATTGCCATACACCCAAGATGAGCTTGGGTAGTGATATGGGCCCAAATATGAGTACCACTAATGGGCAGAAGCTGAATAGCACATCCTACACACTGTTCAAGTGTGCTTACAGGCACTATAAGCATTAACGTTAAAAAAAAATAATGCTCTCCTCCAGCAGTTGCTCCTTCCTGTCCTCCCTTCCAACAGCAATTGTGGCTGGCACTGGTCCCTTCACATGTGTGCAGTGGCCCACATAGCTGCTGTTCTGGTTATCCAAGGTCTGCCACTGTTGCTATGGTTTCTGCACGCCAGTGTCCACCATCAGGTTACAGGGTTTACTGTCCACCTTTCTCTGCACCTGGATGGAGCAGGCACCCACATCACGACACCTTAGACAGAGCAAGGCCCCATGGGGATTGGCTGGTTTTTGTCTCCACTTTTTTTTTTTTATTTATAACATGTGGGCTTTTCACGGGAATTTATGGGCTAAAGGGGATACTTTTTGGGTACCCCCTATCTCAAAGCCCATCTGCAGGAATCCCAAGATGTATTAGACTAAGAGGTGAACGCACTTCAGTCAGTCTTGAAATCATTGACGTAGCACTACGCGGGAGGCTTTTAAAACCCAGAATCGTGACGTCAGCATGTCAACCAACTAGGACAGATTTTAATTGTAGAATATAGGTGTTCCGCATATTTCTTTTATTTGAGTTGTTATTTTTTAGCATCTTGGTTACTAAGTTTAGTAGATATAATACCACTAACTGTATTTTACGTTTCTTAGTGATTTGCAAGAAAATATGAGGATATGCCACCACCTCTACCATATGTTTTAATTTAAACTACCACCACATACTTACAATATTTGCACCTCCAACTTAGTATTAGCTTCACCAGCATCTACTGTGATCGTTTCACAAGCATAGCACATACCACTTACTTACTAGAACCACTACCATACCACATTCTTCACTAGAACCAAGATGTATTAGACTAGAACCACCACCACTTACTTTACTAGAACCTAGTATTACCACCACCACCACTTATTTACTACAAACACCACCACCACTTACAAAATACACAGTTTCTTACCTTTAAATGCTGGTGGATGACCGATTTCCTGGCATCTGTGTCCTCGTGATGGCATATTCTGATCAGGAATTGCATCCTGTTTTAAATTTCTCACAGTTCGTGGAACTGGCAAATTTACAAGCTCATACTTCAGATTTCGTTCCATCTGGGCTGAACTAAAATATCGTTCACAAACCACAGCATACTTAATATTAATATGGTCTGAACGGAAACACTTATGGATCCACTGTCTAGCAAGATTATCATTAGATGGGAATTTATGGTATCTTAGGTTGATGTCCTTACCAGGTGTACATCCAAATACAGCGCACACTCTTGCTTTACCCATTTAACTATTAATATTGTAATACAAAGCCCATGAAAAGTACACAATTGCTAATAAAATCTGCCACACGTGAACACACCACCACAACACTAGACATAAACAATACACATGGTGACGTCAGCGGTTCCAATAATGCCGAAGTGCGTTCACCTCTTAGTCTAATACATCTTGAGGAAACCGTTGCTTCGAGTGAGGAAGCCCAACCTACACTCAGACTGTGGACAGGATTCGAACCCGTGCGCTTGGAGACCCTTCGGACCCCAAAGCACGCATGGTTCCACTGTACCACAGTTTCCCTCAGCCTGTGTCATGACTGTGGGTGGTACAGAAGGGCAGGAACTCCTCAGATGCCACTCTCCACAGTTCTAACAGCATAACATAACATAACATATAACATAAATAATAGGATAACACAGGGCCACCAGGGCCCTCTAGGTTATCCTGTATCAATCGCACAGCGACCTAGTCATCAGTACTTAAAGATGCACTTACAAGTACACAATACATTATATACTAATTCTAAATATTTAGCCCATTAACAGGGCTAAGTCCTGCAGTGAATTCCTCTACAATCTGTGATCCCTATACATGGGGATCATGTCTTGTTTAACTATAGTAAATTTCTCATAAAAACTATCATACAGTGCTATACATAATTAAAAATCTAATGAATTTAAGTGCTTATCTAATCTGTTTTTAAACATTGTCAAACTAGTGCTATTTACAACCCTCTCTGGCAATGCATTCCAGAAGTCTACCACCCTATGACTAAAGAAATATTTTCTTATATCTAAGCCTTGCTTTCTAATCTTCCTGCCATGATTTCTAGTTCTACTTCCCTCCTCTAAGGTAAAGAAAGATCTCACATCTATGTAGTTTGTATCTGAGAACATTTTAAATAACTCTATCATATCCCTCTTATACATCTCCTCTCAAATGAAAACATGTTTAATTCCTTTAATCTATCTCTATACTCCAGGCACTTTAATGCTGGTATCATCCTAGTTGCTCTTCTCTGAACTGCTTCTAACATGTTGATATCCTGCCTATAATGGGGTGACCAGGCCTGTATGCAATACTCTAAATGGGGCCTAACATAGGAATTATATAAGCTACGCACCACTTCCTTACTTTTATAACTAACATTTCTATTTATAAAACCCAGGATCCTATTTGCCCTATTTCTTGCTTCTAAACATTGCTTTGAAAATTTCATAGTCCTGTCTATCACTACTCCTAAATCCTTTCCTTCCTCTACTGCCTCTAGCCAACATCCCTCCATCTCATAGCTAAAGTTTGTGTTGTCTTTACCTAAATGCATAACCTGACACTTTTAGAATTAAACTCCATCTGCCACCTGTCTGCCCATGCTATCAGCCTGTCCAGGTCTCGTTGTATTCTGTAATTGTCCTTTTCACCCTGTACTGCACATGCTATCTTAGTATCATCTGCAAACTTTGATACTTTGCTACTAATTCCTATATCTAAATCGTTAATGTACACCAAGAAAAGAAGAGGTCCTAGCACTGATCCTTGGGGTACCCCACTAACCACTTCCTTCCACTCAGACATTGCCCCATTTAATACTACTCTCTGTTTCCTATCAGAAAGCCATTCACTAATCCAATCAACTAACCTACCCCCTATCCCATGTAGTCTCAATTTGTACACTAGCCTCCTATGCGGTACCTTATCAAACGCCTTGCTAAAATCTAGATATATAACATCTATGCTATTTCCATCATCTAACTCCTTGGTAATATATTCTAAGATATCGAGCAAATTTGTAAGACAGGACCTCCCTGATCTAAAGCCATGTTGGGTATCTCTAATTAATCTATTCTCATTTAAATGCTCCCAAATACTACCCTTAATGATTTTCTCTAGTATCTTACATACTATACTAGTTAAACTGATCGGTCTATAATTATTCGCATCATCCTTCCTACCTTTTTAAATATTGGAGTAACATTAGCTAACTTCCAGTCCTGAGGTATCTCAGCAAACCTAAGTGATCTTTCAAAGATTAACTTAAGTGCTTCAGAAATACTGTCTACACCCTCCCTAAGTACTCTGGCATGTAGCTCATCAGGACCACTAGCTTTCCTATCGTCTAGTTCAAGAATAAATTTCCTAATAATTCCCGGTTTTATATCAATATTTTCTAAAGCTCTTAAACTACTCGTTGCACTGTTTGTAACAGGATTTCCTATTCTTTCCTAGTAAATACTGAAGAAAATTGTTCATTCAATAATTCTACTATGTCTTCATTTTGATCCACTACTACACCATCTTTTCTGAGTGGTCCAATCCTATCCTTATTTCTTTTATCACTGACCTTGTAATAACTATATAATTTTTGGGATCTTTACTCCCAGCTCTAGCTAGTTTTATCTCTGCCTGCCTTTTACTTTTTTTATAACCTTACTCAAATCATCTCTGACCTGTCTGTACCTAATCAAATCTACATCTTCCCACTTTTCTGCAACTCTCTATATGCCCTCTTCTTCTCTCTGATCTGTCTACCTATCTCATGAGTCCACCATAATGGCTTCCTGTTTCTCTGCCTTATATCTTTGTAAGGGATACACTGCATCACTATACCCTTTACTACAACCTTAAAAATATCCCACATCTCCTGTGCAGTTTTATTTCCAAAACTATCTTCCCAGTTTACCTCTCCTAATAACTGACGTAACCTACCATAATTGCCTTTCTGATAGTTTGGGACTCTAGTCTTATTCACTATATTATCCCTACTGGAATTAATGATAAATCTAATTATATGATGGTCACTGTTTGCTAAAGTCTCTCCTACCTCAACTTCCTTTAAACAATGCTCAATATTTGTTAGTACTATGTCTAAAACCTTCCTCCCCCTAGTAGGTTTATCTACCATCTGCACTAAATAGTTATCCTGAAAACTTTCCATAAACTTATTTTCACTAGCATCTCCTACCATCCTCTCCCAGTTTACTGACTGAAGATTAAAATCCCCTACGATAAATGTCTGACTAGTACACCCCCTATTTATCTCATCTACCATAAGGTTGTCTACATCTGCTGACTGGTTAGGTGGTCTATAAAAAGCTCCTACTCTAATAACCTTACTTTTGTTTACTCTAACATCTAGCCATAAGGACTCTACTCTGTTATCTACCTTAATACCATTAACCTGACTGGAAATGAAGGATGTTTTTACATAAATAACTACTCCTCCACTATCCTACCAATTTTCTGGTGTAAATACATAATGTATTCATCTACTTCATATTCTTTCCTATTTTCCCTAAACTTTTCCTCATTTACCCATGCCTCTGTGACACATACAACATCTAAGTCCTCCTCAACTATATAACTAGATAACTCGTCCTTCTTGTTCCTAAGACTCCTGGCATTTACATTAAAACATTTAAGTCCTGCTACCTTCCTAGATGCTGTCTCCTTATTTGGAATCCTAATCTTATTCTCTCCTATTTGCACCTGGAAATCTTTCCTAATCTTTTCACTATCTCTGTTTATCCTATCTAATTTATGTCTAACATCTTTCTTCTGGAATGCATTTGCTACCTCACCCCTACACTCCATCCCAACTCCCCTCCAGACATCCATTCAGCACATCCACACCCTTCCTACTCAGATGCACACCATCCCTAGCATACAAATCCTTCGCCCATAGAACCTATCCCATACATCCACAAAGCTGACACCCACATCCTTACACATCCCTTTTACCTGATCATTCACACCAATGGCTCTAGACAACCATTCCCTGCTAACATACACACGAGGCAAGATTCCTGACACTACACACCTCCTACCACTCTCCCTTATCTTGCCTAACATTTCCCGAAATCTTGCCACTAACTCCTCCGACCCACCTGCTCTGACATCGTTCCCACCTACGTGCAAAACTACTACACCCTCCTTTCTCCATCCCCCCCCAACTCTCTTCTGCACCTCCTCACTCACTGCCTTCACACCTGCACCAGGCATACACACATTCGTCCTCCTATCCCTGTCTTTCCCACAGAAAGTGCTATCTAAATACCTAACCTGAGAGTCACCCACCACACACACCTGAGGTGTGCTAGGCACAACCCTCCTCCTCCTCTCCTCTACTCCCTTCTCTCTCCTTTCACTCACCACAACCACCTCATTCACTCCACTCTCACTCTCCCCCTCCCCCTCCAACAAACCGAACCTATTTTCACACTCAACAGGTTTAGTCCTATCCTCCCTAACTGCCTCTGCTTTCCTTCCCTCGCAACCTGCCATTTTTGCCCATCCTGACTACTATCTTTCCCAGTCTGGCTTGCCTGCTCCCTCTTTCTCATTTCCTCTCACAATTCTCGGTGCTCAAAGAAAGAACTAAATTCTACACACCATACACTCAGAAAAGTCAACAACCTTCCTGTCATGCCCACACATCTCACACACAACAAACTCGCCCAATCCCACCTCAACACTTTCTTTCACGCACTCAATCACACTCTGATATACCTCAGTAGCTACCGCCATACTAATTTACAATCTGTCAACTCACAAGAACACTATACGTAGCTAACAAACAAATGGTGACGGCAGTGTGGGGAAACCAAGGTGGTGGGGGGCCTAAGTGAGGTCAACTAATCCTCTTTCAAGGTCAACTTGACAGTTACAAGCCTAGTCTCCTCACTCTACCAAAATACTTTTAACTCACAAACACTGATTCTACTCACAAACACTGACTCTAACCACTGTTTCACTCTAATCTAACACTTGCAGTACACACTTTCACTTCACTAATACTCAAAAGCACCACACACAGACACCAAGCACAAACACCACTCGCTAACTATAAAAACAACAGCCCAAAACAGAGCGCACACACAACACGTCCACTCGCCACCGCAGCTACCACCTGGAGGCTTCATTTGTCAGAGATCTTCCTAAGGGACAGTAACCCTGATTGTGCCCTGGATATCCCCATCCAAAACAGTTTCCCTGGAACACCCCCAGTGAAGGGGAGCAACAAGGCCGGGTGAGTGAGGAGCAACAAGGCTGGTCGGGGAAGCTCTTCATACGTTCCCGCTTGGCCGGCTCTGTAGGGTATCCATATATCAGATGTGGAACTCACTCTCCTTGTGCTCCACAGGATGGATTCCAATTCCAGACCCCTCACTAAGGCCTCCTGTAGGATTTTCACATGAGCCTGCTGGATGTACATACAGATTTGCACATTGTTCACTGCGTCCACCAACTGGTCTCTCAAGAGTACTTGTACCATTTCCTCACTTGCCTCTGTGTATACTCTTCATACTTCCAGGTCTGCATGAGGTGGGTTAAGGACTCATCCGACCCCCTTATCCTTGCCCAGAACCTTGCACGGTACTGTACACTTCTGTTTGGTGGTGGTGACCATACCTCCTCTCCAGAGCAGCTGCCACCTCAATGAATGTGTGCTTAGAGGCTGGCAGTTGGTTAAGAACTTCAAGTGCTGATCCTTTAAGGGCTCCAACCAATTGAAAACCCTTTCACTCCAACTCCAACTTAAAGCACGAGCCAAGAGTTTAAACTGGGCTTGGTAGCCTCATAGGAGACAGAGCCATCAAACTCAGGAGTCCGATGCTTTGGATGCCTGTGACATCAGTGAGAGGTTGAGCTGGCCAGGCTACCAGGTGGTGAGGGAGAGGAGGGGCAAGACAGAGGTGTAACCGCCATAGGATAGGTAGGACCATTGTACATAAGTATATTAATCATTATAGAAATCTGATGCAATCTTTTGTAATGTGGTGCAACATGTGTAAATGCTGACCTCGCCTTTTCCTTAAACAGGGGTTGCAGGTGCTTCTCTATTTCATAAAACTAACTAGTACTTCGTTGCATTCATGATTGACTCAGATAAATAAATTAATTAATATAATCTCCATAAGTAGGATGCATTTTATATAGGTATCACTACCTGTGAAAAATAAATGTAATGCACGACACAATACACCCAGTGGAGATTTCCCCCATCACATGACCGACACCCTTGTGTCAGCATCTTGAAGGCTGGGCACGTTGGGCGCTGGCGACAGCCGACAGAAAGAAGATAACCGGCGACTGGGAAGTGCGGGGTGCGTCAAGTGTGTGTGCATCTAACCTGTGTGCTGCAGGAACTTAGTGATTCTGTGTACTCAGTGACATTACAAATATTTTCCCGAGTTTAAAACACGTTTTCATATGTACTTGTACGTGGCGTGTGGACAGCACTTGTAAATTTGTACATAATATACTAACTTTTATATACTGAGTTTTCCTTGTACACCTGGGTTGTTAAGAAACACTAAAACTACCAGTGAAACCGCTCAGCTGGACAATAAATAAAAACAATAAACTGAATAACTTTATGTGGGCCTACAGAATCTACAGTTGGCCTGCTAATCAAACAAAGTTAAGCTTCATACAACCAAAACGCACTTAACAGAGGTGATGATAGAGGCTGGGAATAGGTGAAGGTTGCACTGTCCATCCTCTGTTTATCACTATCATTGTCACTGTCTGGTTCACATTTGACACTCACGTGGTTGTCAACCATCTTGTTTGTATGCACAGGGCTGCACCCTCGAGTGGGTGGAGCTAATTTGTGCTGTGTGTCAGGAGAAGTTGTATGTTGATGGAAGGTTTTAATATATGTATGAACACTTGTCTGGCCATCCTAATCCTCTTTCTGTCCAATCCTACAAAAAGAACTGGACAAAAAGAGGAAAAGGGCACCAAACTCTTCTCTCAAATCATTCCTTCCTATAACATCAACGTAGAAGAATTCCGCCAAGTGACTCAATGCTATAAGTGCTATCAGTTCACCCACCGCACCAACCAATGCAAAGACACAGAACAAATATACTCTAAGTATGCAACAAAGGGCCACAATCACAAGGACTGCGAATCAACCAACCTCAAATGCATTAATCGCGATGGGGGAACATGTTGCTGTTTCATTCAGGTGCCCAACTAAACGTGCAGCCCAAAAGCTGCAAAACTCACCTGTACCTACACCCAAACAACAACCAAACACACAACTACAGTAGACACAAACTCCTACAACCCAGCCCAAACCCACACCACCCTCAACTAAGGACAGCAGTCCCCTTCTACTTGGGTGCCTGGTGATCACTGAGGACACAGCTGCCAAGGAACCACAATCCCCAAGCTCCTTCCATCACACCCCACCACTACTACCACACCTACACCTACCAACTAAAAAAATCCAAACACATCTAACATGCGACATCTTCCTCTAACACTACCCACTTCCTCTCAACCTATTAAACCACAACAAAGGTAAAGAAAACCAACAGTTAAAACAGTTAACCATGATAACAATAATACAACTAAACTGTCACAGCTCCTGGAACGACAGACACTATGTTTCAGTGGCCATACGTTCCATCGATCTGGACATTGTTCTCAACCACACAGGTTTACCATACAATCACATCAAACTCTATGGATATGACACATGCTACACAAAAGGTACTTGCCATGATGGCATAGCTGTCATGGTCAAGAGTACCTTACAACACATACACATATCTGACTGGCCTTCCACCCACTTTTTAGCAGCCAAAATCCACACACAACATAGACAGCTTTTGGTTGCCACCACAAACTGCCGACCTGGCACTGGGGTCCCTCTTAACAGCCTTAACAACCTTTTTAATCACACAAACATCCCTATTTATATTCTGGCAGACCTCAATGCCCAACACACAGCCTTTAGACACACCACCAACAACTAACATGGACACAAACTCCTACAGCTTACACGATTGAAATGACTACGTTTTCTTGGACCTGACTTCCCTACCTGCTTTACCAACAATGGGAATGGCAGGCCTGAGTTCATCCTATCCAACCAGCAATCCCTGCACCTCCACCACCACATCTCACAGGGGCCCCTCTGTGACTCGGGTCACATCCCCCTTATCCTAAAAATATCCACAAACCCCATATCCATCCCATGCCCCCCATTCCAGATTATCACTCCACCAACTGGGACAACTTCCAAACAACACTTTCTGATATATGTAAACCAAGACAGCTCAACAGCCGTGGTACAGTGGAACCATGCGTGCTTTGGGATCCGAGGGGTCTCCAAGCGCACGGGTTCGAATCCTGTCCACGATCTGAGTGCAGGTTGGGCTTCCTCACTCAGGGCAACGGTTTCCTAGCGGGTGGGCTTTGAGATAGGAGGTACCCTAAAAAGTATCCCCTTTAGCCCATAAATTCCCGTAAAAAGCCCACATGGTATAAAAAAAAAAAAAAAAAAAAATAGACAGTGCCGTAGAGCATTTGCAAAATGACATGCAAACCACAGCTGAAAGACACATACCCAAGAAACAACACAAAATTCCATACATAACCACACACCAATATACAGAGAACTCCATATCCTATGCAGACACATAAACAACAGTCTTTGTGATGATCACGATGCTCACTGGAGGTTGTTGGTTTCCCGTCTAGAACGAACCCACTTCGGCAATCCCACCCAGTTCTGGCGCATGGTGCACAGGCTGAGGGGATGTCCGCAAGAAAAACTCGACCACCTCTTGGTGAATGGTGATCGCATCACTGACCCTGTCCAAGTGGCCAATATTTTCCAATTACACTGGCAAAACACATTTCAACCTCTACCTTTTCACAGGCCCAGTATTGCCCACATCAACCATATAACAGAAACAGAGCAAGAAAACCCAAACATAATACCACATAACACAATTAGATTAACACGTCTCGATCCACGAGACTTTCTCACAACAACAAATGAGGAGGAGGATGTCTCCTGTTTGCTCAGGCACACCCTGTGATGCACCTCAGGCCCTTCAAGAATAACCTGCCCTATGGCAAGGAATCTCCCCCAGTAATTATCTCTAGTTTGACAAACATTTTCAATGCCTCCCTCATCTCTGGGTATTTTCAAAAGGCTTTCAAAACTTCTAACATTATGCTTATTTCGAAGCCTGGAAAGGACCAACACCTTCTTGAAAACTATCGCCCCCATAAGCATGTTGGAAATTTTGGGCAAAACATTCAAACGCATCATCAATCAGTGTCTGAGAACTTCCTGGAAAACAATGAGTAGCTCTCACCACAGCAATTCGGCTTCCAGTGCAGTACCTTAACTGAAGATGCTTTAAACACCATTATATCATACTTAAATTTGAATTCTCACTTCTTTAAAACTGCACTAGTGACGAAAATTTTGAAAAAAAGCTTTTGATACAGTTTGGCACACCGGCTTAAAATTTAAAATTTGCAATAACTTTAACTTACCCCCCCCCCCGACACAATGTCTCTTGTACAGCTTTCTCGAAGAAAGAAAGACTAGAATCTGCCACGACACAATATTTTCAGACTTTTTTAACCCCACAAGTGAGAGTCCCACAAAGCTCAGTTCTCTCCCCAACACTTTTCAACATGTATACCTTTGACCTACCCTCCCAAAACAAAACGATTCATTAACAATACAGTACGCTGATGATGTCACGCAATTAGCATGCACCAAATCTCTAGACATACTTAGACAAAATTCAGAACAAGCTAAGTGAAAGAAGCTTATTACAACTCAAATGGTGAATAGTTTCTCAACCAGAAAAACATAAGGTAACCTATTTCAACACAAAGAACACTCAACCTCGCCAAATTTTTCTATCTCAACACTTTCCAAACCAAGTCCCACTCCCTGTCAGCTTCTCAAGCAAAGTACTTGGCCTCACCATCGATAAATATCTTAGATTCAATATCCATATAAGAAAAAAAGAAGCTACAGGACTACTCCGCTTAACGAACAGGATAGGGGATGTTAAAGCTGTTCGTAGAGCGGAAATTCGTTAAGCGGATGTAATTTTCCCATAGGAAATAATGGAAATATGGGGGCTTGTCCCCAACATAGTACATTGATTAAAAAAAAAATTATATTTTTTTCTATTAGCTTTTTACAAACCTTGCCCCCAAGAAAGGATTGTTTTGTAATACATAAAGTGAAATCTTACATGGAATACCAAAAAATAAAGCAGAGATAAGATCAGCTACAGACAAGGCGGAGACTCACGGCAACTCAGCCGCTTGTTCTTCTTCTTGTGACCCTTGTAGCCTGCGTGTTGTCTTTCTCCACAATATTAAATTTATTTCCACTCCTCTACTGCCTGCTGTAATGGATATCATATCACTATCACTCAGTGACACAGAGTCGAGGTTATCTTCATGGCATGAGCATATATGAATACTATGATATGATATCCATTATAGCAGGCAATAGAGGAGTGGAAACATAAATTTAATATCATGGTGAAAGCAACACACAAGCTAAAAGGGTCACAAGAAGAAGAAGCGGCCAAGTCGCCGTGAGTCTAAGCTTCGTCCATGGCTAATCTCATCTCTGCTTTATTTTTTGGCATTCCATGTAAGATTTCACTTTATGCATTACAAAACAATCCTTTCTTGGAGGCAAGGTTTGTAAAAAGCTAATAGAAATGTTTTGTGAACATAAATGAATATACAAGACAGTAACACTACCTCCAGAGGTGGTGTTCCCTGCAACCTCAGAGCAACCTGATAGCAACCTTGTCACCGTCCCTCCAAACGTTCATGGAAGCCATTTCGCGGCAGGAGGTTGCTCAGACATTGTTAAAGAATCTTGGATCCAGCTCCAGAAGCACTAGAGACAGAGGCGGGGAGCCAGCAAATGACAGCGAAGTTGCTGCATTTGGTCCCTCACCTGGCAAATTCAAACCCAGAAAATTTGCTTAAATGGATGTGGTTGTACGTTATGCGAACTTTTTGGTCTAACTTTATATAGTACGTTAAACCGGAAATTCGTTAGACGAACGTTTGTTAAGCGGAGTATTACTGTATTGTTGTGCGGGTCCTCAGCAACCTTGAAAGATTTTGCGACAGTAAAACAAAAACGAAACTTCACCTCTATAAAACCTTCATCCTCCCTCTTCTCACATACTATCCACTTGCCCTTACCCTCTCCGCTCCCTCAAACCTCCTAAAACTACAGATGATTCAGAACAGGGCACTTCATTTTGCCCACGGGGCAAATTGATTCAACTTCAGGACCTCCCTTTCTCTTCATGATGAGTCTGACATTCCTCCCATAAACATGACACATTACAATAAGCTCAACAAACAGCTCACCACCTTTCCTGACCGAAACCCACCAATACATAACTTCTTTAACAACATTCTTCTAGCTAATCACCAACAGCCACATAGAAACTTACTTATTCCTCCCGCAGAATCTCCTGATCCAGTTTACAGATAGCAGACTCCTCCCACTTACCACTCACCTTCCCCATCTTCCTTCCACCTTTTTCTTTCCTGTGATGCATGGGGATTAGCTAGCATTGCCGTCTGACTGGTGATATACCCTTGCGACTCCCTGTGTCCCCGGGTAAATAGGGAATCAAGTCCCTTATTCACCTCTCGTTTTCCGCCCATCTCTTCTTATATTTTTCTTCCCCATCAGTATCTCCCTAACCTCTTTTCTCCTGCAGCATGGTGGGGTCAGCTGGCATGCCATCTGACTGATGATATACCCTTGCGATCCCGGTATTCTCGGGTAAACAGGGAATTGAGTCCCTTATTCATCTGCTCGGTCTGGCTATGGTAGTTGGCTCCTTTTGCTGCATTTTTTTTTTCTCCCCTCCCACCACTCTTGTACTACGTCTCTTTCCTTCCCGCCACTCAAGGTGTCTGACAGAGGATCACCGTCATGCACTCAGCCCTGGAAGAGCCTCGCAGTGGACTTTTTCCAGGGAAGGGGCACGGCAACATTGCACCCTGTCATGTCACTCACTCCCGCAATCATCAATAACACTACACAATCATGGTAGTCTTATCTCCCCAGAGCAGGCTGACATTCCAGGATGTACCCGACCACCCATGACTTCCCAGGGAGACTGCAGACACTGCCTGACTCACTCATCACATCCATTTTTAAACATAAAGTTGCACCATTTCCCCTCACCCACCTCGCTAATAAAGTTCTTCCATTATCCTTTAATCCCAAATCATTCGCCAAATCTACTATTATATGTGGTTCAGAACCCACATAAACCTATAGGTCCCTCCGCTACAGGAATGTACTTCTCACTCCATCCTTTTTATTTGTCGTCCTTTTTCCTACTACTGCCTTTATACTCACTTTTCCTCCTTCACGCAGTTTGGTGTTTGATGAAGGACATGAGTATTTGGCCACCATTTCCGTGCAGGTGTGCAGCCCTCGTCCATTGCATTGGCGGTCCTGCCTTTGCGTGTGCTCGGTGTTAGTGCAGTTTCCCAGTCTCCCCCTGATCTGGTCCACAACACTCTAAAAGAAACAAGAAAGAAGTACAGTAGCCCATCACCACAGAAAATCATCTTGTGCCTGGGTTAAGCCCCAGTGACTTTACCTTCCTACTAAAGCTTCCTTCTTATCACCCCTCTATTCTTCTCCTATCCCCACTTCCCTCTCTCCATCTTTTCTTTTTATTTTCCTGTTCCTGTTCCCAAGGATCTTCACTGACAATGCACACCGACCAGACTAGCATCCCTAGAAGTCACACCTTCCTCTGCAAACAACAACTCACCGATTCACTCACCGCTGAGCTGCTCTGTCTGCCCACTGCCCTTTCGACACGCATCTCCCTGCTTGGTTTCACCGCCTGAAGGGCTGTGTTTCCTCACTGACATAGGTGTGTACCACACAAGAGAGTAAGCTGCCTGGAGCCCCAAGGCTCATTTTCTGGAAAGTCGGCTATCTGCTACCAGCCCTAGCCTGCATTTGTGTACCGGGACTCTCCCACTTGGTCAAGAGCCTGCCTTTGTGCACTGCCCTTTTCCTCTAACTGTATTTCCTTTCGGCCTTAGCGTTCCCTGGTGTGGTGAAGGTGAACCCCGTGGCTTGCCAAGGGGGGCCCTTAGAGAGCTGCCTTAAGCCCACTGGAAGGGTCAGCCAAAAATTTGTTCAGGTGTAAACACGGGCAAGTTGGCTGCAACAACTGTTAGCAATTGGGCCAATATATTGCCTTGCATAGGTAGGCTTCTGCTATTATTCTGTCTCAGCTGGGTTGTCTGTCAGGCTTTGGCCCCCTTGTAGGATTTCTTTGTACAATAATACTCCGTTTAACGAACGTTCGTTTAACGAATTTCCGGTTTAACGTACCATATAAAGTTAGACCAAAAATTCGCATAACGTACAACCACATCCGTTTTAGCAAATTTTCTGAGTTTAAATTTGCCGGGTGAGGGACCGAACGTGGTAGTTTCGTTGTAATTGGCTGACTCCTAGAGCTGGATCCAAGATTCTTGCAGCGAAATGGCATCCATGAACGCTTGGAGGGACGGTGACAAGGTTGCTTTCAGGTTGCTCCGAGGTTGCTGGGAACACCACCTCTGGAGGTGGTGTTACTGTCTTATATATGCATTTATGTTCACAAAACAACATTTCTATTAGCTTTTTACAAACCTTGCCCTTAAGAAAGGATTGTTTTGTAATGCATAAAGTGAAATCTTACATGGAATACCAAAAAATAAAGCAGAGATGATATGAGCCACAGACGAAGCGGGAGACTCGCGGCGACTCGGCCGCATCTTCTTCTTCTTGTGACCCGCGGTATTTCATTAGTAATTCACTATCACTTAGTGCCACGGAGTTGAGGTTATCCTCATGGCATGAGCGTATATGAATACTAAGATATGATATCCATTATAGCAGGCAATAGAGGAGTGGAAACAAATATCATGGGGAAAGACAATACGCTGGCTAAAAGGGTCACAAGAAGAAGAAGCGGCCGAGTTGCCGAGAGTCTCCCGCTTCGTCTGTGGCTCATCTCATCTCTGCTTTATTTTTTGGTATTTCATGTAAGATTTCACTTTATGCATTACAAAACAATCCTTTCTTGGGGGCAAGGTTTGTAAAAAGCTAATAGAAATGTTGTTTTGTTAACATAAATGCGAGAATGTGAGAGAATTTGTACGTAGCTCCTCTAACTTCCAATGACTCATATGACATCATAAAAGTAATGGTACACCGGTGGCCCAATATGCTGCCAAACGTATATATAATTTTCTTTTTTTTTAACCCATGTAGTATGTTGGGGACCAGCCCAGAACGCATCCCCCTATTTCCATTATTTCCTATGGGAAAGTTACGTCCGCTTAACAAATTTTTGTTCTACGAACAGCTTTGACACCCCCTATCCTGTTCGTTAAGCAGAGTATTACTGTATTTCTTTTTGAAAACTACAATATACCACACATGCCACCATGGCTAGAGTGAGGATCAAACACCCTAACCCCCAACAACAATGTAAAACTTGCTTTGCTCAGGATCCTGTCTCAACATCTCGTATACACTACAAAAATTATTCCAACGTCTGATTCCTACATTGTCCTCACCCACTCCAACGATGAAGTTGACAAAATATTTCAGGCAACATGCTCTGCAGCTCTAAAGGATGAAGGCTTCAACCCCATCATACCACCGGAATTGCAGGCAAAAAAAACAATCATCCTCTTTAATGTTGATGACCTCATCCTCTCGCACCCAGAAACTGAAATAAAAGAACTGTTAAACAATAATACCTGGATGATAGGAGGAATTGAAAGTGTGGAGGAATTGAAAGTGTGTTTAAGATTCCTTGAACAAAAAATATTAAATTATGTCTAAAAGAAACAGCCACAGCAAAAACAGCAACAGACAAAAGATTGCTCGCATTCCAAATGAGCATCCCATCTCATAATATCAAAGTGGATGATTTCATCCCCATCTTCACTTGCATGAGATGGCCACACTACCAACAATTACCCTCTGCTTAAAGTTTACACAGTATGCTTGGAATGCGGGAGCTCCGAACACAAACGGAAGAACTACAATTCAGAAAAAAAAAAAAAAAAATGCCTTAACTGTTCAGGTGCACATAGAGCTTTGGCCAATAAATGTCTAAAAAGAAAAGAAATAAAAGAAAACAAAAGGAAACAATAGAAAAACACGGGTAATTATAGCCAAGCTGTAAAAAATAATATAATACAAACAATAACATGTTTCCACTAGCACCCAATATGTTAAAAAAAAGATACATTCTAACTTGCATCATACACTGATATATAAATAACCTTGCAAACCCCAGCACATACAACACAATACTCAACAGGCTGTTCAAATTAAACAATATCCCCACAAATGATTATGCCAGATAACAGTCCCCCCCTCCTCAAATTATATCTTAAGCCTGGCAGCATCATCACCAGCAAAAGCAAAACTAGACAAACAAGAAGTAAATATTTCTGAGATGGAGGAAGTAAATGTTGAAGAGGAGAAAGAACAAGAACAAACAACACCAATAAAAGTAAGTGGGAAAAGGAATTGAGCTACAAACCATAACCAAAAAGGCACCGGGTGGCCTAAAAAGTACACTTTATCATAAACAAATCATTGAGGGATTAGAGAGTGGGAAACAAATTCATTTTCACATCAACAGCATATAATGAAGAGGAAATTTACAACATGCTGAAAAACAATGATATAGATTTTAAAGACGTCTGGGCAACAGAAGATGACTCCAGTTTCAGAAAAATTTGCAACAGTCTCTATCAAGAAAAACCTTCACCAGCCAAGGGAAAGAAATGCATACAAAAGATAGAACTCTCCCTAACCAAATCAAAACACTCTTAACTAAACAAATAAAGAAACTACACACACAAGCATTCAACATGGGCAACAAAGACAACATTCTAATACTGGAACACAACCAAAGCAACTCTTACCAACATTTACAGAGATATAAACACAGACATAATCCTACTAAACAGTCACTGCCTTAAAAATAGGGAAAATAAAAAAATATATTCTTACATAACATAGCTACCTGACAAGCTCCAGTGACGAGCCACATGACGGCTAACCAATCCTAATAAAACGACACCTACAACAGAGAATAAAGGACAGTTATGACACTGACATTTTACTAACAACAATAGAAACAGAAGCAGGTCCTATAAACTTAGCAAGTACTTATCTACAACCAAGAAGACCCTTGATACCCATTATACTTTTGGTAAATTTATAGTTTAATACACTATTCCCCATCTCTACCATCACCCACCCAACCCCTCTAACAAGCTTGGGGGCCTTTGGGGAATCAGAGATTTTGGGTGGGGTAAGCATATATAAGTGATATATGGGCTTTGAAATATCTAGGAAAATTTACCTATATTTTCCCAAAATTTAAGGAAATTTCTCTAAATCTAGTGAAATTTCTCCATACCTAGGGAAATTTCATTAAATGTAGGAAAATTTTACATAACATAACCTTCCCCGGAATTACCCCTTCCCCTTTAGGACACTAACCTAACCTTAACAAATTTAACCTAACGTATTCTAGGCGGGGGGGTGTGTCTAGGACACTAACTTAACCTAACGTATTTTAGCCGAGGGGGAGCAGCCACCTCCCTCTATGTTTTACATAACATAACCTTCCCCATCTAAGACACTAACCTAACCCTAACATAAACCTAACCTAACGTATCCTAGCTTTGGAGCTGCTCCCCACCCCCCAAGACACCGGTTCTCTTACAGCTTCACACAATATGCCCTATCACAACCAATACGAACCCCTCCTCACAATACCGTAACATAAGGCTGTGGGGTCATTCTTTTTCTTGGGGATTTGTCGGGGCCGTGCAGGCTGTGTGTCACAGCCTCTAGTGCCCCAAAGGTCCGGGATGCGGAGGTGATGTAGTCAGGCTATATGCGGTGAAGTTGATTTGTTTTGTGTAGGAAGGTCCTGGTGAGGTTGAGTGTCTTGAAAGCCTGATAGGTATTTGTGCAGCCACCCAGGATGTCAGTCAGTGTTGGCCTGTGTGGGTGAATGGCAGACAGTGAGTGGAGGAGGGCCACACGGTGTGAGTGGTGCCGAGGGCAGTGCAGCAGCAGGTGTTCTGGGGTGTCAGGCTGGATAGGGCACCAGGGGCAGTGGGGAGAGTCAGTCATGCCCAGCCTGTGAAAGTGGGCATTGAGGCAGGTGTGGCCGATTCTGAGTATTGTGATGTCTGTGTCCAGTGCCCGGTAGGGGGAGTAGGTCCACGAGTGGTGTCCTGTGTCCTGTCTAATGTGTCCCAGTAAGGTGTACTGTAAAGCATCAGTCAATGTTGTGTCCCAGTGTCACCAGCAGGCTGTGTTGATGTCAGTCAGAAAGTCTGTCTGGTCAGTAGCTAAGTCAATAGGGGAGGGATGGCCTCTGCTGCTGCCCTGTCGGCCATGGTGTTACCTATGACACCAACATGGGAGGGCAGGGCACCCACTGAAGGTGGATGGTGTGGCCCAGGGAGGTCAGGTGGAGGATGAGATGGTGAATTATAAGGGTTAGGTGGTGGTGGGAGTGTGGGCGGTGGGATTTTAAAATCTGGAGGGCAGAGAGTGAGTCAGAGAAGAGAGCTATTGAGCAGGGGCAGCAAGGGTGGTGGCAAATTGAAGGCCCTCTTTATGGCAAACAGTTCTGCCGTGGTGATGGAGGCAGTGGCCGGTAACCTCCAGGCAGTGGCAAGGGACCTGGAGGGATGAATATGGCTGCACCGACGGATGGAGGGGTAGTGAGGCGGAGCCGTCGGTGTAGATGTGGAAGTGGGTGTGGTACCGAGAGTGGAGGAGTGAGATGAATAGAGTTCTGCCCTGCACTGGGCAGCCGGTTTTGAACCATTGTGTGGTGTATGAAGGGACAGTGAGACTGAGGAAGAGAGAGGTACCAAGGGCCCAGAGGAGAAGTTTTTGAGGATGAGGAAAGGGGGAGTCACCCGGAGAGTTGCAAAGAAGGAGAGGCTCTATCTACAAAGGGTGTGTGGGCTTGATAGGGCAAGGGGCCATGAAGTGGCTCCTGCCGTGCCGCAGGAGGAGGGAGTGGAGGGCATGACATCTAGGGGAGGAGGCAAGCTTGGTGTAGGTCCGGACAAGGAAGGTGGAGCGTCTGTGTGACAGGGATGGGAGGGAAGCCTCTGCCTGAAGGGCACAGACTGGGGAGGACTTAAAGGCTCCCAGTGCAATACGAAGGGCTGAATTTTGTATGATATCCAATTTATGAAGAAGTGATTGTGAGGCCACTCCATAAACCTCACATCCATAGTCCAAGCGACTTCGGATATAAGTACAATAACAGTGGAGGAGAGGACGCCTGTCTGCACCCCACTTGACACCAGCCAGGGATTTCATTAAGTTTAGCCTTTTAAGGCATGAGGTCACCAGGTACTGTATGTGGCAGCCCCAGGTTAGGCGGGGGCTATCCAACAGTAGGCCAAGGAATTTGTGATTTGATTTGAAAGGGATCAGGGAACCATTGATGGTGACCACTGGAACGTTAGGTATTCGCCTTCTGGTGAAGCACAGAAGGCTAGACTTCTGGGCACTCACTGTCAGGCCCCAACAGGCAGTCCAAGAGTAGACAAGGTCAAGCCTTCACTGGAGTGAAAGTTGAGCCTCTTGGATAGTGAAAGCAGAACAAAGGAGGAAATGTCATCAGCATAGGAAAGTCATCAGCATAGATAAGTGCATGTGTGCCAGGAGAGGAGGGAAAGTCAGAAAGTAAGACATTGAAGAGTAGAGGGCTAAGTGGAGAACCTTGAGGAACACCCTAGTGATTGGATATGACCTAGAGTAGGTGTTACCAATCGCCAGGAGAAGGATCTATTTGTCAGGAAGGACTGAACCCAACTTAGTGGTGGACCAAAGAGTCCAAGGCGGGCAAGTTTCTCGAGAATTGAGTTGTGTGAGGCGGAGTCAAAAGCACCCTTAAGATCTAAAAAAGCTACCAAAGTGAATTTTTTGTGGTTAAATCCTTCCTGAATGTGATGCTCCAGCAACAACAGGGCATCAAGGGTACCCCGGTGAGGGCAAAAATCGAACATGTTGGGTGGCAGGTGTTTGCGTTCCAACCACCAGGTTAGTCTATTTTGAATGACATGCTCGAAAACCTTGCTAATGTTAGACAGGAGGCTAATAGGTCTATAAGAGGAGGCCGCTGTCGGGTCCTTGCCAGGCTTAGGAACAGGAATAGTGGTGGCAAGACGTCACGCTGAAGGGAACGTCCCCGACAACCAGCTGTTGTTGAGGACGTCCAGAAGGAGCTGCAGCAGAGCATCTGGGAGGCATTGAAGAAACTCGTATGGCACATCATCTGGTCCCGTGGCCTTCTTAGCAGAGAGTGAAAGTAAGGTTGAGGTGAGTTCCTGGGGAGTTATAGCGGTGCTTATTTCATGGCTGGAGTGTGAGGAAGAGGGTAGCACAGGTGGGGGTACAGGATCTGGAGAGCCGAGTGTTGTGTGGATGTGGGTGGCAAGACACTCGGCTTTTTGGGCATCAGTTAACGGGAAGGTTAGAGGGGGTTGTGGGTGGACCATCTTCCTGAAGAAAGACCAGGCTCAGGAGACTGAGGTGGAAAAGGACAGGGAAGCACAAAAGGAGGCCCACGCTGAGCGTTTCTCATCAAGAATAACATGCTTGCACTGGGCCTCTAGGTAATGAAAACATTGGCGGAGTGGAGGGGTTGGGTTCTTTTGCCACGCTGCAAAGGCATGACGCTTGGCCTGAAGGGCCGCCACACACTTCCGAGATAACCAGGGGACTCGAAATGAATGGGAGGGAGAGGAAGTGACAAGGTGAAAGTGGTGGGATCCCACAGTCACCAACACTTCTGTAAGGAAGTGAATTTTGTCATCTACGGGAGGGTTATGGGTGGGACGATTGATTTTAACTCGGTCTGAAAAGATACCAGGTCTCCCTTGTTGAATGACCAACGTGGTCTGCATGAAGTGGGAGGGGGGGGTGGCACTGATGGGAAAGCAATGATCACAGGAAGATGGTCACTCCCCATGTAAGGGCCAGTAGTTATAGTGGTGAGGAGGAGGGCCATTCCCAGGCACAGGTCTAGGGTGGAAGGGTTCCTGAAACTGGGTCAATCCTGGTAGGGAGGCCAGGAGGTGTGAGAAGGAGAGGAATCACTATCTGCCAGAAAACTCGAGTGACGCCTGAACGGTTTCTCCGGCTCCTGGGAGGGCCGGTTCCCAGAAGTCATGATGGGCATTAAAGTCACCCATAATTAATGCTGGGAGGAAGTTGATGAAACAAATGTTGAAATTCCTGAAGTGATATATCAAGACAGGGATTGTAGATTAGCAGAATGTTTAGTGGGCCTGAGTCAAAGGTGACAGTCACTCCCAGATGCTCTAATCCACCACCTGTGAAAGAAGGGATAGAGAGGGCTAGAGGAAGGGACTGGTGGATCAGTAGAAGTAGGCCGCCTCCTACTTCGCCGGTCTCCTGTCCTTCCTGTAGGAAGTATAGTTTGGAAAGGAGGGAGAATGGGTCTGTGAGCCACATCTCACAGACACCGACAACGAGAGGAGAATATGAGGAAAGCGTGGTTTTAAAAGTTGGAAGTTTCCTGTACAAAGACTGGGCATTCCAGAAAATGAAGTTGGAGACAAGTGCATCACTCACTGCGTGAGTGAGGTGATGAAAGAGAGGAGTCCTGGCAGGCACCGGAGGAGGCTCTCGCTGAGGCTAAACCCTGAAAGCAGGAAGTTAAAGAAATTGAGTGCTATTGGTGCTAATCCCTTAATAAAAGCAGGCCATGCAAAACCCGAAGCATGCTGGGCTGGAAGCGAGGAAGAGGATGGTACAAAGCCTGCACTACCAAGTGAGGGCAAGGACTGCTGGGCTGCTGGCTGTGGGGCTTTTGGCTGGAGAACCTTTGGTAGGTGGCATTGGTGTAAGGGGTTGGGGGTACAAATTCCCCAGCATCAGGCAAGTCAGTTCGGTAGGGGCCCTCGGGGATGAAGGAGGGTCTGGTGGTGTGTCGTGGTGTGACTTCGTGGTGTGGTTTGTGGTGGTGGCAGCTCTGTTGGGCCTTGGGTGAGCGAGGCTGGGCTTTAGTGGTACCACACTAATAATGGGGCTCAGGGGCTTGATGGGAGCAGGAGTAGGATCAGGAGTGGGAGTGGGGATGGGTGTAGGGTGAGGAGCAAGGGTGGGGGCAGAGATGGGGGTTTCAGGTGTGTGAGGGCAAGTGAGGCGTAGGGGAGGAAGTTGAGGATTGCCTGGTTTGGAGGGTGAGTGTTTTGGAGCAGGGTTTGGTGGGCGAAAAATGCTCGGGAGGATACCTCTCATTTTTCGTTTAACATCTAGGAGAGAGTGGGCCTTGTCATGCTGCAGTTCTTGCAGCTGCACTGCCTGGAGGTGAGCCGGGCACTGTTTGGAGGTGGGGCGGTGGCCAGGACCACAAAACAAACGGTGGTCCTCCTTGACACACCCGTCAGTGTCATGGTAACCAATGCATTTCTTGCATCGGGCACGCCCATTGCAGGAAATGTTGCCGTGGCCAAACAGGAGGCAGCGGGTGCAGCGCAGGACTGGGAGGGTGTGGGGCCTAACATGGTAGACCATGTTTCCCAGGGCCACCCTCTCAGGAAGGGGCCCACGGAATTTCAGACGAATGGCCAGGTTCGGGACTGTCTGTCCGTCCTTGTCATGGTCTGGGAGGTGTAAAACATCAACAATCTGAGTGAGGCTGCCATCTAGGATGATTATCTGAGTCATGATGTCATGTTTAGTCATGTCGGGGGAAACAGGGTAAATTCTACCAAAGTCATAGGTAGGGTCATTGTCAGTGGCCACCCAGCACTTAACAGGCCACTCCCCCAGTCGGGTTACTGACTCTGGGGCCTGTTCCAGGTGATCGAGGTTGGCCACCTCAAACTTAATTCCTCGGCCACCTCCAGTGATGGCCAAGGTTTGCTCGATGTATTTTTTGGCAAAAATTGAGCCACACACAGCCCTGGAGACCTTGGATGGGTGGATGAAGCACCTACTTCCATCAAGAGAGCGAATGAGTACCACCTGCTTACGAGTGGGGGGCGGGTGTGGGGGCCCAGCAGACTCAGCAGTGCGAGGAGGGGTAGAGGCGGTCACACAAGCGTAGGAGCGGGTTACACAATCCATAGCAGGCTTTGTGGACTTGACAGATTTGTGTGTCTTACCAGGTGATGGTGTTCTGGTACGCTTGATGACCGTGGTGGAGTCGTCCATGTGGTCACCTGGGGAGGTGGAGCCGGCGCATACGGGGTTGGAGCCCGGCTGGACCGCTGTTTTCACCAGAGGCATCACCTCCACAGCGTCATCCGGCTTGTCTGTAGTTGTTACTGTCTGCTCTGGTGGTGGCGATGCTTGAGCTCTGTGGGTGAGGGAATGTTATTGCTAGTTGGCACGGAGCTGCTCAGAACCGACGTCTGGTCAGCACGCTGGCTAGCTAGAGAGTCCGTGCTGAGCTTTACTTGGGATAAAATGAAAACACCGCTGTGGGGTCATCCTCTACTTGATTGTCGTTAAGTTCGCTGTAAAGGTACATTTTGCATGCAGCGATTGTTGCGATCATCGCTGAGCGATCATCGCTGGTAGACCCTTTTGCATGCAGCGATGGCGTCAGTGTTTGTGCGATTGTTGAGGAGAGAGCATCACGTGGCGTGAGTGAAAATGGCTTTGAGTAAACTAAATAAAAAAAAAGAAGGCTTTTAATTAAATATCTTTTAGCTGAAGAGATTGAAGACGAAGAACTAATATTCGAAATGTATGGGAGGAAAAGGGCTAAGACACATGTTATGTTTGAATTGAGGAGTGAAGAGGGAATGTTTTCCAACTTCTGCAACTTCTGCCCAGATGTTGTCCTTTACCCTTTGGTCCTTATATTTGGCATGTGAGAGCTGCCACAACGAAAGATATTTTGCAATTTCCTCCACAAGTGTATCATCATCTTCGGAAGAAAAACTGGGAGCCATGATGACACAAACCTTCACACCACAAATAATCGCTAGCGACTATGATTATATTCACCCCCTAGCCGCGCGACTATTTGGAGCCAACGATGATCGCTCGCGACTGTAGAGATAATGGCTCGTTGTAAAACAGCCCCATAGGAATACATGTAATTAGTGCTCAGCGATGTTCGCTGGGCGATCATCGCTTCATGCAAAACGTACTTTAAGCCTACTCCACGGGGACAGCAGGAGCGATATGATTTCCCAGTAATAAAATTCTCAACCTTTGCAACTATTGTCTATGGTGGTCATGGCTGAACTGATCACACATATGTCTCTGTGCACCTGTCTGCCCAGCTGTGCCCTGCCTACGAATATATATAGCAAATTCCCATTGGCACAGCTTGTGGAGTTAAGAGGTGGTGGCACGTCATTGGACAAAAGCACTATAGACACAATAAGAATACTATTCAGCAGTTACCCACAAACCCCAGCTATAAACAAATGCAAGTCAAAGACTCAAAGTACTGCTCATTTTCGAGTGTGATGGAGCACCGTAGCTCGCCGCAGCTCGATGGTCTTGGAGAAATCTCGCCAAACACCGCACATTTCCGGACCAATTGCAGCGTTATTATTAATTTGCGGCAGGTTGTGTACTTACTGGAAATATTCTAAATAGTAATTAAGAACAACAACCTAAGGGTGGCCAAAACCATCGAGTTTACTGTACGAAACTAATACAACGATTTTCACAAATTAGCCTCAGAATCTCATGCACCCAACATGCATTATAGGTGACCTGAACGCCCACCACCCAGATATTGACGAAAGAAATATCAACAGTGTTGGTACATCACTAAAAATGCTAACAGATCACAATAAACGAACGAATTTAGGCCCAGATTTCCCGACATTCATAGCACAAAACACATCATCACCGGACATCATACTCGCAAATAATAAAACTTATTATAACATAAAAAATAACACAAGGACCAGTTACGCCATCTGACCACCTACCAATAATGATAAACATTACATCACACTCAATACGAATACCAACGTACGCCACCTAAATATTTAACCAAGAAAGCAAACTGGGAACAATTCCACAAAAGCACACTACACAGAACAGCCAACATCAACACCGATCGCTACATGACACAACACACGCTAAACACATCAATACAACAATGGTTAAGTGCAATAAAAACATCTATGGAAAATAATATACCACTATCGACACAAACACTTACCAAGCCAATCTACAACCAGAAAATCAAACAACTCCAATGGTGGGCAAAACCAAGGTAGGTATAGGAGAGGTATAGTCATCCGCGGCGGGAGGAAATCACTCGTTGGCAACTCTTTAGCCTAGTAGGCTTGGCCACGTCACTTTTGTTCCTGCCTCCGTAGCGAATGCATAGACCACTGCACTGCAGTATGAATAAAAATAATTGTTTTTTAATGGATGGATCTGCAGCCGCCATTGTATATCTGTATAATAGTAATAATAATAATAATAATAATAATAATAAATCTTTATTTCGTCCTGCAGGACATATTGGCCTTAAATACTAATAATATAGAGAAAAAACTAAGGAACTACACACACACACACGCCCGGTGAGCGCTGGCTTCACAAACCAGAGGACCGGGGTTCGATTCCCCGGCCGGGTGGAGATATTTGGGGTGTCTCCTTTCACGTGTAGCCCCTGTTCACCTAGCAGTGAGTAGGTACGGGATGTAAATCGAGGAGTTGTGACCTTGTTGTCCCGGTGTGTGGTGTGTGCCTGGTCTCAGGCCTATCCGAAGATCGGAAATAATGAGCTCTGAGCTCGTTCCGTAGGGTAACGTCTGGCTGTCTCGTCAGAGACTGCAGCAGATCAAACAGTGAAACACACACACAGAGTCATTAAACAAAAAGAGGATTGTGAAATACTACAGGAAGACTTAAACAAGATCTGGAAATGGAGCAAAAAATGGGAGATGGAATTCAATGTGGACAAAAGCCATGTCATGGAAATGGGAAAAAGTGAAAGACGACCAGTGGGAATCTATAAGATGGGAGATGGAGTAGAACTAGAAAAAGTAAAAAAGGAAAAGGACTTGGGAGTGACAATGGAAGAAAATAATCAACCGGTTAGCCATATTGATAGAATTTTCAGAGAGACGTATAATTTGCTAAGGAATATTGGAGTAGCATTTCACTATATGGACAAGGAAATGATGAAGAAACTGATAAGTACTAAAATAAGACCTAGATTGGAATATGCAGGAGTTGTGTGGACTCCCCATAAAAAGAAACACATAAGAAAATTAGAGAGACTACAAAAATGGCTACAAGAATGGTTCCAGAATTTAAAGGGATGGCATATGAGGAGAGACTAAAGGCAATGGATCTACCAACCTTGGAGCAGAGAAGAGAGAGGGGATCTGATACAAGTTTATAAATTGATTAACGGAATGGATGAAGTGGATAATGAGAAACTGATCCTGAGAGAAGAATATGACTTTAGAAGCACAAGATCGCATAGTAAGAAACTAAGGAAGGGACGATGTCTGAGAGATGTTAAAAAATTTAGTTTCCCGCAAAGATGTGTTGAGACTTGGAACAGTTTGAGTGAGGAAGTGGTATCAGCAAAGAGTGTACATAGTTTTAAAGAAAAATTGGATAAGTGTAGATATGGAGACGGGACCACACGAGCATAAAGCCCAGGCCCTGTAAAACTACAACTAGGTAAATACAACTAGGTAAATACACACGCCCGGTAGCTCAGTGGTTAGAGCGCTGGCTTCACAAGCCAGAGGACCGGGGTTCGATTCCCTGGCCGGGTGGAGATATTTGGGTGTGTCTCCTTTCACGTGTAGCCCCTGTTCACCTAGCAGTGAGTAGGTACGGGATGTAAATCGAGAAGTTGACCTTGTTGTCCCGGTGTGTGGTGTGTGCCTGGTCTCAGGCCTATCCGAAGATCGGAAATAATGAGCTCTTAGCTCGTTCCGTAGGGTAACGTCTGGCTGCCTCATCAGAGACTGCAGCAGATCAAACAGTGAAACACACACCCGGTAGCTCAGTGATTAGAGCGCTGGCTTCACAAGCCAGAGGACCGGGGTTCGATTCCCCGGCCGGGTGGAGATATTTGGGTGTAGCCCTTTTCACCTAGCAGTGAGTAAGTACGGGATGTAAATCGAGGAGTTGTGACCTTGTTGTCCCGGTGTGTGGTGTGTGCCTGGTCTCAGGCCTATCCGAAGATCGGAAATAATGAGCTCTGAGCTTGTTCCGTAGGGTAACGTCTGGCTGTCTCGTCAGAGACTGCAGCAGATCAAACAGTGAAACACACACACACTGACAAGGCAGAAAGTGGCACACTAGGGATATTAATACTCAGTCTATGTGTTGCTCATAAGAAATGAAGTTCTTAATGGTGCCTTGCAGACTGCAAGGCACTAAACCTGCCAGGACTGCAAGTTGCAGTCCTGGCAGGTTTAGTGTTGGACAGGACTGTGGTGTTAATGATAGTTTTATGTTTTCATAGGTTGTATGAAACTGGAAACACGCAACACTAAAATGCATTGAGCAGATCATGTGGTGTTTCTTTGTCATTGTATTTATTTAGGTCTTTTCTTCTGCACGCTTCTATCCATTTTTTTCTTAGTTTTCTGGTCCTTGGAAATGAATGAAAGCTTATATATTCTTTTTTGTTTTTCCATTTTATTAAACAAGTAGCCACAGCACATGACACCATGCTAAAAATGTGAAAAACACCACCACACACAAACGATAAAACGTCGTGCTTGAACAAAGGGGCGGGGCTTATAAGGCTTGATGAAGGGGTGGAGCTTATCGTAACGCCAGCCAATCACCGTCCAGGATGAGTTATAGTGAACATTTCTACTTATATTTTTTATTCAATAACAATTGCTTCATACGATATATAACAAAAAATTGACATCTTATTTTATTTTATTGTAATAGTTTATAACATTAAAAACATCCAAGAGCTCGTAATAAAAAAGCTCATTTCAGATTTTGGTTCTTCACGTTCTATGAGAGTGACGCTACCTCTCCTATACCTGCCTTGGGCAAAACAACTACTAGAAAACAGTACCTCAAACATAGCTGGACATATACCTACATCATACACAGCCTACAGAGCAATAAAAAAAAAACCATGATTAAAGAATGCATAGAACAAAAAAAAAAAAAAAGGGAAAAAAAAAAAAAAGCTTAATACACTTCACACTAAGCCACAAAAATTATGCCAAATATCAAAATGCTAAAAGGCAACTAAACTAGTACTAAGCCATACCTAATACAAAATGACAACAAAATATACAGAGTTGAAAAGAAAGAAGAGATATTTAGAAACATCTGGAGCAATACCTAAGCAAAAAGAATAAGCCCCACAGAAAATACACAATGCGAGGTAGACACAGAACTTCTAGTTAATAACTATTTAGAAAATAATAAAGATAAAATATTACCAAACACACAATTAAGGAGATCCAAACAATCTATCTAATGACACTTAATTACCATACAGCACACATCACAACACAAGAAATAAAGCATTATATTAAACAACTGAAAACAACACACCCGGGAAAACAAAAATAAGCAAAACCATACTACAAAACTTACCAGATAATGTAACTGATATATTCACTAAATTGCTCAACATCGCTCTCTCTATCATTACTTACCGCAACCAATTTAACCCCTTCAGTACCATGACGCGTTTCCATATTCCTTCTGGTTACTGTTTGGTGATTTTATACAGCTTCATAAACTCATGTGGGGGATTAAAATAGTGAAGACTCTGGCCATTAATCTTCTGACCTCCATAGAGCCTTCTTAATGTTAATAAAGTCGTCTACTCATACCAAAAATTCATGATAAAAATGCGTTCCAGTACTAAAAGGGTTAAGCACGCAAAAATCAGACTCATTCACAAACACAACAAACCATCAACAGACGCAATATAACTTCCACTCAATTTCACTCTTAGAAGTTCCAGGAAAAAAATTTGAGAAAATAATGAACAAAAGAACCAAAACATTCCTCAAAACTAATAAAATCCTACCATGCAGACTCTCAACACGGATTTAGAACAGCAAGATCTACTGAAACAGAAATAGCAACAACAGTAGAGATAATATCCAAAGCACTCTCTGATTAAAAAAAAATAAATAAAATGTTTCTTTGCTCTAAGGGACGTCTCAAAGGCATTCGACAATTAAGGTATGGCAAAATGGATTAAAATATAAACTTAGTCAAATAAATTCACCCAAAATACTCAACAAGTTATTATGCAGTTTTTTTAGACAATCGATCAGCGTCAACATCTCTAAACAATTATAAAGGACCATCATTTCAGCTTTACAGCAGGGTACCACAAGGCAGTAGCATTTCTCCAACACTATACACTATCTACACCCACGACACGTACCCCAGCACCAGTCACAGATATCACAAATATACAGTACGCTGACGATGTCATACAAATAATCACATATGCAGGCAAATAGAAAAAAAAAAAAAAATGTTAACAAAATAACAGTAAGGGAAATAAAAAAAATATCAACAACTACGAAAAGAAATGGAAAATTCAAACAAACACACAAAAATTTGCATTATTACCCATAGCAATGAAAAGGACAAAACCAGCTAGTATAACCATAGATGGAAACAATATACTATATGCAAAAGAAGCTAAAATTCTAGGGATGAAATTGGGTATAAACGGATACACAAAACACGTAAAAAATATAACAAATAAAGCACAAATAGCATTAAACACAATAAGATTTCACTCCTTAAACATTAATATTAAACTACATCTCGCAAAGGCGTGCGTACATACTAACATACCAAGGATGATATAGATGCCACGCGCCTATCTCGATGTACTAAAAAAGTGAAGCCAGTGGGCGGAGCTTATGAGGCGGTGGGCGGAGCTTACGATCGTAACCCAAAACATTGCCCTCTCCCGTGTTAAGCAATGGGAAATTGCCGCTTTCTTTTTCATTACTAGAGGAAGACAAAGAAAGAACTGATGATTCAACTTATGTAAACCACATTTAAGTTTCCTAAATATGTCACACAGACCTGTTGTTAACGGAGTTATTCCAAAATAGCTGCAATATTGAAAGAAATACAGCAGGACGTTTCCGGGAGAAATTATTGCAAAAAGATTACTTTTTCTCGTTTAATGCATGACACGGAACAAAAAGTGAAGTAAAATTTCAGTGATTGATGCTCTTCCAACACACAGTGCATGACATGCAATCACACATCATTCTAAATTAGAGAGAGAGAGAGAGAGAGAGAGAGAGAGAGAGAGAGTTACTATACACTGCCGGCTTCATTATACCCCCCAGGCCTGCCCTTGTTAAGTTTGGATTTATGATACCATGAAGCTTCGGTACCACGAGGCTTTGCTACTGGCCTTGACTTCTCCCTTTCCGAAGCTACAATTGGATCCGGGTTTTGAAGCCAGGACAGACACCAGCACACCGTCCCTTGGTGAACACCTTGCCTCTCTTCAAGCTGGTTCCTCGTCTCACCGGAAAAGCAGCCTAGGCTCCTCCTGCTTCTCTCCATACTTCCACTTGCTACTGCTGTTGTTTCCCTACCGCACTCCAGCTTCTGGACTTCACCTCCTGGTTTGTTGATGAGTGGATCTTCACCGGTGCACCCAGCCCCGGTGATTCAGCACGCCGTCTCTTTGCATACGACAGCAATGGTTTGGTTGTTTATCATATTGTCTCTTTGGTGTTAATACACCACTCATTTTATTTTGTATTGTTTTCCTTTCAAAAGGGCTAGTCCAATTATTCCTGGCTTAACATCATATATTTTGAGGGCGAGAGATTGTGGCCTCCCATTTCCCTCACAAGTGGCGACCTCGCCAGGACTGACACGTGTTATTAACTGTTCTCTTGTTCCAGCCCTTGGAAGGTTTACAGCTGTATAGTTGCCTTGAGCGCACACTCACTGTATGAGGCCCGGAAGTGAGTTCCTTACAGACGTCCATTCCTGTAAGTTGTTATTTATCCACACATAGCTTTCCCTTGCTGTGTTTACTGAGTGGACAATTTTATAATTGCTTCACTTGTTTGGACTGACAGATTTTCTTCAGTCTTAGTGCATACGATTTTGCGAGGTGTTTTTGTATGTTGGGTTGTATTTCTTTTGGGGTTATTTATTCTGTTTTGTATCTACCATGTCATCCTTCGAGCAACTTCAGAAACAGGCTGCCGCTCTTGGTCTCTCAGGAACAGACGTTTTGCACTACATCACCAGCCAACAGGCATATGAGCAGGAGGAGGGACCAGCCATGCGACAAGCACAAAGGGAAGAAGCTAAGCAACAAACACAAAGGGAAGAAGCTGAGCAACAAGCACAAAGGGAAGAAGCTGAGCAACAAGCACAAAGGGAAGAAGCTGAGCGACAAGAATGAGAAGCTGAGCGACAAGCACAAAGGGAAGAAGCTGAGAGAAAAGAGAGGTTAGAACTTGCTAAACTGGAAGCTGAAACTGAGCGAATGCACCTCACCACTCAAGGTAAGCCTGACACTGTTACCATCCTAAATGTAGCTGCTTGTCCCACGTTACCAGTGTATCAGGAAGGAGAAGACATCGCTACTTATCTCACCCGTTTTGAGAGAGTGGCAGAGCTGTTACAGCTCGAACCGAGTACGTATGCTGTGAGGTTGGGATGTCTCTTAACAGGAAAAGCTGATGATTAATATGTTTCCCTCTCTCCTGAGACCACCAAAGACTGCGACACTCTTAAGAAGTCTCTGCTGACAGGATTTAAGAAGACTGCAGACGGGTATCACCTTGATTTCCGCAACGCTAAAATTCGAGATGGTGAAAATTACTCCCAGTTTTCAGTTCATTTAGCCCGTCTATTTCAGAGCTGGTTGGAGACTTCCCAAGTTCAGGAAAGCTTCCATTCCCTAAAGAAGTTCATGATACTCGACCAGTTCTTGGCTTTGCTGAATTCTGACCTCTGCATCTTCATCAAAGAACACAGACCGAACAGTGCAGCTAGCTGATGACTGGGTGTGAGGGAAATGGCTGGCCACGTTCTCTCGCCCTCAAAATATATGACGATAAGCCAGGATTAATTAGACTAGCCCTTTGGAAGGGAAAACAAGACAGAACAGAATGAGTGTATCAACACTAAGAGACAATAGCAAATAACCGAACCACTGCTGTTGTGTGCAAGGAGACGGCATTCTGAGTCACTGCGGTTAGGCGCACCAGTGAAGATCCACTCAGCAACAAGCCAGGAGGTGAAGTCCAGAAGCTGGCGTGCTGCAGGGAGACGACAGCGGTGGCAGATGAAGGTATGGAGAGAAGTAGCAGGAGCCCTGGCTGGCTGCTCTTCCGGCAAGACGAGGAACCAGCTTGAAGAGATGGTGTGCTGGTGTCTGTTCTGGCCTCGAATCCCGCCTCCCATCGTAGCCTCGGAAAGGGCGGAGCCAAGGCCAGTAGCAAAGCCTCGTGGTACCGAAGCCTCATGGTGGGAGGAGCCAAGGCCAGTAGTAAACCTCATGGTACCGAAGCCTCGTGGTACCGGAGATGTAAAATTTAACAAGGGCCTGCCTGGGGTGTATAACGAAGCCGGCTGGGCGTATAGAAGGTAGTTAGGAAGGGAGGAAGAGCCGGCATGGCGTATCTCCCTTACACATCCCCCCAAACAAGAATCTGCTGTAAATAAATTACACAATATCAGTAGGATCAACAGGATCTATTTAGCAAGTCAGCACTTAGATTATGTTTTCCTGCTATATGGATGATTCTGAATTTGTAGGCCTCAAGAGACAAGGCCCAGCGAAGCAGTCTATTATTCTTGCCTTTGAAGGTAGACAGGTATAACAGAGGCTTGTGGTCAACCTCCAAGCTGAATTCCTTACCGCGAAGGTAGAAGTCAAATCTGTTGATGGCAGGATGACTGCAAGGCACTCGCATTCGATGGTGGAGTACCGGGTTTCACGGTCGAGAAGCTTCCGGCTGGCGTAGGCAACAGGATGGGGACAGTCGTTGTAGTACTGCAGAAGAATGGCCCCAATCCCGCGGCTAGAGGCATCAGTTCTCAGGACGAAGACGAGATTTGGATTCGGCAGACGGAGGACTGGTGGGCAGACCAAGTGGTTCTTTAAGTGTTCGAACCGCATCAACAAATCCTCACTCCAGACCAAGGGTTCTGGAACAGCCTTCTTGAGAAGATCGGATAGGGGCCCGGTGTATTCAGCTGCCTGAGGAATAAATATCCGGTAAAAAGACACAAGTCTAAGGAAAACTTTGAGAAGCTTCTTGGTGGTAGGTAGAAGCACGGCAGAGATATCCTTCGTCTTGTCATGTTGAGGCTGAAGGTTTGCCTCATTGACAATGAATCCGAGGTAGTGGATGGAGGAGACGCCAAAACGACACTTAAATGGCTGGATGGTGAGATGATGTTCTCTCAGCCGTTGAAGAACACCTCACAAAGCTTGAAGATGTGTAGGCCAGTCCTTTGAGTAAACAAAAATATTATCAAAATAGAAGGAAACGTTGGATAGTCCAGCGATTAAAAGGCACACGAGGCGAATGTAGGTAGCACAGGCAGTAGAGAGACTGAAGGGCATACGACGAAACCCCATTAACCCCAGGTGCATTGGAAAGGCAGTGAGAGCTTTGGCCCTGTCGGTAAGAGGTATTTGATAATAAGCTTTACACAAATCTAACTCGCTGAAATACTTGGATCCTGAGAATTTATGTAAGTTTTCAGTAATGTTGCCAGTGGGTTCTGCATGGAAAACAGTGATGGAGTTTAACTGACGGTACTCAATGGCCATACAGTAGGACTTGTCTGGTTTCCTTACCATTACAACAGGAGAACAGTGGGGAGAGGATGAACGTTGAATAATCCCCTGTTGAAAGAGTGTCTCAACTTCCTGTCAGAAAGATGGCTGAAGATGAATAGGGACTGGATACACCTTACTCTGCACTCGGTCGGTCGTTGTAAGGGTGATGTCATGTTCCAAGGTAGTGCAGTGACCTGAAATATCGGAAAATAGATCCGTAAACTCACCCAAAAGATCTTCAATACTGGAATGCTGTTCCCAAGTGAGGGCTTCTCCTATATGCGGCCGAAGATCAGAGAAGTCCGAGGAGCTCTGTGTCATCAGGGTGTGGAACACTTCATCAGGAAGCGGCTCCTCAATAACGGTTGGTCCATCCTTCCCGGGTGCCGAAAGTGCTTTTAGCGTAGCAACTTCATCCAGGACCTGAACACATTGGACTTGGGCTCAACATGGAAGACTTTAGGCCCTTGGTGAAACATCATCAAGATAGTCAACCTTACCCCTTTTCTCCAGGATCTTATAAGGGCCTTTCCAGGACACAAGGAGCTTGCTGGTATCACTGGGTAGCAGGATAAGAACCTCATCTCCTGGCTTGAAGTTCCTATCGTGTGATTTGTGGTCGAAGTAGGTCTTGTAGAGGCGGCTGCTTACTTCAGCATTCTGAACAGCAATCTTGTTGCACTCCTCCAGTTTCTCTCAAAGCTCTAGAACATACTGGAAGCTGGTCCGTTCATCTTGTGGGAGTGTCTTGTCTTCCCAAAGGTCACGGAGCATGGAGAGAGGACCACGGCGTCCATAGAGTAGCTTGAAGGGTGAGAATCCTGTCCTGTCACTGGGAGTTTCTCTGAGGGCAAACAAGGTTGGTATTAGATATCTATGCCACTCACGGGGTTTCTCACTGCAGAGCTTCTTTAGGACTATGCAGCCTATCGATGCGACCGTTGCCACTAGGATGATAGGGCGTAGATTTGACTCCGAGTAGTCGATGTAGTTCCTCCATCAAGGCCGAGGTGAAATGAGTTCCACGGTCGGACAGGACTTCACGAGGGATGCCGACTCCGGAAAAGATGGTGAGGAGGGCTTCAGCCACTGAAATAGAGTCGATATCCTTTAATGGCACAGCCTTGGGGAATCCTGTGGAAAAATCTATTAGTGTCAAGATATACTTATGACCAGCAGAT
Organism: Portunus trituberculatus; assembly: GCF_017591435.1. Lineage (NCBI taxonomy): Eukaryota > Metazoa > Arthropoda > Malacostraca > Decapoda > Portunidae > Portunus > Portunus trituberculatus. Next base: position 12,993,052 of record NC_059266.1, on the reverse strand, counting down.
GATGGAGGTGAGAGGGGTCCAACCAGAACTATTGCAACCCAACCAAAGGGTTCGGTAACGATGGGCAGAGGCTGCAGGGGAGGCTGGTTTTACTCGTCCCTTTTGAGAAAAGCGCTGGCACTTTTTTTTTCATACCATGTGGGCTTTTCACGGAAATTTATGGGCTAAAGAGGATACTTTTTAGGGTACCTCCTATCTCAAAGCCCACCCGCTAGGAAACCGTTGCCCCGAGTGAGGATGTCCAACCTGTAGGTTGTCTATCCAAGTCCTTAGCGTAGGGTGGGGACGATGGAAAGACGTGAGTATAACTTAAGGTCCTTTAATAAGAGAAATCCAGTGGAGCGTACCCCTACAGAGGCAAGTATGGGGACAGACTGATTGAGTGACCCTCGCGAGGGGGCACGCGGGAATGTGAGATGCCGGTTAGTATTTAACAAAGGAAATAAATGACATTGGTACCTGAACACCTCATATCATTAACCTACATCTCCCTCTCCCCTTCACGCTCATAGTACGAAGTGTCTTGAGCGGTCTTCTGGTCCTTCTTGGCCCTTAGGCGGTCCGACCGGCGGAGTTGCGGGGTGGTAGACGGATCAGGTTCCACATGAGGGCCCGCATCAGCCAGTGGATCCTCGGGACAGGGCGGCACAGGACGAAGAAGGCGACGGTTACGCCACAACACCCGGCCGCTGGGCATCTTGACAAGATAGTCACGGGACTTACCAACACCCATGACGATGCCTACGGTGTCCCAGCGTTTGGTCGTCGGGTCCTGAAGTCGAACTTGCGTGTCCAGGTTCAGTGGTACGAGGGGCTTGGCATGGGCGTCATAGCGAGCTGTGGCGTCGTGGTGTCGGGCTGCAGCCCGGCGATCACAGCTCTCAGCCCTTGCCTGCCACTCCTTCTGGAACGTCCTGGCATGCGCTGGAACGCAGGAACGTAGAGGACGACCATACAAAGTTTGGGCTGGGGAACGGCCGGTATAGTTGGGGGTGTTACGGAGTTCTAGGAGGCCCCTGTCGAACGCCTCACAGTCCAAGTTACCAGTGGGGGCCACCTTCTGGATGAGATGTTTGACTGCCTTGACAGCGGATTCGGCGTGGCCATTGGACTGTGGGTTGTAGGGCGTAGCCATGTCGTGGCGAACTCCCCAACGTTCCAGGAAGTCGGCAAATTCCCGGCTGGCAAACTGGGGGCCTCCATCGGTGCGCAGACGAACTGGAACGCCCAGGTCCCGGAACAGTTGCCGAAAGTGCCGGATCGTAGCAGAGGAGGTGGTGTCGGCTCCGCAGGAGACAACAACGGGCCATCCGGAAAGGCGGTCAACGACAACCAGAAAGTTTTTTCCAGCAGTCATGAAGAAATCAGCCGACACTGATTCGAATGGCCGGGATGGGTTGTCGTCACATCGGAGGGGCTCACGCTGTTGGCTTGGTTGAAGGATTTGGCAGGGCTCACAGGCACGGACGGTGTTCACAATGTCGGAGTTCATGCCCGGCCAATACACAACCTGCCGTGCACGACGTTTAGTAGCCTCGGCTCCTCGGTGGCTGTCATGTAGACGATCCAAGACGTGGCGACGGAGGGAGGCTGGGACTACAATCCGGGTTCCGTACAGGATGAGGGCGTCGTCGCAATAGAGGTCCTCTCGTATCTTCCAATACGGACGCAGGGCGTTAGGCAGGGCGTAGCGGTCACTTGGAAACCCTTCCTTGACGAAGTGAAGAAGGTCAGAGTAGGTAGGGTCATCAAGGGTTGCGCGGCGAAGTCCTTCCAGGGTCAGGTCTCTGGTGACAGCCTGGTCTGGAGAAGCCTGAGCGTCTTCGGAGGCGAGGGACTCTATTGCGTGCAACGTGACGACGCTCCTGACGGAGAAGTTCGTCTCTGCATCTAGGATGTTGTCTTCTTGTGTTGGCTTGCTCACTGGAGAACGAGAGGGCATCTGGGATGCACAGCTTCTTCCCCGGTCTCCAGGTTGCGGTGAAGACAAATGCAGATATCTTCTCCTTGAGTCGCTGCAGGCGAGGGTTGTCGATGGCATCAAGCGAGTAACTATTTAGGATGGGAACTAAGGGTCGATGATCCGTGACAAGATCGAAGTGCTGAAGTCCCAAGACGTAGAATTTACACTTGAACATAGCCCACACTGCAGCTAGCAACTCAAGTTCTATGGTTGCGTAGCGAGTCTCCGCATCGGTCAAGAAGCGAGACCCACATTGTACGAGGTGAAGCTTTCCACCACCATGATCCTGCAACAGGGCGTGGCCTAGACCGTATAGGCGAGATGCGTCCGTCTGAAGGATGGTTGGAAGGGCTGGATCAAAGGTGGCGAGGACTGGTGGGGACGACAAGGCCTCCTTGACCCTCTGGAAGGCCAAGTCGTGGTCGGGGGTCCACAGGAAAGCTCTACGTGGGCTCATCAAAGGGCGAAGGGGCAGCCGCGCTTGAGATGTCTGGTGAGAATTCGGTGAGTTGATTCACCAGGCCCATGAACGAACGGAGGTCCGTCAAGTTGGTTGGCGTGGCGAAGTCCCTGATAGCTCGGACCTTCTCGGGGTCTGCTGCGATGCCCTTGAGAGATAGCTGGTAGCCGCAGAAGGAAACATCCTGTGACGCTAGGACAAACTTGTCCACATTCAGGGTAATGCCATGTGTGCGGCATCTGATGAGTACCTCATTAACGCGCTGAAGGTGTGTCAAATAATCCTCGTCGTACAAGAGGATATCGTCAACAACTTTGACACACTGAGGTACTCCCTGAAGCGCGATGTCACCTCTCCTGCAGAAGGCATCTCCGTAGCAGCAAAGCCCATAGGCCCTCGAAGGTAGCGGAAACGTCCATAGGGAGTGATGAATGTCGTGAGAGACTGATCCTCCGCTGCCAACTGGAGCTGCCAATAGCCACACAGCGCATCCACGGTGGTGAAGAACCGAGCTCCAGGGTGGGCACTGCGTATGGCTGCAAACGGTGTAGGAGACGGGTGGGTCGGACGGGACACTTGACCATTAAGTTTCGACAAGTCCGTCGTGATGCGAACACCACCACTAGCCTTTGGGACGACTACCATTGGGTGACACCATGGTGATGGATCGTCTCCTACGGGGGCGATTATTCCCTGGGACACCATCGAGTCGAGTTCTGCCTTCACCGGGTCCTGGTAGGCGAGGGGGATGAGTCGTGGGGTATGGATGGCGAAAGGCTGTGCGTCCTCCTTCAAGTGTATCCGCATAGGTGGGCCAGACATCGGCTTCAGCGGTGCATCCTGTAGGTCAGCCTTTCTAACTAGCACATCCGAGTACTCTCGAAGGAAGTACTCCTTCGCAGCCTGAGGAGTGGTGGTGCTAGACAAAGGAAGTAGGGGTGCTGCAGCCGAAGGTAACGCAGCTGTAGCGTCATGATGCTCACCACCTCGTGAAGCTTCCACTGGCTGGACATCTGGTGACTCCCCTACCCGGTTGACGGTCGTCTTTGAAGTCTTGATCTGCCTGGGGAAGTCCGACGGGACGATGGCCAGGGCTCTGCAATGCTCCCAGGACAGCAGAGGTGTAGACAGGGAGCCTTGGACATCAATCCACCCCGTGCAGGACCGCGTGCCGTAGGTCAGCTTCGCCTGGAAGGAACCCAAAGCTGCAGGCATCCGTGATCCATCGGCGTTGTAGTACCGCAGCGATGGAGGAGGGTCGAGTTCCTGCTTGGCAAGACCCAAGTCCCTGAGGTGTTGTGGGCCTATCACCGTGGTGTCAGCCCCGGTGTCAGGTATCACCTCGATGCTGCCAGACACACCGCCACGTGTGACGACGACGGTGATGGTAGGCGAGGGTGTGGGTCTGCCGCGAGCCGAAGACTGAACCCTCCTGATGCTGCCAGCTTGATCCTCCAAAGCTCTGGGAATATGGTGAGGGGTCTGAGCTCGCACAACGTGGAATGTGGAGCGGTTATCCCCCGCCGGCTTCGGATTATTGGGCTTGGCGGGCCGCTGAGACGTCTTGGGCGTCGACGACTTGCATAGTTTTTCGAAGTGTCCGTATCGGTTACAAGAGTTGCACTGAACGTTCCTCGCAGGACACTTCTCTGTGTGAGACCAGTGGCCTGTCTTGCCACAGCCACTACAGATTGCAGCTGCGGAGGGCATCCCTTGGGGCCGTGCTGCTGTTTGCCACAGGCGCTGCAAGGGATGATGACGTAGGGGCGACCCGTTGTGACTCTGCCTTGCTCTTATGGGTGGCCTTCTTCCCCTTTTTGTACTGCGAAACAGCCCGGGCGGCAGGTGAAGCCCGTATAGCAGTAGCGGCGGATCTGGTGGCTTCATAGGCACGACATAACGTGACGACGTCTAAGAGGGTGGAGGAGGCATCAAGGGCGACGATCTTCTGTACGAGCTCCTCGTCGCTAACACCAGTTAGGATGCCGTGTTTGATCCAGGCCTCCTGACAGTCGTTGTCGTTGGCCTTGCAAACGTCGATCTCCTCCGAGAGACCTTTAAGCCTCACGAAGAAGTTTGCAAAGTCTCACCAGGCGCCTGCTTACAGCTTGTGAAAGCTCGTCGACGTAGAGCCTCGTTACTTGAGTCCTTAAAGTGCTGTTGGAGAGTGTTGAGGACTTCGTCGACGGAAGATGTTGAGTCCGGGGGCAACAACAGCGTGTGCTCTAGCACTCGTTGAGTTTCGAGGGAGAGGCACATCCTGAGTTGTATTAGCTGCTTGGGTTGTGGTAACTTGGCCAAATCAACCATTGTGGCGTAGTCAGCCCAGCGTCGCCTCCACTCCCTGAAGTACTGAAACGTGACGTCAGTAGAGAGAACTGGTGGAGGTTGAGCAGTCGCCTTAGGTGCTGGTGGTGTTCCTGCAGGGCTCGACGACACGGGCGCCTGAGGTGGATGTGATGAGACAGATGGAGGGTGTCCAGGCGTGGGGGCAGGTGAGGAGGCAGGTGGCGGGGCCAATCTTGACAACAAGGCCTCGAATCGTGCTGCATCCTCCCGTTTCTGCTCCGCCAGTTCTGCCCGGTAACGTGCTGCTTCTTCTTCACGCTCGACACGCGCCGCATCGTCTCTCTCCTTCATGTACGTAAGGAAGGCGTAAAAGTCCATCGGTGAATGTTGCTGGTCGGGCGATGGATGGGCATGTGTGAGATGGGAAGACGCGCCAGCCAGGAAGGTGTCGGGCTCAGGGGAGGACGACGTGCCATGTTCTGCTGTCTCTTCTCGTCCCCGATGTTCGGCTTTCTTCCTCCCGTGTGGCATCGTAAGCACGTGAGTCTGTAATATGCGTGCTATGTACGTGTGCGATCAAGTGCAGAGGTGTAGCGGGCAGTGGTGGTGGTGGAAGGTGCAACAAAGGCTAGCGTAGCAGCTGTCAGTTCTGTGGTGAGGGGGGGGAGGGAGGGAGGGGCATGCGGCGAGGCTAGACGCGCGCAGTCACAGTGTCCTCTGTGACTCCGTAGCGAGAGGACCCTGTATCGCGCTGTCCTCCGTGATATGCCCAACCGAAGCCTACCCTCTGGTAGTGGCGTCTTCCAACGTTACTACCAACACCACAAAGCACTGCACAAACACTGGGCACCACACTGCACTGCACAAACACTGCCACTGCACAAACACACGTAAAAGCACTGAGTTGATAGCTGAGTAGCGGCGGGGCAAGGTAGCGTCCTTAGAGGGAACCGGTTACCGCCGCAGGCTACTTGTAATTTCCCCTTTGTAGGTCGTCCACGGGTCTCTTCCACGTCACTGCGCCATGTAGGTTGTCTATCCAAGTCCTTAGCGTAGGGTGGGGACGATGGAAAGACGTGAGTATAACTTAAGGTCCTTTAATAAGAGAAATCCAGTGGAGCGTACCCCTACAGAGGCAAGTATGGGGACAGACTGATTGAGTGGCCCTCGCGAGGGGGCACGCGGGAATGTGAGATGCCGGTTAGTATTTAACAAAGGAAATAAATGACATTGGTACCTGAACACCTCATATCATTAACCTACACAACCTACACTTGGACCGTGGACAGGATTCGAACCCATGTGCTTGGAGACCCTCGGACCCCAAAGCACGCATGGTTCCACTGTACCACGGCGGCAAGAACGGCAGTGTACTCTGATGTCAGTACCCATTCCCGGACAGAAGAATTGGTCAGCAACCTTCTCATCTTGCGATGACAGTAGTGACCACCTAAAGGATTTTCATGTGCAATATTCAATACAATGGGCCGACTCTTCCGTGGAACAACTAAACACAGTTTCCCCACCTTCTCTGGACGGTGTGAAGAGACTCTTCCTATAGAGGAGTCTGTCGTGGTAAAGAAACTGGAAGGAAGAGTTGTTCCGGGCTTGGTCTATCTCCCGTTGCAGCCTTGGTGCGGGCGATGGTCAGAGTATCACAGGTCCTCTGAAGATGACCAAATTGCTCAGGAGTGACAGACAGAAACTGGAGATCTGGGAGATGAAGTGGGTGGAGGCACTTCATCCTAGTGGTCGAGGCACGAGTCTCCACAGTACATATTGAGGAAGTAACAAGAGGCAGAGAGTCCTGGGAGACGGATGAAGTAATAGGAGGCAGAGAGTCTTGGGAGAAAGAGCAAGGCTTCGAAAAACTCTGGACTGGAAGTGTTACTGCAGAGGCAGACGAGAATCCTGGAACCGAAACTAGCTCATCATAACTGAAGGTAGGATATAGTTCCTTTGGTGTATGAACCATAGGGACATTACCTATGAGGACACTGGCAAACTTGATGGGAGCTCGTATCACGTCAGTCCAACTTTCAAAGTAAGGACACCTGATGTAACACTGGATGACGGGAAAGGTATCAACATGGCCCAGGTAGTCAGCAACTTGACAGGAACGGCAGTTGCTAATGTCAGCATCAGATAGAACTTCTTCTGCAACCACAATGCAGGAACAGCCAGTATCCCTAAAGATTGAAGATGTCCATGATCCATTAACGGTGCCTGAAACAAGGGGCCGAGGAACACTGTGATCAGACAGGCAAAATCCTACCGTGAAAGGTTGAGATGGAGGACTCTCTTTAAAGGCACGAGGGTTCTTGGGGCACCGGGATCTAATGTGGCCCAACTCACCACATCCATGACATCTGGTAGTGGAAGAAGTCGGTGAAGGTGATGAGTGAACAGACAGTGTTTTCTTGAGAGGAGGCTTGAAGGATTACGAAGACCTGAAGGAGGGTTTGCTGGTGTAGTGTGCCAATGCCCAGTCATCAGCTAGCTACACTGCTCGGACAAGAGATGAAGATGGTGTTCTTTGATGAAAGTTCGGATGTCAGGATTCAGCGAAGCCAAGAACTGGTCAAGTATCATGAACTCCTTTAGGGAAAGGAAGTTTTCTGGAACTTGGGAAGCCTCTAACCAGCTCTGAAATAGATGGGTTAAATGAACTGAAAACTGGGAATATGTAAGGGGTTTGCCCAGTAAAGGTTGAATTAGGACAATACTCTGTAGCTAGACGGCCACGACCCTTTTTGATTCTTTTATATAGACCCAGGTAATAAACTCACCACGGAAAATAACAATCAATATATTTCACAAACAACACCTAAGCAAAACACTCACATCCCAACTTTCACACAACCCTCATTTACACAAGTCATTCACACACAAACAATGGATGAGATGAAGTGCGGGAGTAAGCCTCGACAGCGCGACACTCCTGTGAGCAGGTGGTGGCAGAAGACGTAGATAGGGTCCCTATAGCCTCGCCGAGAGGTAGCTGGTGTTCACACAGGACAGGCCACACGTCCATCGTGGGCACAACCGGGACGACTCAGCTCCATGGGGCGTAAATAAGGTGACCACTAGCGGCAGCAGGCAGAAACCACGGTACCAGAAAGAGGAATCCATACGTGCAAGAGGGTTCTAGCAGGTACCGGGTTCGGTCACAGGTATCCGAACCAAGGCATGGCGTAGGCTAGTTACATCAGACGTTGCAGGTCGAATATGCGCTGGTAAGAGCCGGCAGGCCCTCATGGAAGCTGTCAAAGGCATAGCCATCACTTCACGCCCATGCACACAACATAACACACAATACATATTATACAACCATAACATACCCAAAAATGCTGTACAAAAAAAAAAATAGTATAAACGTCTTACCGAAGGGCAGGAGTGTGTGTGGGTCAGAAGGAAGAGGCCTGAGTGACAAGCGTAGCGCCGGCGGAGGACCAGGACGGCTCTGGTCGAAGCTATGAGATGGCGATGCAAAGCTTTGAACACACGCACGCACGTACGCACGCACTCATTCACTAACAACAACACTTGTTCACACACACAATAGTTTGTTGGCAAGGGTTGTCCGGCAAAACACTGAACCCCTGACAAAGCCCCCAATACGACTGAAAACCATGGGTTTTCAGGCAGAAGGATTTGGCTGGACAACACTGCGGCTAATAAAATCTGCCCCTTATTATCAGAGCCTTTAATGTAATCTAAGCTGAAAGAGTATGACTGTAAGGATAGGGACCAGCACATGAGTTTGTTGTTACCGTTCCTCATGTTGCGGAGATATGTAAGTGGCTGCTGGTCAGTCTGTAATATAAATTCTTTACCGTACAAATAGGTCTTAAACTTTTCTACCGCCCAAACTATACTAAGACATTCTTTCTCGATAACGGCATACCTTCTCTCCCGATCAAGCAGACTCCTGCTGGCATAGGCAATAGGCTTAAGTATACCGTCATGGGACTGCAACAGCACCGCGCCTAAACCAGTGTCCAATGCATCAGTCCTAAGATAGAACACTTTGGAGTAATCTGGGAGTGCAAGGATAGGAGGATGAGACAATTTGGCTTTAAGTATATCCATCTTTTCCTGAATAGGAGCAACAATATCCGAAAGGTTTGGAAGGAATGTGCGGTAGAAGGGAACTGAGCTGAGGAAAGACCTGAGTTGTTTCTTGGTGTTAGGGAGAGGCATATTTATGACTGCACTAATTTTGTCATTAAGTGGGCTATAGCTATTGTTGCCCAGAGCAAATCCAAGGTATTTGATTTCATTGTAAGCCATGAAACACTTACTGGGGCCAGCTGTAAGACCATGATCGCGTAAACGCTCAAGTAGTGCTTTTACGTCGGCTAGGTGATCACTCCAGTTGGAACTATGGACCATAATATTATCAAAGTAACATTCAGTGTTCTTAAGTCCTACTAATACTTTTCTCATTAACCTAATGAATGAGGCACATGCCGTCTTAAGTCCAAATGGCATACGAGTGAACTGCATTAAGCCTTGTTTTGTAGCAAAAGCAGTGAGGGGCTTGCTTTCTTCACAAAGAGGTATTTGCCAATAGCCTTTACAAAGATCTATTTCAGTAAAGTACTTATCCCCTACAAAGTTACCTAATGCATCATCCATGCGAGGCATCGGCTCAGCGTCGAACAGACTGACGTCATTAAGAGCTCTATAATCTACGCAGAATCGCCAGGTGTTGTCGGGTTTCTTTATTAGCACCGAAGAAGAACAATATGGTGAAGTGCTGGGCTCGATTACCCCTAACTTAATCATTTTCGCTATTTCATCATCAAAACTAGCCTGAAGGTGGTGTGGAACAGGATACGGCTTCCTATGTACCGGGATATTAGAGGTCAAATGAATCTTATGACTGATGGTGGAGGTGCTACCCGGAAGATCAGAAAACACGTCAGGAAAGTTGCTTATTATCTCGTTAACCTGGGACCATTGTCCGCTGGTTAGCTTGGGGTTGATATTCACCTTACTCTGAGCCGGATAGTTTATCACCTCTACGTCACACACATCACTAGGGACCTCAGTGTCATCAATTATGCAAGCCTGACAGGTAGTAGGTTTAGTGGCTAGCGCACTATCGCGTCTTATATATTTCTTCAATATATTGATGTGATATAACTTCACTTTGCCACTAACTTTCACAAGGTAATCTACTCCATTTATATGACGCTTTACAACAGGGTAAGGGCCTTTCCATGCCATCGTAAGTTTATTAGTTGATGAAGGCAGCAGAACCAGTACCTCATCATCTTGAACAAGCACACGTGACTTAGTATTTCCGTCAAAGTAGGTTTTATAAAGCTTGCTGTTCACGGCCGCATTAGCAGATGCTATTGAAGCAGAATCTTCCAGCCTAGGTTGTTTTGACATTGTCATCTAGTTCAGGCTTAGTCCACAAGTCATGAAGGATACTTAAAGGGACACGAACTCTGCGTCCGTACAGTAACTCGAAAGGTGAAAATTTGAGTGTGTCATTTGGGATTTCTCGATAGGCAAACAAAACAAATGGTAAATATCGATGCCAATCCCGGGGTTTATCAAGACAGAGTTTCTTCAGCATGGCCTTGCGCACAGCATGAAATCGTTCTACCATACCATTACAACAGGCATGATAGGGACTTGTAAACAAGACCTTAATGGATAACAACCTATTTACCTCGGCCATGAGATCAGACTTAAATTGAGTACATCGGTCACTCAGTATCTCTGCTGGGATTCCTACTCGGGCAAATATTTCAATAAGACTTTCAGCAATTGTCACAGTGTCAATGTTCTTTAATGGTACAGCTTCTGGGAAGCGAGTAGCACAGTCAATAAGTGAAAGTATGTATCTATGTCCTTGACTAGATGGAGTAAGAGATGAATCATGAGCTACAGACATAATCGTTCGCCGCATAGCACTGGGAACTACCAACTGCTTCGAGCCTATCTCATGATCATTCTTACTCTGAATGCACACACGGTAAATTAGCCCATTGTCTAGCTTATATCTGACGGAGCGGTTCTTCACTGTAACTACCTTTTGACTGGTACCCAGTTGTCTGATGGATTCAAGTGTGGGGCAGTTAGTTTGGGCTGTTATCAGCTCTGACCTAGTGACGTCACTAGCAGATAACTCTGGAACACTCAGTTTTTTAGGTGGTTGAGTATTACGCCTTTTCTGAGCTCGGGTCTCAATACCCATTACAATGCCTTTAATTCCAGTCTCCAAGACAGAGTTTCTTCAGCATGGCCTTGCGCACAGCATGAAATCGTTCTACCATACCATTACAACAGGCATGATAGGGACTTGTAAACAAGACCTTAATGGATAACAACCTATTTACCTCGGCCATGAGATCAGACTTAAATTGAGTACATCGGTCACTCAGTATCTCTGCTGGGATTCCTACTCGGGCAAATATTTCAATAAGACTTTCAGCAATTGTCACAGTGTCAATGTTCTTTAATGGTACAGCTTCTGGGAAGCGAGTAGCACAGTCAATAAGTGAAAGTATGTATCTATGTCCTTGACTAGATGGAGTAAGAGGACCAACAAGATCAATTGCTACTCTGCTGAAAGGTTCATTTATTACAGTCATTGAGACAAGAGGTGCTTTACGAATAGTACCTTTCGGAGATGACTTTTGGCACTCATGACAGGATCGACAAAAGCGTTTAATATCAGCACCAGCTCCTGGCCAGAAAAATTTGAGGAAAATTTTGTCAGATGTTTTCCTGTGAGAGAAATTACCTACGAGAGATGAATCATGAGCTACAGACATAATCGTTCGCCGCATAGCACTGGGAACTACCAACTGCTTCGAGCCTATCTCATGATCATTCTTACTCTGAATGCACACACGGTAAATTAGCCCATTGTCTAGCTTATATCTGACGGAGCGGTTCTTCACTGTAACTACCTTTTGACTGGTACCCAGTTGTCTGATGGATTCAAGTGTGGGGCAGTTAGTTTGGGCTGTTATCAGCTCTGACCTAGTGACGTCACTAGCAGATAACTCTGGAACACTCAGTTTTTTAGGTGGTTGAGTATTACGCCTTTTCTGAGCTCGGGTCTCAATACCCATTACAATGCCTTTAATTCCAGTCTCCGAGTCAGGTTTTACGGGACTAGACTGATCAGGGTACAGTTTGACACCAGGAACTGTCCCTATCAAGACATCCGCGAACTTAAGAGGAGCAGCCTGCGTTTACCCATACTTTGAAAAATTTTCAAGAAATATAACACCTAATTTTGGGGAAGCTCTGGTCACCACCGAGATAGTCATATAACTTAACAAGCTTAACCCGTTTCACATGTGGTGGAACTAGGGAATTCTTAACAAGGATAGTTGAGCACCCTGTATCAAGAAATATGTTGGCAGGCTTACCGAACAAAGTTCCTACGTCAGTCAGCCGCTGGAGGGATAACTTCATTGTTTTGTACACTATTAATTCTGTTTGATGCTCTGGTTTTGAAAACTTTTTTGAATTCGGGGCAGTTAGGTTTTATGTGCCCAGGTTGGTGGCAGTTATGACATCTGACAATAGGTTTAGCAGAGTTACCCTCTTCTGGTTTGGTACGAGGCCTGACACTCCTATGAGCTGCTCTGAATCTATCTGCCGCCTGTGTCATAGCGAGGGTCGAGTCAAAGCTCCTTTCTTTCAGGAATATTTTAAGGTCGGGAGGGCAGTTACTTAGTAGCTGATCCTGAATCATGAATTCACATAACTCTTCATAATCTTCATCAATGTTACAAATGCGAAGCCAGTTATCAAAGTCTTGTCACATTCTAGTAGCAAGCTGAACATAGGTTTCATTGTCTTTCACTTTGCTTTCCCGAAATTTTTTTCTATAGAATTCTCCATCAATAGCGTAAGCTTTAAGCAAATTTTTTTTAAGCTGATCATAAAATTTTAACGAATCATCTGGTAGACTGACATAAACCTTCAAAGCTTTGCCTGTTAATAAAGACCCAAGATATATATGGTAAGACTCCTTTTCCCACTGGTGAACTTCAGCTAACTTCTCAAAACGTCTTATGAAATCATCGATCTCATCCGTTCCTTCTATGAACTTTGGGAGCTTTAGCATTGGAAAGATGTCACGAGTACGAGGCTCTGAGTTCCCTGCTTTTAACTGAGCGAGCTGGAGCTCATGTTGTCTTTGTTTTTCCGCCTCTTCAATCTGTTTTTCTGCTTCGGCATAATGAAGCTCTAATTTCTTAAGTTCACGCACTTCTATTCTTTCCTCTCTGGAACTTTCTTTCTCTACCAATACGTTAATATTGGTTAATATCGCTCGAATCAAGTCCAGCCTCTCTCGCCTGTTTAATTAATTCAAGAATATGGGTAGACATGGTGTAAAGAAAACTCGGTCAACCAAATTCTTTCAGAGTCCACGAAAGAAAAAATACGAGGGAGAACGCTCGTAGTAAAATTAGACGAAGCAGAGAACTACTCTACCCGCCTTACACAACCGGCACAACCGCACTGGTAGGCACACGAAAGGCAAAACAACCTTTATATATTATAAACTAGCGGTACTCGCGCGCTTATCACAAAAGGGGGGTATTAGGAGTTAACGCTAATACATACAGACGCAAGTAGAATCACTACCGGTCATCATTCTTCCTGTAACAAGGATAATGATCACGAGGGATCGACAGCGCACGATAAACTATCGCGTAAGACAAAACACGTCACGCTATCACAATACTAATTCCCCGGAGCCTGTGCTCGCAGCGGAATGACTCAGACAAACTAGGGCACAAATGACCGCCAGTAACTGTAGTAGCCACGATACACTATCACTAGTACATCATGTTAGACCGTGTTCAGAAGTTATCTCAATTCTGGTCCGTCACACTACACATATATACACACACAAAACACTGACCTTCGCTTCCTGGTCCAACCACAGACGCCACGCGCCCTCTGCAGCCTCGACTTTCTGCACACGCAACTGTTAATGGCAATGAAAAATAGTACCACGAACAAATAAGTGAATGGGATTATTGTCATTGGGTCTATCCTACTCACTGCGCCACTTGTAAGAGGTTTGCCCAGTAAAGGTTGAATTAGGACAATACTCTGTAGCTAGATGGCCACGACCCCTTTTGATTCTTTTATATAGACCCGGGTAATAAACTCACCACAGAAAATAACAATCAATATATTTCACAAACAACACCTAAGCAAAACACTCACACCCCAACTTTCACACAACCCTCATTCACACAAGTCATTCACACACAAACAATGGATGAGATGAAGTGCGGGAGTAAGCCTCGACAGCGCGACACTCCTGTGAGCAGGTGGTGGCAGAAGACGTAGATAGGGTCCCTATAGCCTCGCCGAGAGGTAGCTGGCGTTCACACAGGACAGGCCACACGTCCATCGTGGGCACAACCGGGACGACTCAGCTCCATGGGGCGTAGATAAGGTGACCACTAGCGGCAGCAGGCAGAAACCACTGTACCTTAAAGAGGAATCCATACGTGCAAGAGGGTTCTAGCAGGTACCGGGTTCGGTCACAGGTATCCGAACCAAGGCACGGCGTAGGCCAGGTACGCCAGACGCTGCAGGTCGAATATGCGCTGGTAAGAGTCGGCAGGCCCTCATGGAAGCTGTCAAAGGCACAGCCATCACTTCACGCCCATGCACACAACATAACACACAACACATATTATACAACCATAACATACCCAAAAATGCTGTACAAAAAAATAATAGTATAAACGTCTTACCGAAGGGCAGGAGTGTGTGTGGGTCAGAAGGAAGAGGCCTGAGTGACAAGCGTAGCGCCGGCGGAGGACCAGGACGGCTCCGGTCGAAGCTATGAGATGGCGATGCAAAGCTTCGAACACACGCATGCACGCACGCACGCACTCACTCACTAACAACAACACTTGTTCACACACACAATAGTTTGTTGGCAAGGATTGTCCGGCAAAACACTGAACCCCTGACAGAATAATTTCCCCCCTCTCAAATTTTTGCGTTGCAGAAATCAAATCAATATCCGTCTGCAGTCTTTTTAAATCCTGTCAACAGATATTTCTTAAGAGCGTCATAATCATTGGTGGTTTCAGGAGAGAGGGCGACGTATAAATCAGCAGCTTTTCCCGTTAAGAGACATACCAACCTCACAGCATACGTACTTGGTTCGAGCTGTAACAGCCCTGCCACTTTCTCAAAACGGGTGAGATAAGTAGCGATGTCTTCTCCTTTCTGGTACACTGGTAACGTGGGACGAACAGCTACATCTGGGATGGTAACAGTGTCAGGCTTACCTTGAACAGTGAGACGCATTCGCTCAGTTTCAGCTTCCAGCTTAGCAAGTTCTAACCTCTCTTTCCGCTCACCTTCTTCCCTTAGTGCTTGTCGCTCAGCTTCTTCCCTCTGTGCTTGACGCTCAGCTTCTTACCTCTGCTTATCGCTCAGCTTCTCTTTCTTGTCGCTCAGCTTTTTCCCTTTGTGCTTGTGCTTGTCGCTCAGCTTCTTCCCTCTGTGCTTGTCACATGGCTGGTCGCTCCTCCCGCTCATACGCCTGTTGACTGGTGATGTAGTGCACAACGTCTGTTCCTGAGAGACCAAGAGTGGCAGCCTGTTTCTGAAGTTGCTCAAAGGAAGACATGGTAGATACAAACAGAATAAATAACCCCAAAAGAAATACAACCCAACATACATAACACCTCGAAAAAATTGTAAGCACAAAGACTGAAGAAAATCTGTCAGTCCAAACAAGTGAAACAATTATAAAATTGTCCACTCAGTAAACACAGCAAAGGAAGCTATGTGGATAAATAACAACTTACAGGAATGGACGTCTGTAAGGAACTCACTTCCGGGCCTCAGACAGTGAGTGTGCGCTCAAGGCGATTATACAGCTGTTAACCTTCCAAGGGCTGGAACAATAAGACAATTAATAACACATGTCAATCCTGGCGAGGTCGCCACGTGTGAGGGAAACGGGAGGCCACGTTCTCTCACCCTCAAAATATATGATGTTAAGCCAGGATTAATTAGACTAGCCCTTTGAAAAGGAAAACAAGACAGCACAGAATGAGTGTATTTACACTAAGAGACAATAACAAATAACCGAACCACTGCTGTCGTGTGCAAGGAGATGGCATGCTGAGTCACTGCGGTTAGGCGCACCAGTGAAGATCCACTCAGCAACAAACCAGGAGGTGAAGTCCAGAAGCTGGTGTGCGGCAGGGAGATGACAGCGGTGGCAGGTGAAGGTATGGAGAGAAGCAGCAGGAGCGCAGGCTAGCTGCTCTTCCGGCGAGACGAGGAACCAGCTCGAAGAGAGATGAGGTGTTCACCGAGAGATGGTGTGCTGGTGTCTGTTCTGGCCTCGAAACCTGCCTCCCATCGTAGCCTCAGAAAGGACGGAGCCAAGGCCAGTAGCAAAGCCTCGTGGTACCGAAGCCTCATGGTGGGAGGAGCCAAGGCCAGTAGCAAACCTCATGGTACCGAAGCCTCATGGTACCAGAGATCCAAAACTTAACAAGGGCCTGCCTGGGGTGTATAACGAAGCCGGCTGGGGGTATAGAAGCGTATAGAAGGTAGTTAGGAAGGGAGGAATAGCCGGCATGGTGTATCTCCCTTACACTGGGCATCGGCACACTACACCATCAAACCCTCCTTCAGGTCTTCTTCACGATCCTTCAAGCCTCCTCTCAAGAAAACACCGCCTGTTCACTCGTCACCTTCACCAACTTCTCCTATCAAGTGTCATGGAAATGGTAAGTTAGGCCACATTAGACCCCGGTGTCCCAAGAACCCACGTGCCTTCAAGGAGAGTCCTCCATCTCAACCCTTCACGGTAGGATTTTGCCTCTCTGATCACCATGTTCCTCGGCCCCTTCTTTCAGGCACTGTTAATGGATCATGGACATCTTACATCCTCAGGAATACTGTCTGTTCCTGTATTGTGGATGCAGAGGAAGTTTTACCTGATGCTGACATTAGCAACTGCCGTTCCTGTCAAGTTGCTGACTACCTGGGCCGTGTTGATACATTTCCCATCGTCCAGTGCTACATCAGGTATCCTTACTTTGAAGGTTGGATTGGATTGGATTGGATTTTAATTTTTTTGGCGCCGCAACAGCAACGGTCATATGGCGCCGCTACTATTAATTAATTGAAACTAACGTTTATAAAAAAAACAATTAAAAGTAATTTAAAACAATACAATTAAAAAGGTAAAAAACTAAAATACTATAAAACTAAATAAAACATTAAAATACTTATAATAAAATCAAATATAATTCACAGCTTTGGGAGAAGGCCAGCTTCTCCCAAAAATCTAAAAACGTCATGGTCTTGGCCCAGGCACGCTGGTCCAAGGACCTTTGAGAGATAATAGATACCACTATCTCTACCGCAACACTGGTAAAGGTAGCGGTGTCTTAAGTCAGTCAAACTAGGGCACTTGACAAGCAGGTGCCGCACCGTAAGTGGCACCAGGCAGTCATCACAGTAGGGTTGAGGGTCCCTGGTCAACAAATATCCCTGTGTAAGATATGTGTGACCGATACAAAGCCGCACTAATACAATCTGTGTTCAGCGGTCACGGATAAGGGTGTATGTCCAGTCATGGCGAACGGAAGTGGTGATCTCTCCCATTTTCGAGGTTACAACCCCCTTTTGCCACCTCCTCTGCCATCTTGCAACAATCGCCAGGCGAATGTACTGGAATACATCTCGAAACGGGACAGGGGCAGTGGATGGAGAGCGACTTCCTGCCTCTTTAGCAAGGCAATCTGCATGTTCGTTCTTGGAACACCAACGTGACCAGGGACCCAGCAGAACCCAACACGATATCCTCTTCTCATGAGCAGATATAGCCACTCCAAGACTGATAAAAGGGAAATAATGGAGGAGAGAGTAGTAAGAGCACAGCGAGTCACTAAAAATTGTAAAAGACGAAACCGGGAGAGTAAAAATTATCTGGAAAGCAAGGACTATGGCAGACAGCTCTGCAGTAAAGACTGATGCCACAGAAGGAAGGCTGCCAGACCGGTAGAAGGATGGGAAAACCACACTAAATCCAACGCCTGTATTGGATTTGGAACCATCAGTAAAGACAGGGATGGCATCAGAATGTGTAGAATAGTGTTCTAAAAACCGTGTGTGGGACAGAGCTGGCGGAAGACCTGTCTTGCCATCCATTGCAGGAGGGCATAATGAGACAGCGGGAAGCTGCCAATAACCAACTCGTGGAAGTCGGAAAGAATAGACAGGAGTGGGGGCGATAGGTAAGTCAGTCATAAGATTGGTGACACGAAGGCCAAAAGTTTTAGGGAGACTAGGTCGAATGACATATGCCTGCGAACGTGAGTCCCGCAATATTGACAAACAAGGGACAGAATCAAGAAGACGGTGGGTGCGAAACCAACATCGGAGCATCGAAGACTGGCGCCGGAAGTCGAGCGGCCAGAAACCAGCATCAGCTAGTAGGCTAGGAATTGGAGATGTCCGAAATGCACCAGTAGCCAAGCAGACCCCAGCATGATGCATGGAGTCAAGCACGCGTAGCCATGCATCTGTTGCAGATGAGTAGATCTCACAACCGTATTCAAACTTGGGAAGTATAAGTGTACTATGAAGAAGCAATAGAGTGTTCCTGTCCGGCCCCCAAGAGGTGTGACTTAAAACCCGAAGAAGGGATAATGCCTTCCTACAAGATGCCTTAAGAGAATGGAAATAAGGAAGCCAGGTGAGACAGATGTCAAACACAAGGCCAAGATATCGAGTTGCCTTCACACATGAGAGGTGTCTATTGGCGAGGTATAAATCAGGGTCTGGATGGACACCACGGTTACAACAAAAATGCATGGCTACGGTCTTCGAGGTGGGTGGAGAAACGAAAACCGTTCATGTTGGCCCAACTGGACACCCTATTGATTGCCAGTTGGAGCTTGCGATCAATCAGTGACATCCTAGCAGCAGCAAAAAAAAACACATAAATCATCAACATATAAGGAGCTGTGAACGCCATCCGGTAGAGTATCTATAACACCATTTATGGCGACTGCGAATAGCGTAACACTAAGAATACTTCCCTGTGGGACATCATCATTTACAGCACTAGCCTCGGAGAGAACACTCCCCACTCAAACCCGTAAAAGACGTCTGGATAAAAACTGTTGAATAAAAATAGGAAGGTGGCCACGGAGGCCAAAATTAAACAAGGAACGTAAAATGCCATGACACCAGGCTGTGTCGTAGGCCTTCTCCAGGTAAAAAAAAAATGGTTACTTGGTGGTGGTGATTAGCAAAGGCCTCACAAATAGAAGACTCCAGGGACAAAAGAGCATCAGTAGTAGACCTCATCTTTCAGAAACCATACTGCACCGATGACAAGTAGTTCCCCCTCTCCAAGTAACATATGAGTCTTACATTAACCATCTTTTCTAACACTTTACAAATGCAGGATGTCAAAGATATAGGACGGTAGTTCGTAGCCTGAAGAGTATCTTTACCAGGCTTCGGAAATGGGAGAACCACTGCCACAGCCCAAGAAGACGAAAATTCACCGGCACGCCAAATCATATTATAAAGATTTAACCAGTCCACTGCGGCACTATTTTTCAAATCATGTACTGCCAGTGCGGCGGGTTTGAGCAATTTTTTTTTTTTTTTTATTGCGGAATTGGAATCCTTGTGGTTCAAAACCAAAGAAAAATGGCTTCTAAGTACCTGTTGTATATGTAAAGTTTTGCGCTATAAGCCAAAACGTGTCTGAGCCAGGCATTTTCTATGCCCACTGTGGTGAGTGGTAAATACCAGCTGATGATGTTGCCGTATTGGTCACTATTTATGTTTTACTTTGTCTACTGCATGTATATAATGTTTTTGTACCTCAAATTATCAAGGCATGTTCGTAATGATTATATGCGAATGGAAAAATAATAAAAAAACAGTAAGATAAATGACCACATGACAATAATACTCTGTCTCTCTCTCTCTCTCTCTCTCTCTCTCTCTCTCTCTCTCTCTCAGAACAGTATGAGCAATAGCGTATATAGTGAGGTAGATAAGTGATGTGTTGTCACAGATGAGTGACATGAGTGCTGTGAAACAGATGAGTGAAATGAGTCTTGTGTGTTGTGAAACAAAGGAGTATTGTGTTGTGACATAAACAAAGCACGGGCAATCTTCAGGGATGAATTTGAGAGCTTGATAACGCATTGGGAATATACTATGAATATTTTTATTTGCCAACGCATAACGTGCGTCGTCCGCAGTCATCGGAATTTTTTTACTGATGACACCGTGTCGTCGTCTGCAGCGGATGGGTTAATAAAAAGGTAAAAGCACTGTCAGACATATGGCGCAAAAAGGTGTAAGGAATATCATCTGGACCCGGAGAAGAGTCATGACACTGGGACAAAGCAGTCCGCAACTCGGAGGTAGAGAAGGGGACATTGTAAGACTCCCCTCCAGTCGAAGAAAAATTGACCCTTAGAGATTCCATACTCTGGTGGTAACGTGCACCGGGAGCTGTGGGATCCTTTCGGGAAACACTAGCAAAGTGTTCTGCGAAGAGGTCGGCGACAGTCTTCGGATCTGCCACCGTTTGCCCAGCAGACAACAAGACTGGCGGGGAAGGCGCAGAATATTTCCCAGCAATTCGGCGGACTTTATTGAATACATCCATAAGAGGGGTGTGAACATTAATGGAAGAGACATAGGCTTTCCAAAAGGCTCTTTGTGCCTTCTTCAAAACGCGACGGGCCCGAGCACAGCAGCGTCAAAAAGCATCCAGACACTGCGGGTCCCCACGATGTCACCGGAG
Source organism: Portunus trituberculatus (assembly GCF_017591435.1). NCBI lineage: Eukaryota > Metazoa > Arthropoda > Malacostraca > Decapoda > Portunidae > Portunus > Portunus trituberculatus. The sequence continues at coordinate 12,972,514 of NC_059266.1, read as the reverse complement.
ACGAGAGAAAGCCACCAATTTCTCTCTCCCAGCATTGGTGCATGCTGCATTCCACCAAAGAACGGGACACTTAGTTAAGCGACCAGACTTTCTGGGGACTGTCTGAAGCGCTGCTGAACGTAAAAAGTCAGTAAAATAATCAACAGCCTCAGAAAAAGTATCAAAGTCAGCCAGTGGATGGATAAAAGAGCTAAGTTCAGTGAAACGTGGCCAATCTGCCTTGTCTAAAACCCAACGTGGGGGGCGGGACTGTGGCTCAGACTCCACAGATTCCATTAAAATTGGGAAGTGGTCACTACCATGTAAATCAAGTAGGACCCGCCAATTAAAATCAAGGAAAGAATTAGATGTACAAATAGAAAGATCGATAGCTGTAAAAGTCCCAGTAGGACTGTGGAAATGTGTAACATCCCCAGAATTTAAAACCTCCAATCCCTCATCCTCAATAAAAGAACCGATTAAAACCCACGAGGATTACTAGCACCTTCATCCCACAAAGGGTGACGGCCGTTAAAATCTCCCAACAAGAGGAAAGGCAGAGTCAGCTCACGCACTAGGCCATCAAGATCACCCCTGGAGACAGGAACCCGAGGAGGGAGATATAGACTGCAAATAGTGTAGGATCGTCCCAGAAAGACTTTAACAGCAACCACCTGAAGGGGAGAGTTAAGTTGCAAGGAGACAACAGGTATATCCTGACGGACTAGGATAGCTGTGCCACCGTGGTGGCCCTGTTCAGGGAAAGGAGTGCTAAAAGAGGCACGATAGCCAGGAGGACTAGAATAAGTACTATCACCTAGCATAGTCTCTTGTAGAGTGACACAGGCTGGAGAGAACTCCGATAGTAAAGCTCAGAGTTCCCCCCATGAGGTACGAAGGCCTCTACAGTTCCACTGTAGAAGCTTGAAGATGACTATTTAGGTGCAGTGGATGGGCGAACCTTTTGAAGGTGCTGCCCGTGACTCACCTGACTAGAAATAATCAACCGACGAGAAGACACCGGGAGTTGAGATGTGCTGGGTCATTGGACCACAGCCTTTCAGCCTACCGGTGAGTGATGCGAACCATCATCACTGCTACCGGTCATCGGAGGACAAGGGTCAGACTGGACTGCACTTTTCGACACAGTGGGTCCACGAGGGACGGCTGTGACAATATCATCGGAAGACTCCATGCTAACACCATCCTCATCACAAGATGCCCGATCTGAGACAGAGGGCATCACAGAAGGCTGAACAGAAACCATTGGAGCCACCATTGCAGAGCGGTCCCTGGAGGACTCATGATCACGTGCACCAGGAAAAACCTTAGATTGCTTTGGCTGAGCTAAATCTATCAACTCCGCAGAGCCACGGTGCCGTTTGGTCAGGCCCTTCAGAAGCTTAGGCAATACAGGAGAGAAATGGACATCCACTACATAGGTCACTTTGGTCAAGTCCAGATTATTCCCGTCACATCTTACAGATGACTCAACTGACTCATCAGACGAAAGGGCAAATCTATTAGCAAATTAACAGGACCACCAGCCCCAACAGAGCAAGAGGTAGCAGATGTCTTCAGACCTGCAGACTCGACTGATGATCGAGCCACTAATGAAGCATAGGATGTTGCACCAGTACCGTCCTTCTGGTGATAAAGGAGTTCACGGCGAGCACTACCAAGGCTAATGAACTGACTATTAGCAAGCTGTAGAATAACCTGTTCCAGGTGATACCTAGGGCATTGCCTGGAACATACCTAGTGAGCATCGCAGCAATGGAAACAATAAGCAGCAGCATTGCAATGCTCCTCAGAATGTGAGTCTAGTGCTGAGCAATTACCACATCGAGAAGCTTCCTTGTAGGAGCTTTTACCGTGACCGTACCCATAGCATGAGAAACACTGAAGAGGGCAGGAAATAAAATGCCTCACCCTAAGATTGATAGGACCGATATGAACATGGTCAGGAAGGGTGGAACCAGAAAAGGTGAGAAGGACCATGTTGGAGGAATTCCTCATCTTAGTCATCTTTTGGACTGAGCTAGGACACATAGCCAGTATTTCTTCCTCAGGAAATTCATAAAGATCCTGCCTGTACACACAACCTTTACTTTAACTAAAAGTAGGATAAGCCTTCATGGTCTCAAAAATGCTGTCAGTAGGGCATGGGAGATGTTGCAACATCCTCGCCTGCGTAATATCTTTAGCTTGCATGAGCACCCCCTTACCGTACTTCTTGAGATTTCCCTCAGGAATCGTGCCGATCTCTTTGGCAAGGTACCGGGAGGCATGGATGAAATTCCCACGCCCATTTCTGTAGTACGCCACAAACCAACGTGGAGGCGGGATCTGGCGGACTTCTGGAACTGAATTCTCTAAATGGTTGTCAAAAACATTTGGGATATAATCCATGTCACTGTCTGAAATATTACGTGAGTGGAGAAGTTCAGTTTTAAAGCCACATCTGGTAAGGGGCAGAGATGCTACATGTTCAAAGGCCAAACGGGCTTCATCACATGACAGAAACGTCACATAGCAGCGGTTGGATGGGAAGTCCTTATCATAAACAAGTTGAATATGAAAGACTGTGCCATACGCCTTGAGAAGGGAGTGCAAGGCGTGATAAGAGAAAGATGGATTAACATTTACCATTAAAAGGGAGTCCAAACCAGCAGAAGGTCTGAGGTCCAAACCTCAGAAGAACTCCCAGAGGAGGAAACTGCTGTGGGAGGCACTTGTGGAGGGGAATACTCCTCCCTACTCAGACCTGAAGATAACGTCTCGTGGGCCAGGTCAGCCACCTCACGAGAACCTGATAGTTTTTTTTTGTGGTTTCCCATAAGCATACAGTAATACAAAAGATTAGCTCCAGGGACAAGGGAAACCACCTACTTGGGAGCGAGCGCTGGCTGCCGTGGATGGGGTACCTCGTCCCCATGCAGACCAATAGTTTTAAAAAAATGCCCCACATGATGTGAATGTTTGTCTACGACAGAGCTGAGACCCCACTCCCAAAGCATCCCAGCCTGGACACCCAACCATCCAACACAGGACGACCCCTCTTGGGTGATCCCTCCAGCGGGTGGCTCCGCTGGTCCACTGGCAGCTTACATAGGAACCATTTAGTCTGGCCACTCACTGGCGACCTTACTAGCATGGGTAGCCCTCTCCCGCTTAGAAGAGCAGAACAGGGCCAAAGCCCCCTCTAGCCTAGCTTGCCAGTTCACAATGACACACAAGCCCCCCACCACAACAAGGCGGTTCCCATCTGGGAGGGACTTTGAAGGTTGGACTGACGCGGTCCAAGCCCCCATCAAGTTTGCCAGTGTCCTAATTGGTAATGTCCCTGGGGTTCGTACACCAAAGGAACCATATCCTACCTTCAGTTATGAAGAGCTAGTTTCAGTTCCAGGATTCTCGTCTGCCTCTGCAGTAACACTTCCAGTCCACAGTTTTTCGAAGCCTTGCTCTGTCTCCCAAGACTCTCTGCCTCCTATTACTTCATCTGTCTCCCAGGACTCTCTACCTCCTGTTACTTCATCGGTATGTGCTGTGGAGACTCGTGCCTCGACCACTAGGATGAAGCGCCTCCACCCACTTCATCTCCCGGATCTCCAGCCTCTGTCTATCACTCCTGAAGAGTTTGGCCATCTTCAGAGGACCTGTGATAATCTGACCATTGCCCACACCAAGGCTGCAACGGGAGAGATAGACTAAGTCCAGAACAACTCCACTTTCCAGTTTCTTTACCAAGACAGACTCCTCTATCGGAAGTGTCTTTCTTCACAATGTCCAGAGAAGGTGGGGAAACTATGTTTAGTTGTTCCACGGAAGTGTCGGCCCATTATATTGAATATTGCACATGAAAATCGCTTAGCTGGTCACTACTCTCATCGCAAGATGGAACAGAAGGTTGCTGACCAATTCTTCTGGCTGGTAATGGATACTGACATCAGAGTACACTGTCGTTCTTGCGACAAGTGTCAGCGCTTTTCTCAAAAGGGACGAGTAAAGCCAGCGCCCCTGCAGCCTATGCACATCGTTACCGAACCCTTTGCTCGGGTTGCAATAGATCTGGTTGGACCCCTCTCACCTCCATCATCTGCTGGCTATAGATATATCTTGACTCTCATAGACTTCTCCACAGGATTCCCTGAGGCTCTTCCGTTAAAGGATATCGACTCTGTTTCAGTGGCCGAAGCTCTTCTCACCATCTTTTCCCGAGTCAGCATCCCTCATGAAGTCCTGTCCGACCGTGGAATGGAGTTCACCTCAGCCTTGATGGAAGAATTACATCAACTACTCGGGGTCAAGCCAATTTTTACTACACCCTACCATCCCAATGGCAATGGTTGCGTCGAAAGGCTGCATAATCCATAATCCTTTAAAATCCATCTTAAAGAAGCTCTGCAGTGAGAAACCATGTGAATGGCATAGATATCTAATACCAACTTTGTTTGCCCTTAGAGAAACTCCCAGTGACAGGACAGGATTCTCGCCCTTCGAGCAAGTCTATGGATGCAACATCCGTGGTCCTCTCTCTGTGCTCCGTGACCTCTGGGAAGACAAGACACTCCCACAAGATGAACAGACCAGCTTCCAGTATGTTCTAGAGCAGGGGTTCTTAATTCTTAACCTGGGGTACGCATAACCCCAGGGGTACGTGAGAGGAATTTTGGGGGTACGTGGCAGGTTTCTCAAAATGCTTCAGTTTTGAATAGCAGCAAATATGTTTATAGTATACAATGTGTCCTTCACTAGAACCAGGACACGTTAACAACGTTAGCAAGGAAACTCTTGGAGTTATATCACTTGAAAGAGAGCTCTCTTGGATTACAGTTGCCACACAACCTTGCAAACCTATAATATTTGTTCTGATTTATTATTTTAACCCTTAAATTGCGCAATTATGATTTCAGGACAGCTGCAGGGTGTGCAAAAAATGGCAAAAAATCAACTTGCTTGAAAACTATCTTTGATCTTAAAACTCAAAGGAGACAAGTAGAGCACTGAAGTGAAAAAAAAATGAAAAAAAAAAACATTGTGTGGCAGTGATGGCTGGCTGAAGTTCTTTGGAAATGACTGATCAGCTGACATCTCTCCCTCACTCAGCTCATCTGTTGATTCTTCTCCTATACCTCCACTGTCGTTTTCCTGTTCTTTCTGCCCATGTGGATCATCAGAAAGTGATGAGAGTGATTCCTCAGAATCTTCAATCAACGGTAAAAATTTTGCTGGTATTAATGGCATATTACGCGCTTTGCCGGGCAGCAAGGGAGCGGCAGCGCTCGTGACCTTGAGAGGCAGGAGGGTGTTTACGGCATCTCTTGGGCTTTCTCATAGCACCAGAAGTTGATTGCTGTAAATAATCTACATCATCAGGGCCTAGTGCAAGCTTTCTTTTTACTATCTCCTTCTTTTTACGACATCTTCTGCCTCCCCCATGGCCATGAATGTGGGAGCCAGGAGGCTGGCCAGCATTGGAAGATCATGATGAATTACCGTCTTCCATGATTGCTTAAGGCTGACTGAGATAATAATGCCTATATGGAGCGAAAGAGGGATGATGTTGCCGCATGATGTTCATTGGATTTTACGGTGGCTGTGTGGGAACTTTTGAAATGCAGCTTAGAAAACCTGTCATCTTAAGATGTCTGGCGCAGTTTACGGGTTAAATGTTATTCACACACATAGTGACTTATTTATCACTGTTACTAGTTACAAGTTACAACTAGCTGCAAGCAACACTAGTTCACTGCCATAATGATCGAAAACTGTCTGATATAGTTCCTTTTTGGTAAATGCATTGCATGTTAGTCACATATAGTGTCTCCCTGTGAGGTACCAGTTCCTATCGACACTACTTCATAGAAACATACTAATATCAATTGAAAATGGTGTCTACTCCACATATATAGAACAATTTAAACTTAATAAACTAAGTCAATAAGCCATGCATTTATTATTACCCTTCCTGACGCTGCATTGTGGGTAAGGGGTACGTGATCAATACTGAAAGACTTCGAGGGGTACCTAACATTAAAAAGGTTGAAAACCCCTGTTCTAGAGCTTCGAGAGAAACTGGAGGAGTGCAGCAAGATTGCCGTTCAGAACGCTGAGGTAAGCAGCCGCCTCTACAAGACCTACTTCGACCACAAATCACAAGATAGGAACTTCAAGCCAGGAGATGAGGTTCTTATCCTGCTACCTAGTGATACCAGCAAGCTCCTTGTGTCCTGGAAAGGCCCTTATAAGATCCTGGAGAAAAGGGGTAAGGTTGACTATCTTGTTGATGTTCCTCAAGGGCCTTAAGTCTTCCATATTAATATTTTAAAGAAATACCATCGCCGAGCCCAAATCCAGTGTGTTCAGGTCCTGGATGAAACTACTACGTTAGAAGCACTCTCAGAACCTGGGAAGGATGGACCAACCGTTATTGAGGAGCCGCTTCCCAATGAAGTATTCCGCACCCTGACGACACAGAGCTCCTCGGACTTCTTTAATCCTCAGCCTCATATAGGAGAAGCCCTCATCTGAGAACAGCATTCCAGTATTGAAGATCTTTTCGGTGAATTTAAGGATGTAGTTTCTGATATTCCAGGTCACTGCACTACCTTGGAACATGACATCACCCTTACCATCACCGATCGAGTGCAGAGTAAGGTATATCCCATCCCTATTCATCTCCAGCCATCTTTCAGACAGGAAGTTGAGACACTCTTTTAACAGGGGATTATTCAACGTTCATCCTCTCCCCACTGTTCTCCTGTCGTAATGGTAAGGAAACCAGACAAGTCCTACCATATGACCATTGAGTACCGTCAGTTAAACTCCATCACTGTTTTCCATGCAGAACCCACTGGCAACATTACTGAAGACTTACATAAATTCTCAGGATCCAAGTATTTCAGCGAGTTAGATCTGTGTAAGGCTTATTATCAAGTACCTCTTACCAACAGGGCCAAAGCTCTCACTGCCTTTCCAACCCACCTTGGGTTAATAGAGTTTTGTCACATGCCCTTCGGTCTCTCTACTGCCTATGCTACCTAAATTCGCCTCATGCGCCTTGTACTCGCTGGACTCTCCAACGTTTCCTTCTATTTTGATAACATTTTGTCTATTCCAAGGACTGGCCTACACATCTTCAAGTTCTGCGAAGCATTTTCCAACAGCTGAGAGAACATCATCTCACCATCAAGCCATCTAAAGCCGCGGTTACACTAGTCAACATAAACCTTGAACTTCAATAACAGGGTTGGACAAAAAGGCATCCATCCAATCATATCTTTGAGCAAATGGTTAGACACACTCATGAGCGTCGAAATATGATCTGCCCGTGACTGCCGACCTCATAGCCTACTACAAGTCAATTAGCCTCCCTCCTGCTCTGTCCTGATGTTACCATATGAAGGTCTATAATATAAATACTCTAGAAAATAGAAAAAAAAGTGAAAAATGCTACAAAATCATAAGCAACGACAAGTCATGTTGCCTACCACTTGGTGGGGCATTTAGAGAGACCTTTAAAGTGCGTAAATAAAGGCAATTTAAACAAATAAGGTATTAAGACAGGAACTTGCCGTTTTAACAGAAAACTGTAGACATTTCATGGATAACAGCAGTATTAATAACTCAATCTTAAGGTTTGGGTCCAAAAAGAGGAGTAAATAACCTGACTAGGCCACTCCATTGAGACGAGGTGGGGACGCAAAGCACCAGTGCATTCGAAAATGGAGCCAAAAGAATAGTAGTCAAATGAGAATTCGGTAATTGCTAACATTTAATAACGTGATACTCTTCTAATCCTATTTCAATGTTTTTATTGTATTTAAACATGTCTTGAACAAAAATTTAATGTCCAATTTTTTTTTCTTTCTATATATTGTAAATTTCCTTGCCAAATAATATAGTTCGTCAATTGTTTATCTTTGGATGCTAGTCTTTGGACAAAACCAACCGTATCTCTTTGACTCTCGTCTCACCAAGGATCCTATTGGATTCCGTCAAACATTGGATCAAATCCAACAAAAACTGACAGGATCCAAGGTTTACGTTGACTAGTGTAACCACGGCTTAAGTGTCGTTTTGCTGTCTCCTCCATCCACTACCTCGGATTTATTGTCAACGGGACAAACCTTCGCCCTCAACATGACAAGATGAAGAATATCTCTGCCATGCTTCTACCTGCCAGCAAGAAGCTTCTCAAAGCTTTCCTTGGACATGTATAATTTTATCGCATGTTTATTCCTCAGACAGCCGAATACACCGGGCCCCTATCCGATCTTCTCAAGAAGGCTGTTCCCAAACCTTTGGTCTGGAGTGAAGATTTGTTGGGGTGGTTCAAACACCTAAACAACCAGTTGGTCTGCCCACCAGTCCTCCATCTGCCAAACCCAGATCTCGTCTTCGTTCTGAGAACTGATACCTCTAGCTACGGGATTGGAGCCATCCTTCTGCATTATTACAACGACTGTCCCCATCCCATTGCCTACGCCAGCCGGAAGCTACTCGACCGTGAAACCTGGTACTCTCCCATTAAATGCGAGTGCCTTGCATTCATCTTTGCCATCAACAGGTTTGACTTCTACCTTCGCGGTAAGGAGTTCATCTTGGAGGTTGACCACAAACCTTTGTTATACCTGTCTACCTACAAAGGCAAGAATGATAGACTGCTTCGTTGGGCCTTGTCTCTTCAGGCCTACAAATTCAGAGTCGTCCATGTGGCAGGAAAGGATAATCTAGGTGCTGACTTGCTAAGTAGATCCTGTTGATCCTACTAATATTGTATAATCTACTTGCAGCAGATTCTTGTTAGGGGGGGTCGCGTGAGGGGGATACGCTGTGCTGGCTTTTCCTCCCTTCCTAAGCTACCTTGCCTTGGTAGTTACTATACACTCTGCCGGCTTCATTATACCCCCCAGGCCTGCCCTTGTTAAGAGGACCTTCCGGTGAGGTTTTTGAAAAATCGAAAATAAATAGGTACGTAATTTCTTTTTCACTGATAGATGTTTATTACATGATGTTAGTTTAGTAGTTACAAGCGAATCGGCACATAAATAACTGCATGAAAAATAAAAAATCAATTTAAATTTTTTTAAATTTTTCCTATAAACTTTATCACTAGAGGACATATTTCAATTTTGCCAGTACGGATATGAAGTATGTTGTATACCAAAACTTTTTACCACATAGAATTTTTTTTTTTATTTTGATGGCCATTATGAATTTTCAATTTTTTTTTTATTTTTATATAAAATTATATTGCGGTACTTAGAGAAAAAAAAATCCAAATTCTATGAAGTGTGAAGTGAAAATGTAGCAGCTTCATTGAGCTTCAAAATGATACCTCAAAATTGAAAATCCGTTGAGAAATGTGGAAGATTCGATTTCAATGATAAAAAGTGGAAACTGAGAAAAAGGCAAAAAAAGCCCAGAGATGTAATTTTTGTCTATATATTTGAGTTGGATATTTCGTGCTCATACACCGCCATGTGCATCATATATCCTTTTTAGGCATGTTTAGAATATTTTGTACGACTCATATGGCACCTGGCCAACCCTATAATGATTGTAGTTATTAGTCACTCGAAGGCGAGGGTGTCTCCCATCCATGCATGGTTGTTACAACTTGTAATTTCCACTTGCACCGTTTGTTTAGATATTGTAAGGCAAAAAAGGCAGGTAAAATAGGCTGGATTGTGGCTTGCAAGGTGTGAAATAACGGGCGAGATACTCAATACATCCTCCTCCCATCACAGTCACATGGACACTGAAATAGTGAAATGGAAGGAGAGAGGGTGTGACCGGTGTGTTCCTGTGTACGCCATAGTACTGAGTTGCCAGCGTCCACCTTTCCTTACCAAAGAAACCACTTTCCATGGCTTTTTCTGTGCTTATTATCATCATTTATAATACAGAGAGTAGGGTGGGGAGAAGCCCCGGGCTTCGGTGGGCATGGCAGGGGCCCTTTAAAGTTTAAATACCCCACTTATTTTAGCGTATTTCCCCAAAATACTCCATCACTATGTTGCCATATGTTTGGGGATGCTTTGGTGGTGTTTTGGGGATTTTCAATTTTTTTTCAGATTTTTTTATACCATGGTCACCGGATGGTCCCCTTACGTTTGGATCTCCGGTACCATGAGGCTTCGGTACCACGAGGCTTTGCTACTGGCCTTGGCTTCTTCCTTTCTAAGCCTACAATTGGATCCGGGTTTTGAAGCCAGGACAGACACCAGCACACCGTCCCTTGGTGAACACCTCACCTCTCTTCAAGCTGGTTCCTCGTCTCACCGGAAAAGCAGCCAGTCTGGGCTCCTGCTGCGTCTCTCCATACCTTCACCAGCTACCGCTGTTGTCTCCCTGCCGCACTCCAGCTTCTGGACTTCACCACCTGGCTTAATGTTGAGTGGATCTTCACTGGTGCAACCAACCCCGGTGACTCAACACGCCGTCTCTTTGCACACGACAGCAATGGTTCGGTTGTTTATCATATTGTCTCTTTGGTGTTAATACATTCATTCTATTTTGTATTGTTTTCCTTTCCAAAAGGGCTAGTCCAATTATTCCTGGCTTAACATCATATATTTTGAGGGCGAGAGATTGTGGCCTCCCGTTTCCCTCACTATCTTTGTGTGCTGAATGCATAACAGAGCTGATAGTGTTTGGCATGGAGGCATATATTCCTCATTCTTTTTCTCAACCTAAACCTTCTAAACCTTGGTTTAACACAGCCTGTTCTCGTGCTATACATGATAGAAAGGTTGCCCACAAAAGGTACTTGAGCCTTCCATCTCCTGAATCTCATGCACTTTATATTTCTGCCCGGAATCATGCCAAGTCTGTTCTTCAATTTGCCAAACACTCCTCCTTTATTTCATCTCTCTCTCTCTCTCTCTCTCTCTCTCTCTCTCTCTCTCTCTCTCTCTCTCTCTCTCTCATCATTATTCAGTACTGTATGTCACTTGCAGGTAGTCAAACCTCTCAGATCACTATTTTACACTATACACATTATTGCCAAAGTCACCAAAAAGTATCAACACTATCATTGACTTTCTAGATTACTATACTAGTACATATATCTCAATCTCCTTCCCTCCCCAGGTCAATGTCATATGATAATGTTGCTTGTAATTAGCCTACATATTTCACACTCCTGTCCTTTTCAGACCACTATCATATGCTAATACACTAGTATTTTCATCGCTTCTCTGGCCACTCATGTTCTAATGTCACTTGTAGTTCTTTATTTCAATCTACCTTCTACCCTCTGGCTTTGTCAGTATTTACCATGGGGGTTGTGTAATGGAGAAAAGGCACTCGTAGGCTATTGTTAGGAAACCTTACAGGATCCCGAGAGAATAATGAACTTTTGAGGTACGTATGAAGTTTGTAAGTGTTTACTAAATAGCTCTTAGCACAGATATAGACTTCTTAAGGATTTACAAAATATATAACTGTTTAGTGAATCTTGCCCTTAGTGTACACAGCTTACCTTTTGTTCTGGTGAAGGATTTGATCCCCTGCAACCTAGCAAAGACCTCTCATGGCCATAGAGTTGTCTTTATTTAGATAAATTTCAATGTTTATATGAAGTGTCCAAGAGAAGCATTACATTGGTGGCTGGTGGGCTCTCTACAAAGTTGTGTTATAAATGGTACAATATGTGTTTGGGCAGAGATCCCCTGCTCCATGTTCTTTTCACTTAAATCAATCTGATAAGACCGAAAATCCAAAATATCAAAACTAATTGAAATGAAAGAAGGGTATGTACTAACTGGGAGTACTAAGACCCCTTGGTCTTGGGATCAGGCAATAATCATGGTTCCAAGGTCTAAACTGATACCTTCTGTTCTCCCTTCTGAGTATCAATCCCTGGGTCCAGCAGAGGCCTCTAATGGCAAATGATTTACCTCGCCTTCAGGTCAATTTATCTGTTTTTTATGAAATCCTCACAGTGGATGCTACAATTACAAAAGCTCTAATCATTGCACTTACATATTTCTATTTGTTAATATTTCTTTTTCATAACCAATGTACTTCTCTAAGGAAATATAAAATAGTGGTTTGATATAGTAGAGGGTTTTATTTATTTTTTTTTTTTTTTGAACTTATGAACTGATATAAATTTACCATATATATAATGCAGTTTAGTTCTTAAAACTATGGACTATAAAATCACATGATTACCAAAAATTTCAAAATATTCTCAAATTAGAACTTTACAAAATCAATTCTTCTCACTGAAACCATGAAATTAATCACACAACAAACAATACAGGCTTAATGTTTATGTGTGTAAGTGTAATTTTCCTGTATACACTCGACCTTTGTTCATCCAGACCTTGTTTATCTGGATTTCAGTTTATCCAGACAGTGTCCTAACAATTTGATAGTTTGAGTCCAGACAGCCAACAAATGAATTCATACAATGTACATCTTGCACTTCAAGAAGTGGTCAATAGATGGCAGTACAGCTGCAGTTCTAAACAAGTCTGGCCAGTGCTTGTGAACAATGTGTATTGTCCGTTTGTGCATTTTTCGGTATCTTGGAACTTTTAATTATGTCTTCCAAGGGTGTTAGGCGTAAGTGAATGGCCTTTGCTGCTATTCAAAAGCCAGAATTAATAAGAAAATTAGAGAAAGGATCTAGAGTTGCGAGTGCTTGTGAGGAGCATGGTGTGGCAAAGCAAACTGTGTCAGACATTAGTAAATCAAAAGATAAGCTGGTAGAATATTCTGTCAAATACTGTGTGGATGCATCAAGTAAAAGGAGTAAAGATGCACACAGGAAGAATGTAAATAGTGGAAAAGATGCTGCATTAGATGCCACCATTAAGAAGTGGTATGTACACCAGCTAGGAAGCTGGCACAGAAATTAATATAGAGAATTTCAGAGAGAACGATGGGTGGCTGTAGCAATTTCCCAATCAACATGGACTTTTTAATGCTCCTGTGCAGAGTGAAGTTGGCAAAGCAGACACATCCAGCATCGCATGACACAGCTTCATGTTGTGTTAGTATACTCACTCCACTTCATGTCTATGAAATTTTTTTTTAAATTTGCTTAGCTATTACTGTTAGATTAGTTTTAATGTCAGATTAACTTAGATTAAGATTGTTTGGGTTTGGTTGGTCAGGGAAACCAAAACAGACAACTTTGCATTTTCCTAAAAAGTCTAAGGAGACAATCAAGGTAAAGCGAGGACCCATTTCTGTTATCTGGACTTTTCATTGGTGCCTGCACTATTTAGTCTGGAAGAACAATGGTCGCGTGTATTTACATTTTATTATTGGGGAACTAAGCTTTTGCTTTGATTAAATCAACTTGGTTCAATTATAACACCAGTCAAATTTTTCATTAAAAAAAGTTCTTAAAAGGCTAACAAAAATATAGCTTGAGGATAGACTGACAGCATAGCATTTGAAAGCAAACATTCTAAATAAAAAAATTTCTATAATATAATTAAGTAGTCATGTTTACTTACAGTTTTCCATTCATATATGCACCACCCTCAACTGAATTTATGTTGTGGTGAATGTTCATTCAAACAAGTGTTCAAACTATACTCCCACATTTCCAATTCTCTCCCTTTGCCCCACATACCCCATGGAAAAAAAAAAAAAAAAAAAACTACATAGCCTTATCTCACTGGAGTAACGGTCTCCCTGTTACCCAATACACTAGTTTAAATAGGAATAAATAGTCTATTGTTTGGCTAAATAGTCAAAATGAGTGCTTCAGTTACTTTACTATTTAGCAAACACATTATAAATCACTTTGAATTTAACTGAAAACTGAAAACTCTTTGCTTCATATGCTGGCACACAATACTAACATAATTACATTCATGTATCTATGTTATCAAATGACAAAAAAAGTTCATCCATAGATATTCTAAAGACAGTATTAACTTTTCCATTCACACAATTGGCCTACCACTTCATCCTTACTAATTCACTTAAACTGAATATGGTATTTTCAACAACTTTTGTTTCTATGACTGTCCCATGAATTTTTATCTGAAAAAAAGCACCTTACAGTACAAGCATTAATATACTTTTCAGCTAACTCATAGTGAAATATAATTCACACATGAAGTTCTCTTTTGAGAAAACCACATGACAAAAAGCATTTCTTACAGAGAGCAATTGATTACCATAAGATTTTTAAGGATAAATTACAATGCTTATGCTTGGATTCAGCAAAGATAATTTAAACACTTTTGTGCAGTGTCTCAATGTATCTTATTAATCAAATGAATCAATTAGGGTTTATTAATCTAAGGTTTTATTGATAAAATTTTACAAAACAAAATAAAGTAAAACTTTGAATCTAATTCAATCAGTTCAAAATCAATCGAAAACATATATTATCACACAGTCAATCTTACAATCACATATCAAATCATATCAACAGAATATAAAACAACAGATCAATTAGCTATGTCACAAAACACAGGACGAAGTACTATTGTAGTACTTTATTTTCTAATATTGTTAGTCTTCCTCTAACATGACATTCAAGAAAATAATTAGCTATCTTGCTGTGCCCTATATTTTCAAATACAACTACCTATATACTGCATATAGTGTATATATATATATATATATATATATATATATATATATATATATATATATATATATATATATATATATATATATATATATATATATATATATATATATATATATATATATATATATATATATATATATATATATATATATATATATATTCTGAATCTGTTCTAATCTTTTGTCTTTTTTCAAGCTCAGTGACCACACCACTGCTGCATATTCCAACTTTGGTTGTATCATGCTCGTAATGATTTTTTTATTTTTCATCATATCTTTGTTCATGTATTGAAGTGTCACTCTAATATATGTCAACATTTTATATGCTAATCCAAATATTTTACTTATGTGATTTTTGGGGTTTAGCTTTTCCTGTATAACCACTGCCAGGTCTTTTTCCTTTTCATTATTTATTCCTCTCTCATTAGATAGTCTTCTCTTACTCTCCTAATTCCATTACATAGCATTTCTTGGCTTTGAATTTTAACTTCCACTTGTAAATTCTTTTTATATCTTCCTGCAGCAGCAAACTGTCCTCTTGGGTTTAGATTACTCTTAGCAATTTTGCATCATCAGCAAACAAATTAATATAACTAGTTTCCCCATTTTGTATGTCATTTATATATACTTGAAACATATTGGGGGCTAGCACTAACCATTGTGGCACTCCACTTGTTACTTTACCCCATGATGAGTATGTATCTCTGATCACAGTTCTCATCTTTCTGTCTCTTCAAGTAATCCCTTATCCATTTCACAAAGTGTGTGTATGTCTGTGTGTATTTACCTAGTTGTATTGTACAGGGTTCATGGTGTGTGTGTGTGTGTGTATTTATCTAGTTGTAGTTTTACAAGGCCTGAGCTTTATGCTCGTGTGGCCCTGTCTCCAAATCTACACTTATCCAATTCTTGTTTAAAACTATGCACACTCGTTGCTGACACCACTTCCTCACTCAAACTGTTCCAAATCTCAACACATCTTTGAGGGAAACTATACTTTTTAACATCTTTCAGACATCTTCCCTTCCTCAGTTTCTTACTAAGCGATCTTGTGCTTCTAGTGTCATATTCTTCTCTCAGGATTAATTTCTCATTATCCACTTGATCCTTTCCGCTAACCAATTTATAAACTTGTATCAGATGCCCTCTCTCTCTTCTCTGTTCCAGGGTTGGTAGATCCATAGCCATTAGTCTCTCCTCATATGTCATCCCTTCAAATTCTGGAATCATTCTTGTAGCCATTTTTTGTAGTCTCTCCAATTTCCTTATGTGTTTCTTTTTATGGGTGGTCCACACAACTCCTGCATATTCCAATCTAGGTCTTATTATAGTACTTATCAATTTCTTCATCATTTCTTTGTCCATGTAGTGAAATGCTACTCCAATATTCCTCAGCAAATTATACGTCTCTCTGAAAATTCTATCAATATGGCTTGCCGGTTGATTGTTTTCTTCCACTGTCACTCCCAAGTCGTTTTCATTTTTTTTACTTTTTCTAGTTCTACTCCATCTCCCATCTTATAGATTCCCACTGGTCGTCTTTCACTCTTTCCCATTTCCATGACATGGCTTTTGTCCACATTGAATTCCATCTCCCAATTTTTACTCCATTTCCAGATCTTGTTTAAGTCTTCCTGCAGTATTTCACAATCCTCTTTTTGTTTTATGACTCTGCACAGTTTCAAATCGTCCGCAAACAGATTTATGTAGCTGTTCACTTCTTCTGGCATGTCATTTATATATATGAGAAAAAGTATTGGCGCCAATACTGACCCCTGTGACACTCCGCTTTCTACTGCTCTCCACTTGGACTTCATATCTTTAACTACCATCCTTATTTCTCTCCCCCCTCATGTAATTTTCCATCCATCTCAATGTGCTTCCTTTTACGCCACCCTTCTCCTCTAACTTCCACAGTAATCTTGCATGTGGCACTTTATCAAATGCCTTTTTTAATTTAAATAAATACAGTCAATCCATCCCTCTCTCTCTTGTACTTTATCAACTATTCTAGAGTAGAAACTCAATAAATTTGTTACACACGACCGACCTTTTCTAAAACCAAATTGGCTATTTGATAATAATATGTTGTCTTCAAGAAACTCAATCCATTGTGTCTTTATTACTCTTTCACACATCTTGCATATTACACTAGTTAGTGATACCGGTCTGTAATTTAAAGATTCTTCCTTCCTTCCGTTCTTATATATGGGAACCACCTCAGCTCTTTTCCATTCTACTGGTACTGTTCCATTTTCTATTGAGCATTTTATGACGTTGTATATAGGACTTGCTAGTTCTTCTCTACATTCTTTTAATATTCTGCCTGAGACTTCATCCGGTCCCATTACTTTCTCCTCATCTAATTCTGTCATCAACTCTTTTATTTCAAGCTTGGTTACTTTAATCTCTTTCATATGGACAGTCTCTCTATTACCCTGTGGTCTTTCAAATTTGGATTCCTTAGTAAAGGCCTCATGAAATTTACTATTTAACAGTTCTGCCATACTTTTTGGGTCTTCCACCATCCCATTCTTTCCTTTTAACCTTTCTATTGTTTCTTTTTGCCTTATTTTTCCATTTGTGAATCTGTAGAACAATTTTGGTTGTTCCTTACATTTTTCGACAATGTCCTTTTCATAGTTCCTTTCTTCTTCCTTTCTCACCTTAGCATATTCATTTCTTGTTGTTTTGAAGTTTTCCTTATTTTCTGGATTTCTATTTCTCCTCCACCTTTTCCATGCTCCATCTCTTTTCTCCTTTGCCCTAGCACACCTTGCATTAAACCAATCTTTCTTTCCTTCTTCTTTAGATCTATATTTTGGGACATATTCCCTGACTCCTGTTTTGTATATTTCCAAAGATAAGTTATACTTGTCTTGCACCGTCTCTGAGTTTTCCATCTCCTCCCAGTTTACATTTTTAAAATAGTTCTTGAGGTTCTCAATATCAGCCTTTCTGTAATTTAATCGGTCTCCTTGTATGAATCGTCTCTATCTTCCTTTCCCTCTTCTATATCCACTTCTTATATTACATGGTCACTCTTTCCCAATGGGCACTTATATCTTATATCATCGTTTATTTATATATCCCTTGTAAAAACTAGGTCTAATCTTGCCAGCTTATTGTTTCCTCTGAATCTTGTGTTTTCCTTTACTCTTTTGTCCATCATATTATCTATCATTAGATTCAGGAATCTGTCTCCCCAGGCTTCTTCCCCCATACCACTTTCATAATTTTCCCATTCCACCTCTTTACAGTTGAAATCTCCTACTAATATTACTTTACTCCTTTCTTTAATGATTCTTGTAAGACTCCTTATTGTGTCATTTATCATGTCTTTATATTCTTGATTGGTCCATATATTTACCTAGTTGTAGTTTTACAGGGCCTGGGCTTTATGCTCGTGTGGCCCCGTCTCCATATCTACACTTATCCAATCCTACTTTAAAAGTATGCACACTCGTTGCAGACACTACTTCTTCATTTAAACTGTTCCACGTCTCAATACATCTTTGCGGGAAACTATATTTTTTAACATCTCTCAGACATCTGCCTTTTCTTAGCTTTTTACTATGCGATCTTGTGCTTCGGATGTCATATTCTTCTCTCAGGATCCATTTCTCATTATCCACTTGGTCCATTCCGTTGATCAATTTATAAACTTGTATCAGGTCTCCTCTCTCACTTCTTTGTTCCAGGGTTGGTAGATCCATAGCCTTTAGTCTCTCCTCATATGTCATCCCTTCAAATTCTGGAACCATTCTTGTAGCCATTTTTTGTAGTCTCCAATTTCCTTATGTGTTTATTTTTATGAGGGGTCCACACTACTCCTGCATATTCCAATCTAGGTCTTATTATAGTACTTATCAATTTCTTCATCATTTCTTTGTCCATGTAGTGAAATGCTACTCCAATATTCCTAAGCAAATTATATGTTTTTCTAAAAATTCTATCAATATGGCTTATTGGTTGATTGTTTTCTTCCATCGTCACTCCTAAGTCCTTTTCCTTTTTAACTTTCTCCAGTTCTACTCCATCTCCTATCTTATAGATTCCCACGGGTCGTCTTTCACTCTTTCCCATTTCGAGGACATGGCTTTTGTTCACATTGAATTCCATTTGCCACTTTTTGCTCCATTCCCATATCTTATTTAGGTCTTCTTGCAGTATTTCACAATCCTCTTTTTACTTTATAACTCTGCACAGTTTCGAATCATCTGCAAACAGATTTATGTAGCTGTTCACTCCTGGCATGTCGTTAATATAAATGAGGAAAAGTATTAGTGCCAATACTGGCCCCTGTGGCACTCCGCTTTCTACTGCTCTCCATTTGGACTTCATATCTTTAACTACCGTCCTTATTTCTCTCCTCCTCAAATAATTTTCTATCCATCTCAATGTGCTGCCTTTTAAGCCACCCTTCTCCTCTAACTTCCATAGTAATCTTGCATGTGGCACTTTGTCAAACGCCTTTTTTTAAATCCAAATAAATACAGTGTGTGTGTGTGTGTGTGTATTTACCTATTTGTGTATTACAGGGCCCGAGCTAAGCTCTCTGTGTCCTGTCTCCTTGTCCATTCCTGTCATATCTCTCTTTCATCTGATTGACACACACCGTGTCAACGACATCACTGCTCAGTTTATTCCACTTATCAATACGTACTACGATGCGGGAAACTGTATTTTCTCACGTCATTTAGACAGATGTCTTTTATTGTTTTTTTTCCACATCCTCGGAGATGATTACTTGTGGTCACCTTTATCAACTCTCTGTCCAATATGTCAATCTTGTTCACCAATTTATACATAGTTATCATGTCTCCTCTTGTTCTTCTCTCTTGTGTGTGTATTTACCTAGTTGTATTTACCTAGTTGTAGTTTTACAGGGCCTGGCTTTATGCTCGTGTGGTCCCGTCTCCATATCTCCATATGTGTGTGTGTGTGTGTGTGTATTTACCTAATTGTTTACCTAATTGTAACATACGGGAAAAGAGCTATGCTCGTGTTGTCCCGTCTCCATATCTATTAATGTCCAGCTTTTTCTTAAAATCATGAATATTCCTTGCGTTGACCACTTCCACGTCTAAACTATTCCATGCTTCCACCCTTCTATGAGGAAAGCTATATTTTTTCACATCTCTCCTATAAGTGGCCATTTTAGTTTTTCCCATGCCCTCTCGACATTCTTTCATTCCACATACACAGATCTTCCTATCCATTTTTCCATGCCAATCATCACTCTGTATATTGCTATCAGGTTTCCCCTTTCTCTTCTGTTTTCCAGGGTTGGAAGTTGCATTCTTTTCAGTCTGTCTTCATAAGTCAAATCTCTTAAGTCAGGCACCATTTTGTTGCAGCCCTCTGTACTTTCTCTAGTTTCCTTATGTGTTTCTTTAAGTTCGAGCCCACTGTATTGTTGCATATTCAAGCCTCGGTCTTATCATTGCAGTAATTATTTTCTTCATCATTTCTTCATCTAAATATCTGACGCCACTCTTATGTTCCTCAATAAGTTCAATACTTCTCCAATTATTTTGTTTATATGTCTCTCTGGCAATAGGTCATTGGTAATTGTCACCCCAAGGTCTTTTTCTTCATGACTGGTTTTATGTCTTCATTTCCTATCTTGTACATACTCCTGATTCTTCTTTCACTCTTGCCAAACTCTATTTTCTTGCATTTTGTCGTGTTGAACTCCATTTGCCATGTACAGCTCCATTTCCATATTCTGTCCAAGTCTTCCTGGAGTAGTTCGCAATCTTTGTCACATCTCACTTTTCTTAACAATTTTGCATCGTCTGCAAATAGGCTCACATAACTGGACACCCCATCCACCATGTCATTTATGTAGACCGCGAACATTACTGGTGCCAACACTGATCCCTGTGTGTGTGTGTGTGTGTGTGTTTACCTATTTGTATTTACCTATTTGTGTATTACAGGGCCCGAGCTAAGCTCTCTGTGTCCTGTCTCCTTGTCCATTCCTGTCATATCTCTCTTTCATGTGATTGGCACACACCGCATCAACAACATGACTGCTCAGTTTATTCCACTTATCAATGCTACGATGCGGGAAACTGTATTTTCTCACGTCATTTAGACAGATGTCCTTTATTAGCTTTTTTCCATGTCCTCGGAGATGATTACTTGTGTTCACCTTTATCAACTTTCTATCCAGTATGTCCATCTTGTTCACCAATTTATACATAGTTATCATATCTCTTCTTGTTCTTCTCTCTTCTAATGTGGTCAGCCCCAGCTTCCTCAGTCTTTCCTCATAGTCTAACTCCCTGAGTCCTGGTACCATCCTTGTTGCCAGCCTTTGCACCCTTTCTACCTTCTTCACATTTTTCTTCATATGCGGTGACCAGACACGTGCTGCATATTCTAGCTGGGGTCTTATTAAGGTACATAATATCTTCTTCATCATTCCTTCATCTGGGTAGTGGAATGCAAGGCCAATATTTTGAAGCATGTTGTATGTTTTCCAAAAAATCTTGTTAATGTGTTTCTCCGGTGACAAAGTGTTTTGCAGTTACTCCTAAGTCTTTCTCCTCATTGGTCTCTTTAATTTTCTCATCACCCAGTCTGTAATCCCAGTTTGGTCTGTATCTACTTCTTCCCATTTTCATAACATGGGTCTTGTCTATATTAAATTCCATCTGCCACTCTTTACTCCACTCATATATTTTATCAAGATCTTCCTGTAACTTGTTACAATCTTCCACATTCTTTACTCTCCTCATAATTTTAGTATCGTCCAAAACATGTTCATATAACTATCAATTCCTACTGGCATATCATTAACATAAATAAAAAACATGATGGGACCCAGCACTGACCCTTGTGGAACTCCACTGGTTACCTTCTTCCACTCGGACTTCCTTCCTTTCACCACTGTTCTCATTTCTCTTCCCATTAAGTAATTTTCCATCCATTTTGCTAGTTTATCATTTACTCCTCCAATCATCTTTAGTTTCCACATCAGTCTATTGTGTGGTACTTTATCAAAGGCCTTTCTCAAGTCCAGGTAGATAGCATCCACCCATCCCTCTCTATGTTGTAGTATGTCAGTCACTCTTGAATAAAAACATAATAAATTGGATACACACGATCTTCCTTTTCTGAAATCAAACTGCCTTTCACTCAGAATGTTTTCACTTTCTAGATACTCACTCCACTTAGCTTTTATTACTTCTTCACATACCTTGCACAATATACTAGTCAACGATACTGGTCTATAATTTAGCGGTTCCATTCTACTACCATTCTTATATATAGGCACAATGTCAGCTCTTTTCCACTCTTTCGGGACTAATCCTGTTCGTATGGAGGTGTGTGTGTGTGTGTGTGTGTGTATTACCTAGTTGTATTGTACAGGGTTCGAGCAGGGCTCATAGTGTCCCATCTCCAAATCTTCACTTATCTAATTTTTCTTTAAGGTTATGCACATTATGTGCTGCAACAACTTCATCATTTAATGCATTCCATTTTTCCACCATTCTATGTGGGAAACTGTATTTTCAAATATCCTTCACACTGCCTCTTCCTGATCTTCTTTGCTTCTTCTTGTCCTTCCAATTTCTTCTGTCACTAGTACAAAGTCTTGCTTGTCTATCTTTTCAATGCCATTAAATATTTCATACAATGTTATTAGGTCTCCTTTTTCTTTTCTATTTTGTAAGGTTGGAAGTCCCATTTCCTTCAGCCTTTATTCATATGTTAGGTCCTTTAGTTCTGGCACCATTTTTGTATGTATCCTCTGAATTCATTCTAATCTTCTTATATCCTTTTTCAAGCTCGGCAACCACATCACTGTTGCACATTTCAACTTTGGACGTATCATACTTGTTATAATTTTTTTCATCATATCCTTATCCATGTATTGAAATGCCACCCTAATATTAGTTAAGATTTTATATGCTGTTCCAATTATTTTACTTATATGTTTTTCAGGGCTCAGATTTCTTGTATAACCACTCCCAGATCTTTTCCCCTTTAGTCTTCATTATTTATTCCTCTCCCATCAAATGGTTCTATACTGGTCTTCTCTTACTCTCTCCTAATTCCATGACATGACATTTCTTGGCATTGAATTCTAACTTCCACTTCTTATTCCACTCATAAATTTTGTCTATATCTTCCTGAAGCAGTAAACAGTCTTCTTGGGTCTTAATTACTTTTAACAATTTTGCATCATCAGCAAACTAGTATAACTGGCAAACGCATACTATATGTCATCTACATATACCTGGAACATAATGGGGTCTATCACTGATCCCTGTGGTACTCCACTTGTTACTTTACTCCAGGATGAGTATGTATCCTTGATCACAGTTCTCATCTCTCTGTCCTTCAAGTAATCCCTTATCCAATCTAATATTTTTCCTCTCAGTCCTCCTATGTTCTCTAACTTCCAAAGTAGTCTGCTATGAGGGACTTTATCAAAAGCCATTTTCATGTCCAGATACACAGTGTCCACCCATCCATCCCTGCTCTCCAGTCATACTACTCTTGAGTACAAACTTAGTAAATTTGACACACACGATCTTCCTGTCCTGAATCCAGATTGTCTGTTCAATATAACTTTTTTTTTTTTTCTTCCAGATATTTAACCCATTTTTCTTTGATACCAATTTCACATATCTTCTCCCCAACACTTATAAGTGACACTGGTCTATAATTTGATGGCTCAGTTGACCTTCCTCCTTTGAATATTGGGATTATGTTAGCTCTCTTCCATTCCAGTGGAACTCTCCCTTCCTTTAATGAGTTTGTAACCATTTCCAAAATTGGTATTAACAATTGATCTTTACATTCCTTCAGTGCTCAACCAGACACACCATCTGGTCCCATCACTTTTTCTGACATCCAAATTTTCTAGTAGTCTTCCAGTTTATTGTTTGTGCACTATGATTTCCTGCAAGCCTGTAAAATGCAATGTCCTATTTGGTTCTATAAACTCCTCTTCTTCAGTGAAAACAGTCTTGAAGCCCTCATTCACTATTACACTTCTTTCCTCTGCTGTTTGGTGTCTTTCCTCCTTTAACTATTTTTTCTATTGCTTGCCTATTCTTCATCTTACCATTGATATACTTGTAGAAAAGCTTGAATTCATCTTCACTTTTGCACCACATCTTTTTCAAAGTTTCTTTCTTCCTCTCTTCTTACTCTAACATATTCATTTCTCAGATCCATATACTGCTGTCTGTTGCTTTCATTTCTCTGCTTTTTGAGTTTCTTCCAAACTTTATCTTTTTTCTCTAAGTTTCTATACATCTGCCATTGTACCAGGCTCATATATTCTTCTTTACTCTAGAAACTGGTATGTATTTCCCCACTCCCTCATTATACTTCTGTAGGAATCATTTATATTTCCCTTGTACTGTCTTGCCATTCATAATGTTCTATTTTATGCCACCAAAAAATTGTCTTAAATTTTCAAAATTTGTTCTTGCATAAATTAATCTTTCCTTTTTGTAGTCTTAGTACTTCCCATTCCTGCATTTCTAGTTCTGCTATTACATGGTCACTTCTTCCCAATGGACTCTTGACACTGAATGATAGGAGAGGGCTCTGGCTTCTTTGTAAATACTAAGTAAAGTAATGATGATTTTTCTTCACCTCTGTATTGTGTTGATTCTTCCACCCACTGATCCAGTGTATTCACCATAGTTAACTGTAACATCTCTCTCCCCAATCCAGCATTAACTATAACTCACAAAATCCTGAAAATTCCTTGCCAGTGTTTTGTTTTCCCAATCCCCTCAATCCTGAAGGTATTTCAATAAGACTTGTCTTATCTGGCTTTGGCAATTGTTTCGATAACATACGTCTGGCAGTGCCACCTACATCAGCATCTACCTCCATTTTTCACTTTAACAGTACCCAAATTTTGCCTATTTTTGAAGACAGGACACCTTATGGCCCTATTTCTCACTGTACATACAGTGTAGGTCCTTTTGCTTCACTATGCCTGTTGCTAGAATATTCCTCTGGAAGCTGCTGGCAACACAACTGCTCTCCACTGCTACCAGGTTGTGTGTATTTACCTAGTTGTATTGTACAGGGTTTGAGTGGGGCTCATTGTGTCCTGTCTACATATCTCCACTTCTCAAATTTTTCCTTAAAGTTATGCACATTGTGTGCTGTAACAACTTCCTTATCCAATGCATTCCATTTTTCTACTGTTCTATATGGAAAACTGTAATTCCAATATCCTTCACACACTGCCTCATCCTTATCTTCTTTTCATGTTCTCTTGTCTTTCCATCTTCTTTTGTCAACAGCACCAGGTCTACTTTGTCTATCTTTTCAATGCCATTGACTATCTTATACATCGCCCCCACGTTCTCTTCTATCTTATAAGGTTGGCAGTCCCATTTCCTTCAGTCGTTCTTCATGTGTTAGGTCCTTTAATTCTGGTACCATCTTTGTCACAATCTTCTGTATCCTTTCCAGTTTTCTTATATATACTTTTTAGAGCTCAGAGACCATACCACTGCTGCATATTCCAGCCTTGGACGTATCATGCTTGTGACAATTTTTTTCATCATATCTTTGTTCATGTATTGAAATGCCACTTTTATATTAATGAACACTTTATATGATAGTCCAAATATCTTGCTTATGTGTTTCTCGGGGCTTATATTTTCCTGTATGATCACTACCAGATCTTTTTCCTCTTTAGTCTTTATTATTTGTTCCTCTCCCATCAAATAATCCCATACTGGTTTTCTTTTACTCTTTCCTAGTTCCATTATGTGATATTTTTTTGGCATTAAACTCCAATTTCCACTTCCTGCTCCACTCATCTCTTTAGTCTTTATTATTTGTTCCTCTCCCATCAAATAATCCCATACTGGTTTTCTTTTACTCTTTCCTAGTTCCATTATGTGATATTTTTTTGGCATTAAACTCCAATTTCCACTTCCTGCTCCACTCATAATTTTTTTTTGTATCCTCCTGTAACAGCAGACAGTCCTTTCTGGTTTTGATAACTCTTAGCAGCTTTGCATCATCAGCAAAATAAATTTACAAGTTTACCCCAATGTGAATGTCGTTTACAAAAATCTGAAACATAATGGGGGCTAACACTGACCCTTGTGGCACTCTGCTAGTTACCTTAGCCCAAGATGAGTATGTATCTCATTTCCCTATCCTTCAAATAATCTTGTCCATTCTAGCAAGGTTCCACACAGTCCTCCTATGTTCTCTAGTTTCCAAAGTAGTCTTCCATGAGAGACTTTATCAAAAGCCTTTTCAATATCCAGATATACTGTGTCTACCCATCCATCTCCATTTTCAAGTCCTGCAATAACTCTCGAGTAGAAGCTTAATAAGTTTGATACATATGACCTCCCTGTCCTGAACCCAAATTGTCTGTTCGATATGACTTTCTCCTCTTCTAGAAATTCAACCCATTTTTCTTTGATAATTATTTCACACAACTTCCCCAAGACACTTGTTAGTGACACTGGTTTAGTGGCTGTTGCCTTTCTTTCTTTAAGTATCAGAATTATGTTGGCTCTCTTCCATTCTAGTGGAACTTTCCCTTCATTTATTGAACTTTTAATTATTTCCCAAATTGGATCCACTCGTTGTTCTTTACATTCTTTTAACACCCAGCCAGATACACCATCTGGCCCCATTGCTTTTCTGACCTCCAACTTGTCCAATAATCTTCCAATATCCTGTTTGTGCACTGCAATCTCCTCTAATCCTTGGCAATGCAATGTCCTATTAGGTTCTGCGAAATCTTCTACAGTGAACACCGTTCTGAAGCTCTCATTCATAATTTCACACATTTCCTTCTCTGTTTGGTATGCCTTCCCTTCTTTAATTATTTTTTCAATTGTTTCCTTGTTCTTTGTTTTGCCATTTATAAACTTGTAGAAAAGTTTGGGTTTGTCTTTGCTTTTATTCACCACATCTTTCTCAAAGTTTCTTTCTTCCTCTCTCCTTACTCTAATATATTAATTTCTGGATCTTTGTACTGCTGACTGTTATAGTCATTTCTCTGTTTTATGATTTTCTTCTATGCTTTATCTTTTGTCCTTTTAGCTTGCATGCATCTAGCATTGTACCAAGTATGTATTTTTTTTTTTCTTAACTTTATAAGCAGGTACAAATTTTTTTACTCCTTCATTATAGTTCTGTAAGAATGTCATATTTCCCTTGTACTGTCTTTCTGTACATAATGTTTCTCCACTCAATATCAGCAAAATAGATCCTTAATTTTTAAAAAATCCACTCTTGCATAATTTAATCTCTCCTTTATAGTCATCTCTGTAACTTATCCCATCCTCCTCCTGAATTTGTATCTCTAATGTCACATGATCACTTCTCCCCATTGGACTGAGGTATTGTATGATTGGAGGGGGCTCTGGTTTCTTTGTGAATACTTGCTCAAGCAATGATGGTTCTTCTTCCCCCCTGCACCTTGTTGACTCCTCCACCCACTGGTCCACTGCATTAACCATAGTCAACTGTAACACTTTCTCACTCCACTACCCAGCATTATCCATTACTTCCATCTCTCTCCAGTTTACTTTTTTGCAGTTAAAATCTCCAACTAAAAGTATTCCTCTATCTCTTCTTATCATATTATCTAGGCACTTAATCACCTCTCTTTGAATATATTTATGTTCTTCAGTTCCCCATGTATTAGTCTTTGGTGGCACATATGTAACTGTGATTTTTCTCTTATTTAATTCCTGTTTTGATTGTTACTCCCATTACTTCCACTTTGTCCTCTCAATATTGCACATCCTCCATACATATGCCACCACAAATCATTATTAGCACTCCTCCTCCTCCATTATTCTTCCTGTCTCTCCTCCAGCTATTATATCCCTTCTCTTTAAAGTTAACATGGATCTCCTCTCTTAGTTTTGTTTCAACGATGCACATTACATCTGGCTTTTCTCCTTCAAATAATCCCTAACCTCCAATATGCTCGATAACAACCCATCTATATTAGTATAAGTCACTCTTAATTTCTTGCCTCTTCTTCCATGACCTCCTCTTTAATCCATAGGTATCACTTCTTTAGTCTCATATCCAGAATCCTCCAGTAAAAATTCTTCCTCTCAATCTCTGTCCTTTTCTCATTTTTTTCCTTAGCTTCACTTCTTAGCACTTTCTCCTTTTCCCTTTCCTCTAGGTTCATATCTCTTTTTTATCCATATATCCTTGTGTTCAGTATCATCAGCCACCTTCCTCGGCCATAATTTTTTCTACTGCCACTTGGGATCACATTCTTGCTTTCATTGGTCTTCTAGCCCCTTCACTGTATCTTCCAAGCCTCATCACTGCCTCCATCTCCTGGTTTAGTTTTTGTGTGCTGTCTTGTTTGATAACAGTTTTGGCTAATTCTATCTCTTCACGTTCTCTTGTGAATTTATTTGGATTTTTCTCTTCCTTTATCCCAAAAAATCACAAAGCTTTTTTTCTTGTCCACTGTATCACACACCAGGTCTTCTTTCTCTTTACTTCCATTACAGCGACTTTCGTGTTTTCCTGAATTTGTCTCTGTACAACCTCTGAAAATTTTACTTTTCCCTCTTCCTGTTCCTGCTTCCATTCATTTCATAGTTCCTTCATCTTGTTTTCACCCAATCCACCTGCTACCCTGTCCACAATCCCATCCTGCACTCTAACTTGTAAGCTCCTTAAGGAGTTTTCGTAGTCTTGACATGTGGCTTTTAGAGAGTCATTTTGTTTCTTTATTTCTTGTATATTATGTGCTGTAACAACTTCATCACACAATGCATGGAAAACTGTATTTTCCAATATCCTTCACACACTGCCTCTTCCTGATCTTCTTTGCATGTCCTCTTGTCCTTCCAGCTTCATCTGTCACTAACACCAGGTCTTCCTTGTCTGTTTTTTTCAATGCCACTAACTATTTTATACATTGTTATTAGGTCCCTTCTTTCTCTTCTATCTTGTAAGGTTGAAGTCCCATTTCCTTCAGCCTTTCCTCATATGTTAGGTCCTTTAGTTCTGGCACCATCTTTGTATTAGAATGCATCCTCTGGATGCATTCTAATTTTCTTATACCCCTTCTCATGCTTGGTAACCACGACCAGCCTCTACTTCCCAGGCCAAAGCCATGGATGTCCCAGTTCCTATTATCTTATCTAAGGCAGGTTGGACTCAGGAGACAACCTTTGCCAAACACTATAATAAGGAGATCACTCAGGTTTCAGATTCTTTTCAAGAGGCCATACTAGATTCTGTATTATAATGTTTACATGTTTCTCTGTTCATCTGTGTTGGAACTCAAATTAATTATTTTTTATACATTAATATGTATTTGTACGGGCCATATCTGTTGAGGGAGGATGGATTTTCATATAATGAAGTTTGGATTCGTTTTTAGTTCTTTTATTTACTAATCCATCATTTGGAGAATGATTATTATTGGGTCGTTCTGAGAGTACACCCACATGGTTTCAAAATCTCATGTGTAGCCTTTCCAGCACTGGCGGTGGGTTGCTGAAGTAAAATTATAGAAGTACATGAGACTTACCGTAGGTCAGTTGAAATGTGCTTCGGATTTTGCAAAGCAAGCCACCGCTGCTGGAAAGAGCTTTCACATGCCCGCCACTCCCACCCTTCAGAAAGAAGAAATTTTGAATTTGGGGTTTAGCTTTCCGACTGGGGCATTTTAAGAACCTTGTGGCATATGGGTGGCTCTCAGTTCTTTAAAGTCTACCGGTACCTTGATCTTTGTATGTGCATCTCATGTGAAAGCTCTCTCCAGCAGCAGTGGCTTGCTTTTGCAAAATCCGAAGCACATTTCAACTGACCTACGGTAAGTCTCATGTACTTCTATAATTTTCTTATACCCTTTCTCATGCTTGGCAACCACACCACTGCTGCATATTCCAACTGTGAACGTATCATACTTGTAATAATTTTTTTCATCATATCCTTGTCCAGGTAGTGAAATACCACCCTGTTATTAGCCAACATTTATAGGTTGTTCCAAATATTTTACTTATTTTTTAATTAATCAATTATTATTATTTTTATTTATCTATTTTTTTTTTTTTTTTGTGTGTATTTACCTATTTGTGATTACAGGGCCCGAGCCGTAGCTCTCTATGTCCTGTCTCTTTGTCCACACTTGTCCAATTTTTCCTTCATTTGACTGACACTCACCGCACACACCACATCCACGCTCAGTTTGTTCCATGCATCAATGCTCTGATACGGGAAGCTATACTTCTTGATGTCGCTCGTGCAGGAGTCCTTCAGTATTTTCTTTGGGTGTCCTCTTAGGTAATTACAGGATGCCATCGTGATCAGGTTCTCCCTATCCAATATGTCCATTCCATGTACTATTTTGAACATTGTTATGATATCCCCTCTGACTCTTCTTTCTTCCAACATGCTTAATTCAGCCTATTTAACCTCTCCTCATACGGTACCTCCTTAAAGTTTGGTATCATTCTTGTTTCTAACCTCTGCACTCTTTCCAGTTTCTTGACATGTTTCTTCATGTATGGTGACCAAATTACTGATGCATATTCCAACTGTGGCCTAATCAGGGTGGTCAATATTTTCTTTAGCATGTTCCCATCCAGGTAATTAAATGCCCATCCTATACTTTGGAGCATGCTGTACATTTTTCCAAATATTCTATTAATGTACAGATTACTCTGTACAGTCACTCCCAAGTCTTTTTCTTCACTGACTTCAATTACAGTCTTTCCCCCCAGCTGGTAGTCTTTATATGGTCTATATTTACTTCTACCCATTCTCATTACACAGCTTTTGTTGGTATTGAATTCCATTTGCCACGTCCTGCTCCATTCATATATTTTGTCCAAGTCCTTCTGCAGTATATTACAGTCATGCATATTCCTCACTCTCCTCATAATCTTTGCATCATCTGCAAACATATTCATATAACTTCTCACTTCCTCTGGCATGTCATTTATATAGATCAGGAACATGATGGGACCAAGCACTGAACCTTGGGAAACTCCACTGGTTACCTTCCTCCACTCTGACTTCACTCCTTCACTACCGTCCTCATTTCTCTACCTGTCAAATAATTTCTCATCCACTCCGTCAGATTTCCCCTTATTCCTCCGATACTACTTAACTTCCACATCAATCTGTTATGTGGTACTTTATCAAATGCTTTTTAAGTCTAGGTATACACAATCAACCCATCCATCCTCTCTTGTAAAATATCGACCACTCTTGGTAGAAACATAGCAAATTTGATACACGATTTCCCTTTTCTAAAGCCAAACTGTTTCTCACTTAGTATTTTTTTGTTTTCTAGGAACTCACACCACTTGCTTTTGATCACTTCTTCACATATCTTACACATAATGCTGGTCAAAGAAACAGATCTATAATTCAATGGTTCCATGCGACATCCACTTTTGTAAATTGGTACTACATTTGCCCTTTTCCATTCTACTGGCACCTGTCCCGTGTTGATAGATGTTCTTGTTAAATCTAAAATTGGATCTAGCAACTGCTCTTGACATTCTTTTAACATTCTTCCAGACACACCATCTGGTCCCATTGCCTTGTTAACATCTAATTAACTCAAAACTTTTGCAATGTCACTCTTTGTTACTATAATTTCTTGCATCCATCTTGTCACAGGTAACATCCGTCAATTCAATTGTGTTTCTTCTGTGAATACTTTGCAGAAATTCTCATTCAATTTTTCAACAGTGACACTTGTATCTTCATATATATAATCTCCAACCTCTAATTTATCAACTGTTTCTTTTTTTTCTGTAATTTACCATTAATGAATTTATAAAACATGTTGGGATCACTTTCACAATTCTCCATTATTCTCTGTTCAAATTCTTGTTGTGCCCTTCTTCTCACTTGAACATATTTATTTCTTGCATTCCTATATGCTTCTCTCTCCACTTCCTCATTATTTCTCTTGTATTTTTCCCATGCCTTTTCCTTCTCCCTTTTTGCCTTGTCACAGGTTTTGTTAAACCATTGATCTCCCTTTAAGATTTTCTTAGTATATTTTGGCACAAAGTTCTCTGCAGCCTCGTTATATATTTCCATAAATTTTTCATATTTTAACTCCATGTGTGTTTCCTGGTACATTTCGGACCAATCCACATTTCCAAAGTAATTTTTCAACTCCTTATATCTTCCCTTAGCATAATTTAGGCATTCCTCCTTGTATCCAACTTCATTATCTTTGCTGAACCCCACCTTTACCTTAAATTTCAATAATTCATGATCACTCTTCCCCAAAGGACACTCATGCTCAATCTCATTTCCTAGATTTACTCCCTCTCTGAATATCAAGTCAAGTCCAGTGTGTATGTGTATGTGTGTATTTACCTAGTTGTAGTTTTACAGGGCCTGGGCTTTATGCTCGTGTGGTCCCGTCTCCATATCTACACTTATCCAATTTTTCTTTAAAACTATGCACACTCTTTGCTGACACCACTTCCTCACTCAAACTGTTCCAAGTCTCAACACATCTTTGCGGGAAACTAAATTTTTTAACATCTCTCAGACATCGTCCCTTCCTTAGTGTGTATTTACCTAGTTGTATTTACCTAGTTGTAGTTTTACAGGGCCAGGGCTTTATGCTCGTGTGGTCCCGTCTCCATATCTACACTTATCCAATTTTTCTTTAAAACTATGCACACTCCTTGCTGACACCACTTCCTCACTCAAGCTGTTCCAAGTCTCAACACATCTTTGCGGGAAACAAAATTTTTTAACATCTCTTAGACATCGTCCCTTCCTTAGTTTCTTACTATGCGATCTTGTGCTTCTAAAGTCATTGTCTTCTCTCAGGATCAGTTTCTCATTATCCACTTCATCCATTCCATTAATCAATTTATAAACTTCAGATCCCCTCTCTCTCTTCTCTGCTCCAAGGTTGGTAAATCCATTGCCTTTAGTCTCTCCTCATATGCCATCCCTTTAAATTCTGGAACCATTCTTGTAGCCATTTTTTGTAGTCTCTCTAATTTTCTTATGTGTTTCTTTTTATGGGGAGTCCACACAACTCCTGCATATTCCAATCTAGGTCTTATTTTAGTACTTATCAATTTCTTCATCATTTCCTTGTCCATATAGTGAAATGCTACTCCAATATTCCTTAGCAAATTATCGTCTCTCTGAAAATTCTATCAATATGGCTTACCGGTTGATTATTTTCTTCCATTGTCACTCCCAAGTCCTTTTCCTTTTTACTTTTCTAGTTCTACTCCATCTCCCATCTTATAGATTCCCACTGGTCGTCTTTCACTTTTCCCATTTCCATGACATGGCTTTTGTCCATTGAATTCCATCTCCATTTTTGCCATCTCCCATCTCCCATCTTATAGATTCCCACTGGTCTCTTTCACTTTTTCCCATTTCCATGACATGGCTTTTGTCCACATTGAATTCCATCTCCCATTTTTTGCTCCATTTCCAGATCTTGTTTAAGTCTTCCTGTAGTATTTCACAATCCTCTTTTTGTTTAATGACTCTGCACAGTTTCGCATCGTCCGCAAACAGGTTTATGTAGCTGTTCACTCCCTCTGGCATGTCATTTATATATACGAGAAAAAGTATTGGTGCCAATACCCTGTGGCACTCCGCTGTCTACTGTTCTCCACTTGGACTTCATATCTTTAACTATCGTCCTTATTTCTCTCCCCCTTAAGTAATTCTTCATCCATCTCAATGTGCTTCCTTTTACGCCACCCTTCTCCTCTAACTTCCATAGTAATCTTTCATGTGGCACTTTATCAAAAGCCTTTTTTAGATCTAAATAAATACAGTCAACCCATCCCTCTCTCTCTTGTACTTTATCAACTATTCTAGAGTAGAAACTCAATAAATTTGTCACACATGACCGACCTTTTCTAAAACCAAATTGGCTATTTGATATTTTGTTGTCTTCAAGAAACTCAATCCATTGCTTCTTTATTACTTTTTCACACATCTTGCATATTACACTAGTTAGTGATACCGGTCTGTAATTTAAAGGTTCTTCCTTCCTTCCGCTCTTATATATGGGAACCACCTCAGCTCTTTTCCACTCCACTGGCACTGTTCCATTTTCTATTGAGCATTTTATGATGTTGTATATTGGACTTGCTAGTTCTTCCCTACATTCTTTCAGTATTCTGCCTGAGACTTCATCCGGTCCCATTGCCTTTTCCTCATCCAATTCCGTCATCAACTTTTTTATTTCAAGCTTGGTTACTTTAATCTCTTTCATATGGACAGTCTCTCTATTACCCTGTGGTCTTTCAAATTTGGATTCCTTAGTAAAGACCTCATGAAATTTACTATTTAACAGTTCTGCCATACTTTTGGGTCTTCCACCATTCCGTTTTCTCCTTTTAACCTTTCTATTGTTTCTTTTTGTCTTATTTTTCCATTTATGAATCTGTAGAACAATTTTGGTTGTTCCTTACATTTTCGACAATGTCCTTTTCATAGTTCTTTTCTTCTTCCTTTCTCACCTTAGCATATTCATTTCTTGCTGTTTTGAAGTTTTCCTTATTTTCTGGATTTCTGTTTCTTCTCCACCTTTTCCATGCTCCATCTCGTTTCTCCTTTGCCCTAGCACATCTTGCATTAAACCAATCTTTCTTTCCTTCTTCTTTAGGTCTATATTTGAACATATTCCCTGACCCCAGTTTTGTATATTTCCAAAAATAAGTTATATTTCTCTTGAACCGTTAATGAGTTTTCCATCTCCTCCCAGTTTACGTTTTTAAAATAGTTCTTGAGATTCTCAATATCAGCCTTTCTGTAATTTAATCGGTCTCCTTTGTATGATTCATCTCTATCTTCCTTTCCTTCTTCTATATCCATTTCTAATATTACATGGTCACTCTTTCCCAATGGGCACTTGTATCTTATATCATCGTTAATTGGTATATCCCTTGTAAAAACTAGGTCTAATCTTGCCGGCTCATCATTTCCTCTGAATCTCGTGTTTTCCTTTACTCTTTGGACCATGAAATTATCTATCATTAGGTTCAGGAATCTATCTCTCCAGGCATCTTTTTGGTGGCACATATGTTCCAATGATTGTTAACTCCTTTTTGTTAATATGCATCTTAACATACAGTATTTCTGATTTTCCTTCCCCAAACTCCACTTGATTTACCACTATCTCCTTCCTTAACATCATCATGACTTCTCCTCCTCCTTTACCCACTCTGTCTCTCCTCCATATATTATACCTTTTATCTATGTCTATTTTTATTGCCTCATTTAACTTTGTTTCCACCAGGCATACAATATCTGGTTCTTCTTTCTTTATGTAATCTCTTAATTCTAATTTACTAGATAAAATCCCATCTATGTTTGTATACATCATTTTTAATCTCTTTTTAGTTAAACTTGCTCCATTCTTTTCTCTTCTTTCTCTTTTATATACCATTTCCTTATCCTGTCTCCTATAATTCTCCAAAAATGCCTTCTTCTCCTCCTCTGACCTTTCATTATTTTTTTCTCTTGTTTCTGCCACCAGTTCATTGTGTCTCTTCCTTTCCTCCTCGTTTCTATTTTTCTATATATATATATATATATATATATATATATATATATATATATATATATATATATATATATATATATATATATATATATTTTGCAACCTTCTGTTTCTCTGAGTTTGTTTTTCTATATAGTACTTCTTCTGCTGCTGCTTGTGATTTTAGTAATATCTTAATTGGTCTCACTGTTCCTTCTTGATATGGTCCCATTCTATGGATTTCTTCTACTTCCTCTTCTAAGTTCTGTCTATCCTCGTCATTCAGATGTTTTAGTAGGTCTTTTACTGATTTCATTTCGTCTTTTCCTTCTTGGTCTATATTTAACATTTTTTCTTTCAGTCCAAAAATAATTACACTCTTCTTTTTCCGCAATTTCTCTTACTAAATTTTCTTTTTCTTGAGGACTCCTATCATTTTGCTTGTCATATTTTCATCTCTTTCTTTTAACTGTTCTTGAAATACTTCTTGAAATGATTCCTTGTCTTTCTTATCTTGGATTCTCCATGCTTGTACTTCTTTTTAATCACGTCTTGTACTCTTTCTTCTTCTTTGTTAACTAGATCTTTTAGCTTCTCTTTTCTTTCTCGGCTTTACCGAGTCCTTCTTCCATCAATTTCTTATAGTTCGCTATTTGCACTTTTAATTCTTCATTTTTGGTTCTTAGCCTAGTTTCATTTTCTTCCACTCTTTTATCCTTTCTTTCAATTTCTGGAGCTCTTTATCCTGTTCTTCATTCTCTTTCATTTCCATACTCTCCTTTATCAATTTATCTAATTTACGTTCGATAGTCAAGACTCTATCAAATAGTGAAGTTTGCGCCGTATCAAAGCCTTCAAATTTTCTTTCTCCCTCACCAACATTGTCATCATCAGCTTTCATTCTTTCCCTTGTCACATACCTGTCCTATCACCCACTCTCTTTCTATTATTCATCAATGATCTCCTAAATCTGACTCAATGCCCTATCCACTCCTATGCTGATGATACCACCTTGCATTATTCAACAGCGTTCAACAGACGCCCAACCCAACAACAATTAAATGACTCAAGGCGAGATGCTATAGGACGCCTAACTTCTGATCTTTCACTTGTTTCTGATTGGGGCAGAAAACCTGGTTTTGTTCAATGCCTCAAAACTCAATTTCTACAACTATCTACTCGACATAACCTTCCAGACAACTATCCTCTCTTCTTCAATAACACTCAACTTCCCTCTCCTCTACATTAAACACACTCGGTCTATCCTTCACTAAAAATCTAAACTGGAAATTTCACATCTCTACTCTTGCTAAATCAGCTTCCAAGAAGTTAGGTGTCCTGTGGCGTCTTCGTCCATTTTCTCTCCTCCCAGCTGCTTGCTCTGTACAGGGGCCTTATCCGCCCGTGTATGGAGTATGGCTCTCATGTCTGGGGGGGATCCACACACAGCTTTACTAAACAAGGTGGAATCTAAAGCTTTTCGTCTTATCAACTCTTCTCCTCTAACTGACTGTCTTGATTCTTTAAGTCACCGCCGCAATGTTGCATCTTTATCTGTCTTCTACCGCTGTTTTCATGCTGTCTGCTCTTCTGAACTTGCTAACTGCATGCCTTCCCCCTCCTGCGGCCTCGCTGCACAAGACTCTCTACTTCTTCTCATCCCTATTCTGTCCATCTTCCTAATGCAAGAGTTAACCAGTATCTTCACTCCTTCATTCCCTACACTGGTAAACTCTGGAACTCTCTACCTGTGTCTGTATTTCCACCTGCCTATGACTTAAACTCTTTCAAAGAGGAGTGTCAAGACACCTCTTACGTTAACTGGACCCTCCTTTTAGATTTTTGTTTTTCTCTTTCTCCTACTTTCCTCTTAACAGGGCCTGGCAACCAGCGGGATTTTTTTTTTTTCCAACACTTTGTTTTCCCTTGGCCAGTGCCCTTGTAATGTTTTAGATGGAATATCTTTCTCACTCATTATTATTTAACACTGTATTCATGAAAAAAAAATCCAAACAAAGGTAGTGAAGATCAGCTGATTCTCGGGAGCGACGGTATTGCGTCCTTCCTCTACCGCGTCTCGTCTCAGAATATATGTGTGTGTGTATTTACCTAGTTGTATTTACCTAGTTGTAGTTTTACAGGGCCTGGGCTTTATGCTCGTGTGGCCCCGTCTCCATATCTACACTTATCCAATCTTACTTTAAAAGTGTGCACACTCGTTGCAGACACTACTTCTTCATCTAAACTGTTCCACGTCTCAATACATCTCTGCGGGAAACTATATTTTTTAACATCTCTCAGACATCTTCTCTTTCTCAGCTTTTTACTATGCGATCTTGTGCTTCGGATGTCATATTCTTCTCTCAAGATCAGTTTCTCATTATCCACTTGGTCCATTCCGTTGATCAATTTATAGACTTGTATCAGGTCTCCTCTCTCCCTTCTTTGTTCCAAGGTTGGTAGATCCATAGCCTTTAGTCTCTCCTCATATGTCATCCCTTCAAGTTCTGGGACCATTCTTGTAGTCATTTTTTGTAGCCTCTCCAATTTTCTTATGTGTTTCTTTTTATGAGGGGTCCACACTACTCCTGCATGTTCCAATCTGGGTCTTATTATAGTACTTATCAATTTCTTTATCATTTCTTTGTCCATGTAGTGAAATGCTACTCCAATATTCCTTTGCAAATTATATTTCTCTAAAAATTCTATCAATATGGCTTACTGGTTGATTGATTTCTTCCATCGTCACTCCTAAGTCCTTTTCCTTTTTAACTTTCTCCAGTTCTACTCCATCTCCCATCTTATAGATTCCCACAGGTCGTCTTTCACTCTTTCCCATTTCCATGACATGGCTTTTGTTCACA
Organism: Portunus trituberculatus; assembly: GCF_017591435.1. Classification (NCBI taxonomy): domain Eukaryota; kingdom Metazoa; phylum Arthropoda; class Malacostraca; order Decapoda; family Portunidae; genus Portunus; species Portunus trituberculatus. The sequence goes on along the minus strand of NC_059266.1, from coordinate 12,934,582 downwards.
TTGAATTCCATTTCCCACTTTTTACTCCATTCCCAGATCTTATTTAGGTCTTCTTGCAGTATTTCACAATCCTCTTTTTGCTTTATAACTCTGCACAGTTTCATATCATCTGCAAACAGATTTATGTAGCTGTTCACTCCTTCTGGCATGTCGTTAATATAAATGAGGAAAAGTATTGGTGCCAATACTGACCCCTGTGGCACTCCGCTTTCTACTGCTCTCCATTTGGACTTCATATCTTTAATAGTCCAGTAAATCTAGCATAAAATTGTGCCCAACCTAAAACAAATTGCAATAGATTGTTTCTCACTTCTGAGTGACTTGACTAGTCCTCAGGTACATCATACTAAAAATCCCCATGAATCCATGTGGTGGAAGGGGGTCAACGGTGGCCATTCTTGTCATATATCTTAAAATAATAGTTTTATCAGGAAACACAACTCATAGTTGTTCAGAATTGATTGTTTTATAAAATTGTATTTTCAGAATTGATTGTTTTATTAAATTTGATTGCTGATTTTATTTTCAAAGACATATTCCTCAGAACTAGTCATCCATGACTGCATCAGTTTGTAGAACAAACTTTCCTCTTTTGTTATATACTTTTATGCATTTTTGAAAATTGACAAAGTTATGAGGAAAATATACAGAAAGCCAAGATTGTTCTTCTTCTTACTTCATCCCATCAGCTGATCGCCTGACTCGCTCATACAGATGCTTATCAACACTGATATTCCCATATCATCACTTTTCTTGTAAGTATGTTCTACCTCTCATTAATCTTTTATAATATTCAAGTGCTAAGTTCATCTCAAAGTGATTATTATTATTATTAGTAGTGTAGTAGTGTTTTTGTTGCAATGGCAGGTTATTTTGTTCTGTTGTTTTGATAAGTGTTAGTAGTAGTATTAGTTTTTTTTTTTGTAGTAGTAGAGCACAGTTTTTTTTTTTCTATTTTTTCTAATAAATTTTTTGTTCCTCTTACATTTGACACAGTTTCATACTTTTATGAAAGCACTTATTTTTTTCTCTATGATCATATCTTTAATTTTCACCATCTTAGGAGTTATAGTTATTATTATTATTTTTTATTATTATTATTATTATTATTATTATTATTATTGTTATTATTATTATTATTATTATTATTATCAACATCAGCAGCATCTTTCACAGTTTCTTATGGTATCAGATTCTGGAAAGATTCAGAACACAATCAGAGGAATATTTAATTGAAAATCCAATTAATGCCTGTGAAGACTGACCGACCACCTGCACCAGAAAAATTATTCTAGTCAGCAAATGCAACTGTAGATCTGGATCAACACCCAAAGATGCAGTTGCAAGAAACACAATATTGAGTGTTCCTCTCTCTGTCCATTCAAAGGGCTAACCTGTTCAAACTCCCCTGTGCCAGATTTTGTTCTTGATGAGGATGTGAATACCCTGAATATTAATTGTGTGTATACCCTGCAGGAAAGTTTCATGTATCAAATCAATTTACTGTATTAGGAATTAAATTATAATCTTGTAAAAAAACATGTTATGTTTCTTTTACATTTGTTATTGAAAGGCACATTCTATAGCTGGACACTATCTATTACTAAGTATTTAGAAACCTCTTGTAATATGTTTTTTTAACTATACTATATATGTTTTTTTATTATTTATTGGTGGCTTTCTGTCTATTGTATCTCATATCTTTGTTAATGTTCAAAATATGGATAAACTTGTATTTCAAAAGACTTGTTCTCAACTTATATTTTGATCTTTTGTCATACATCCCCTAGTTCTCAGGAAAATCTTTGTTAGCACATTTATTCAATTTCAATAGTTTATTATTTTTCATATTTTAGAGAACAGACTTAATAATTTCTCATCAGAAATTAAGTTTCATTATTTGTAGATCTTTTTTGTCAATTTGGTTTCTGAAATGAAGGAAAAACCCTTTCATAGCATCACTAATTATTCTAAGTGTTCTTATAATGTAATAAATTTTTTTGACTTATTTATTATTTTTTTTAAGGATCTTTTGTATATTTTCCTCATAACTTTGTCAATTTTAAAATATGCATCTTGTATATATATTTCATTTGTTCTCAATTTTCTTCATCATTTTGTCATGGATCCACTAGTTCTTTTCTTTGTTCCATCTTTAATATTTTATTATTTTTTTCCATATATTTATTTATCTTTGTTCCTCCATTCTATCTCATTCTCAATTTTATTGAGTTGTGTTTCCTGATCTATTATTTTACCAGATATATGACTTTTGAAAATTCTCTTCTTCCACCACATGGATTCATATTTTATATGTACCTGAGGATGTCAATACTGAATGAGAAACAATCTATTGCAATTTGTTTTTCCCTGATTTATCTGGACTATAACTACCGTCCTTATTTCTCTCCCCTCAAATAATTTTCTATCCATCTCAATGTGCTTCCTTTTAAGCCACCCTTCTCCTCTAACTTCCATAGTAATCTTGCATGTGGCACTTTGTCAAAGCCTTTTTAAATCCAAATAAATACAGTCAACCCATCCTCTCTCTCTTGTACTCTATCAACTATTCAAGAATAGAAACTCAATAAATTAGTTACACACGACTCTTTTTCTAAAACCAAATTGGTTATTTGATATTAATTTCTTGTCATCAAGGAACTCGATCCATTGTTTTTTATTATTCTTTCACACATCTTGCTTATTACACTAGTTAGTGATACCGGTCTGTAATTTAAAGGTTCTTCCTTCCTTCCGCTCTTATATACGGGAACCACCTCAGCTCTTTTCCATTCTACTGGTACTGTTCCATTTTCTATTGAGTATTTTATGATGTTGTATATAGGACTTGTTAGTTCTTCCCTACATTCTTTCAGTATTCGGCCTGAGGCTTCATCCGGTCCCATTGCCTTCTCTTCATCCAGTTCCTTCATTAACTCTTTTATTTCAAGCTTGGTTACTTTAATCTCTTTCATATAGATTGTCTCTATTACCCTGTGGCCTTTCAAATTTGGATTCCTTAGTAAAGACCTCCTGGAATTTTTATTTAATAGTTCTGCCATACTTTTGGGTCTTCCACCATCCCGTTCTCTCCTTTTAACCTTTCTATTGTTTCTTTTTGCCTAATTTTTCCATTTATGAATCTATAGAACAATTTTGGTTGCTCCTTACATTTTTCGACAATGTCCTTTTCAAAGTTGTTTTCCTCTTCCTTCCTCACCTTCGTTTTTAAAATAGTTCTTGAGATTTTCAATATCAGCCTTTCTGTAATTTAATTGGTCTCCTTTGCATGAATCGTCTTTATCTTCCTTTCCTCTTCTATATCTATTTCTAATATTGCATGGTCACTCTTTCCCAATGGGCACTTATATCTTATATCATCATTCATTTGTATACCCCTTGTAAAACTAGGTCCAATCTCGCTCGTCGTTTCCTCTGAATCTTGTGCATTCCTTTACTCTCTGGTCCATCATATTGTCTATCATTAGGTTCAAGAATCTTTCTCCCCAGGCTTCTTCCCCCATACCACTTTCATAATTTTCCCAGTCCACTTCTTTACAGTTGAAATCTCCTACTAATATCACTTTTCTCCTTTCTTTAACAATTCTCGTTAGACTCCTTATTGTGTCATCTATCATGTCTTTATATTTTTGATTGTTCCATGAATTTGTTTTTGGTGGCACATATGTTACAATGATTGTTAACTCTTTTTTATTAATATGCATCTTAATATACAATACTTCTGCTTTTCCTTCCCCACATTCCACTTGGTTTATCACTATCTCCTTCCTTAACATAATCATGACTCCTCCTCCTCCTTTACCCACTCTGTCTCTTCTCCATACATTATACCTATTATCCAAGTCTATTTTGATTGCCTTATTTAGTTTTGTGTGTGTATGTATTTACCTAGTTGTAGTTTTACAGGGCCTGGGCTTTATGCTCGTGTGGCCCCGTCTCCATATCTACACTTATGTATTTACCTAGTTGTAATTTTACAGGGCCTGGGCTTTATGCTCGTGTGGTCCCGTCTCCATATCTACACTTATCCAATTTTTCTTTAAAACTATGTACACTCTTTGCTGACACCACTTCCTCACTCAAACTGTTCCAAGTCTCAACACATCTTTGCGGGAAACTATATTTTTTAACATCTCTCAGACATCGTCCCTTCCTTAGTTTCTTACTATGCGATCTTGTGCTTCTAAAGTCATATTGTTCTCTCAGGATCAGTTTCTCATTATCCACTTCATCCATTCCGTTAATCAATTTATAAACTTGTATCAGATCCCCTCTCTCTCTTCTCTGCTCCAAGGTTGGTAGATCCATAGCCTTTAGTCTCTCCTCATATGTCATCCCTTTAAATTCTGGAACCATTCTTGTAGCCATTTTTGTAGTCTCTAATTTTCTTATGTGTTTCTTTTTATGGGGAGTCCACACAACTCCTGCATATTCCAATCTTGGTCTTATTTTAGTACTTATCAATTTCTTCATCATTTCCTCGTCCATATAGTGAAATGCTATTCCAATATTCCTTAGCAAATTATACGTCTCTCTGAAAAATCTATCAATATGGCTTACCGGTTTATTATTTTCTTCCATTGTCACTCCCAAGTCCTTTTCCTTTTTTACTTTTTCTAGTTCTACTCCATCTCCCATCTTATAGATTCCCACTGGTCGTCTTTCACTTTTTCCCATTTCCATGACATGGCTTTTGTCCACATTGAATTCCATCTCCCATTTTTTGCTCCATTTCCAGATCTTGTTTAAGTCTTCCTGTAGTATTTCACAATCCTCTTTTTGTTTAATGACTCTGCACAGTTTGTGTGTGTGTGTGTGTGTGTGTGTGTGTGTGTGTGTGTGTGTGTGTGTGTGTGTGTGTGTGTGTGTGTGTGTGTGTGTGTAAAACCTGCATCTCTTTACCGCTTTTCTTTCTTATTGTACGTACATATATATATATGATAAGAAAATGTGGAATGGAAGTGGTCCAGAAGGACCTCAGTGAACTATGGTATGTGTGCACAATGATATTGTTTCTATAAAGACCATGCAGCATGATGAGCTACAAGGATAACAAGCAAGCATGTTTGAAATCCTTCAAAATAATAGAGAGAGAGAGAGAGAGAGAGAGAGAGAGAGAGAGAGAGAGAGAGAGAGAGAGAGAGAGAGAGAGAGAGAGAGAGAGAGAGAGAGAGAGAGAATCCAAAAATTAAATTAAATCATGCATTACAAACATTATAAATCACAGAGGAAAATATAGCTCTAAACTTCTACATACCATTTACAGAAAATAAATAATTTATTCTAAGTAATCCTAACACAATCTGAAATCACAACATCTGATGTGATACTTCCTTTTACACATATTCTTTGTTTATTAATTTAATATGAGATATTGTCAGTTGTTGTCTAATGAAAAATGTGTCAAGTGCTCACAGGACACTGCATTGAAGTTTACTACAGTGTGCACCTTATAACAGGAAAATACAAAAACAAAACAAAATTGTAAACAAAAAATGTCAAATAATGACAATGTACAATGATATAAATTCTAGTTAATGATTCAAACTGTACAGAACAAAAGCTACCATACAAACTACATGCATGACATTTATAACTCTGCCTTGGTTAAAGGCACCTGATCTTCACTCTGAGGCAATGGAGTCTTATTGGAGCTGAAAAGCCGTACAAACCTTATACTGATGATGATTGCCACAAGCAACATAACAGTGCAGACAGTGAACATGGCCTGAGTGGAACTGATTATAGTATTATTGTGAACCAGTAGCAGACTGGCACAAGTAATGACATTGGTTGGTACACGAAACCAGTTCATGATGCCAGCACGCAGCTCCTCAGGAATGACCTGAGAGCGCAGGTACCCAATAGCAGGAAAGTACATGCCCACACCAATTTCTAGGATAAGAAAGGCCAAGAAAGAGAGATACAGGTAACCTTCGCCAGTTGAATAAATGCAAATGGTCATGGCAACAGTGGCCAATATCACAGCAAACACCAACAACTGTTCTGAAGTGAACTTTTTGGCTAGCATAATAGAGTAGAGGGAAGAACCTATCATGATACAAACCATAAAGCTGGCAAATACCATACCCAAGGGAGGGTTAGCTCCACCTAACACAGGGGTCCACTGAAACACAAAAATGTACATATTGGCCTCAAATAGGGACTGAACAATACCCAAGTAGAGGATAGTTTCATTGAATAGGATGGACCTCAGACCATCCATGCATGAGCGACGTAAGTTGAGACTCTGGTTCCCGTAGTTCTCCTTCCAGGTCTTCAAGATGATCAGGCCAGCCATCATTAAAAATGGAATTGATAGCATGAATGGAGATACTGGTCCATATCCCAAAGATTCAGCAAATATATTTGAAAATACCCCAGCATTGATGGCAAGCACGCCATTCCAAAAAGTAGCTTTGGAGAATGTCACAGTTAGCCATTCACTGGGGAAATCATGTGTTTCTGTGTGTTCATATACATACCATGACTCAAAAGTAGAGAACAACATGGAAGTTGAGATGCCACCAAATACACGACCCAAAAACAGCCAAAAGAACTGTGAACTAAGTTTCGTGAGACAACAAAATGAATACATCACACAAAATGTCAAGGCCATTTTCTTTCTACCAAACCGATCTGCCAGGGGTCCTGTAGTTGTCCCAAATATTACACTACTAGCAAAACCAACCACATATAATAGAGCAATCTGGTTGCTAGCATATCCATAGTGCTGATAGAGCTTGTACACATAAGGTCCTTGCAGCCAGTCCGAGAACAGTGCCATGAAGTATACCAGGAAGAATGAATGTTGAAATCTCTTGAAGTGTGGATTATTTGCTGAAGAGATTTGGCTTTTTGTTTTCAAGGCAAACACATGGAACACCAAAGCCACCAAGGCAAGGACTGTGAAGGATCCATAGATGAGTGCCTCCATGATGAATACCTTACCAATCACAGGCACTATGAAGTAATCTACAGTCTGCAAAGAGAAGCAATACAACAGTTCAAGTTACATTTGAAACATATATTAACATTATATAAAAGATCAGCTCTTTTATTAATACTTGCTAATTAGTTTAAAATCATTTCATTATGAGAAAGCAGCTATGGCCTTCAATGTCTTTCTTTCCTTGCATGATCCTCCATTAAAGTCTCCTCCTGAAATATGCTTCGGATTTTGCAGGCAAATCTGCTAGATGGGAGCTTTCACATGAGAGACGCTGTGCTTCACCACACTGTCAGTCTTCAAAGATTGCAACCACTCACATGAATCTTTACCTCCCAACCATTCAAATATGGAAGTTGTCATTGGGGAAACTCAAGATCCACCACTTAACAAAGGGAGGGAGAGGAGGGCATGTGAGAGCTCCTATCTAGCAGAGGTAATTTGGCTCACAAAATCCGATGCACATTTCAATTGACCTATGGTAAGTCTCATGTACTTCAGTAATTTTACTTCAGCAACCCACCGCCATTGCCGGAGAGGCTACACATGAGATATGCAAAGATCAAGGTACCGGCAGTGATGCTTTGTTCTCGGTACAGGCAAGACGTGTTTGTCTTGCTGCTGCGGTTTGCCATTTTGGGATTGGTTATCCGTTATCTGTTTTTCAGAGCGGGTTGGCACTTATTTAATACCTTACTTTATTACCCCGTGATCCCGTTGGAGCGGGAATAGTGCCTGGTGTTCCTTTCCTGTTATCCATTTGGAGCAGGAGGACACGTTGCACCCTTGTTACCTGTTATCCAAACTTGGAGCAGGTTGTCATTTATCAATTGACTATTGTTATTTACTTGTGGTCTTGTGGGTGTTGTATTGTGCCTGTGGTTTTTCCCGTTATCTCTCAGGAGCGGGACATGTGACAGAAGTGTGCCGTTGTGAAGGAGTTTGGTACATCAGTATGTCTTCCTCGGGTGGTTCTACACCTCCAAGAAGCGGTTCCTCACATTCTCGTGGAAGCCGACTCTATTCGTCCACTAGGCATAAGACGAGGAAGAATATTCAATGGTCTGGGGCCTCTGCTGGTGAGGATGCCGTTGCAAGTGATCGTGTGTTTAAGATGGACGCCCGACCACCAGTTAGCCAGTCTGGAGAAGTTAGCAATAATTCTTTATCCAAGATTTTGGAGGCTTTGGCTGTACTTCAAGAGGATGTGAATAAACTTAGGAGTGACAGAGGTGACAGTGCAAGTGTTGGTTCTGAGCCTGGGACAGCTGGCATCAGATCTGGGCCAGCACAGGACTTAGGTGGTACTCATGAATTTTCTGCCTCCCATCCCCCTTCTACCTCTGGTGAATTTTCTGGGTTTAGGTCAAAAGAAGTGAGTGCTGAAGAAGGTGAGATTGAAGATGAGGTTCCTTCTGGCAGTATTCTGTTACAAGCAGCTAAGGCCTATGTGCCCGTGGATGACTGTTCTGAAGCTATTGAAGAACCGATTGCTGCAATGGTGAATCACTGGTTTTCTCATGGTTTGAAAGATGAAGACCATAAGGAGATTTTGGCAGATGAGGTTTCTAAACGTCCTAGAAACTGTAAGGCACTTATTGCAGTCGAGTGCAACTCACAAGTGCTGGATGCCCTACCCACTGAGGCAAAGAAAGCTGATTTCAGACTAAAGGAAGTCGGCAAGGATATAACTAAGGCTGCCACTATCATTGTTAAATCACTTACTGTTCTAGACAAGTTTACTAATGAGGAGCACAATCAGGTTGTTGGTCATGAGGTGGCTATGCTTAATGGGGCCTTGGGGTTGTTAGGGCATGCTAACTTTAAACTGATCCAGAAGCAGAGCATGTGGATGCGTTCACATTAAATTGGGCCAATTTCTATCTGATTTACCTTTTCCCACCATTTTCTCTTATTACAACTAGGTGTCTACAGAAAATGAGGGAGGAGAGAGCAAAGGGGTGGATTGTTGTTCCAATGTGGACTTCCCAACCTTGGATGGGCCCTCTTCTGCAAATGTTGGTCAAGGCCCCCAGGCTCATCACTCAGAAAACAAATGTACTACGACATCCCTCATCAGCGGAAGAACATCCGATTATGACCCACACCCAATTGATGGCATGTCTTTTGTCAGGCAACAACTTAGAGGGAGAGGTGTATCGTCAGAAGGTACAGAGATTATCATGGCATCGTGGAGACCAGGTACGATGCGACAATATAGACCACACATTAACAGATGGTCATCATTTTGTGATAGATGGAATATCAATCCCTCTACTCCCTCTGTAACTAATGTTTTGAATTTTCTTTCAGAGAAATTTCATAGAGGGGTGGGGTATGAGTCCGTTAACATGGCAAGAGGTGCTCTCTCTGCTTTAGGAATTATGTTGGAAGGATGTAGAGCTGGGAATCATCCACTTATCAATAGGTTTATGCGTGGTGTGTTTAACTTGAGACCCTCTTGCCCTAGGTATGCTGAAACTTGGGATGTGCGGCCTGTATTGCAGAAGCTGAGGTCCATAGGCCCATTACCAGACCTGTCCTTGAAGTCTTTAACTTTGAAATTGGTGATGCTTATGGCATTGACTCAGGCTGTGAGAGTACAGACCTTACATTTATTATTGTATTCCAATGCTATTGTTGACAAAAATTCTCTATCTCTTTTGTTAGGGGGCAACATTAAGCAATGCCATCCTAAGTTTAATGTTAGAATGCTTAAGTTTCATGCTTATTTACCTGATTCTAGAATTTGTGTTGTGAATATCTTGAAGGAATATCTTAACAGAACGGAGAATCTGAGAAAGGAATTTGGGAAGGATAATGGGAAACTCCTCATCAGTTTGGTGAAGCCACATAAAAGTGTTTCCAAAGATACAGTGTCAAGGTGGATTAAGACTGTCCTTGCCGACTGTGGTATCAATACTAAGAAATTCACGGCTGGAAGTGTTCGACCAGCCTCTGCTTCCAAGACCAAAGCCATGAACGTCCCAGTTCCCATTATCTTATCTAAGGCGGGTTGGACTCAGGAGACAACCTTTGCTAAACACTATAATAAGGAGATCACTCAGGTTTCAGATTCTTTTCAAGAGGCCATACTGGATTCTGTATTGTAATGTTAACAGGTTTCTCTATTCATTTGCGTTGGAACTCAATTGACTTATTTTGTTTTTTATACATGTACTATATGTTTTTTTGTAAGGGCCATATCTGTGGAAGGAGGAGGATTTTTTCATTCAATGAAGTTTGGATTCATATTTAGTTTGTTTAATTATCAATCACTCACTTGGAGAATGTTAAGTATTGTGTAGTTCTGAGAGTACACCCACATGGCTTCAAAATCTCATGTGTAGCCTCTCCAGCAATGGCAGTGGGTTGCTGAAGTAAAATTATAGAAGTACATGAGACTTACCATAGGTCAGTTGAAATGTGCTTCGGATTTTGCGAAGCAAGCCACCGCTGCTGGAGAGAGCTTTCACATGCCCGCCACTCCCACCCTTCAGAAAGATGGGGTTTTGAATTTTGGGTTTAGCTTTCCGACGGGCATTTTAGGGACCTTGTGGCATGTGGGTGGCTCTCAGTTCTTTAAAGTCTGCCGGTACCTTGATCTTTGCATATCTCATGTGAAAGCTCTCTCCAGCAGCGGTGGATTGCTTCGCAAAATCCGAAGCACATTTCAACTGACCTATGGTAAGTCTCATGTACTTCTATAATTTTACTTCAGCAAATCACATGTCTGCTAGATGGTGCTGTCACATGAGATTTTAAAGTCATGTGGATGTTGTATCCATCCAATCCTGTCAAATGCCATGTCATGTAAACAGGTATAAAGAAAACTCTCTAAAAAGAGAGTCCAATCTTCATTATGGAAACATAACATTACCCTCACTGAACATAATAAATCAAAACATGTAAAACTCAACATAACATATACATGAACATGAATTACACAGAACCCAACACCGCCTCTTGAAACGGGTCTGTGTCTCAGAGTATATCCTTATTATAATGCCTAGCGAACGTGGCCTCCCCACGTCCAACCAGCCTTGGCCATGATAGTGGCAATTGGCACGGCCAGCGCCGTGAACCTCTTGGTGTCAATCCCACACCTATCTAACACTGTCTTGAGCCACCTAGCCACTGTGTCTTTAGAAACACTCCTATGAGGTTTTATGCAGTTTCCCGTCTGCATTCCCAAATTCTGTCCGGAGCTTCTCAGTTTTCTCTATATAGTCCTTCATGGTCATATATACACACAACCTATTATCCTGAGTATAAGCTCTAAACTCTCCACTGTCTGAACATTAAATTTGGGCTGGCATTGCTTGATGTTACCCCCTAACAATACTGAAACAGAGTCTCTTCCAAAGGTGATGTTCCTCAGCATTAACAAGTGCAATGTTTGAACCCTGGCTGCTTGTGTCAGTGCGATCACCATCACCAAATTGAGCGACAGGTCCTTCAAAGAAAGGCTGTGTAGCGGATCCATGGTCCTTATCCTTTGCAACACAGTTTTCACATCCCAGGTTGCCTCATACCTGGGCGTAGAAGGGCACAAGTTGAAAACCCCGCACTGAAACCTTTTGACAAAAGGGTGATTCCATCCTGCATCCTTCCACCACTATGCCCAGGGCTGAGAGAGCCCTCCTTGCCATGTTAGTACTCTCATAGCCCACACCTTTGTGGAAAGTATGAGACAAAAAATTCAAGATGTCAGCAACAGAGGGAGTAAGAGGATTAATGTTCCCTCAGCTACAAAAGTTTGACCATCTCTTGATGTGAGGGCTGTATTGTCTTTCAATCCCTGGATTCCAGGAAGCTATGATGATTTCCATACCCTCTTCAGATACTCCACATGCTCCAAGTTGTGTCCTGACAGCTGACAAGCCATCAAACTGGCGAGCCTCATTATCAGGTGCTCCTCTACAGAGGAGGGATACATGAGCACATTCCTCCTACTCCATATGAGCTGAGGGTCCTCTACCAGCAGCCGAAGGAGCACACCCATCCAAGGTTGCAACGGCGAGAGTGGAACAACAATCCATCCTTGGGCCCTTTCCTCACGTAACTTCTGTAGATATCCAGGGATCAGAATTGGAATTGTAAAAGCATCTACATGAGCAGCCTCTGGATCTGGTGTCAAGGAACAGAACTGAGCCACTTGCTTGTTTAAACAGGAAGCAAACAGGTCTATGCAAGGAGTCCCAAAGATATACAACTCCTGAAATATCATCTTCAGCTGCCACTCATGTCTGTCATTAAAGGAATGGGATAGAGCATTTGCCAACACATTGCACTTGCCCGATATGTGAGAAGCTGCAATCCAGGCACTATTTCTAATGCACCAATCCTATATCTTTTAGAGATTTCGATGAAACTTTTGCTGTAGCGTTAGACATATCGAAAGCTTTAGATAGAGTCTGGCATAAAGCTTTGATTTCAAAACTGCCCTCCTACAGCTTCTATCCTTCTCTCTGCAACTTTATCTCAAGTTTCCTTTCTGACCCCTCTATTGTTACTTATTACTTGTTACTTGGGGTGTTTGTTCAAAGCTCTGCTCCACTGCAAGGCAGCGCTCAGCAGAGCCTCCCTCAAAAGCAACTAGCATCTATAATTGTCTTTGATTTCCATGCCATTAAAATAAAAAACTTCCTTGAACAAATATGTCCTCAATTTCTTTTTGAAGATATCGATCCTGGCACAACCTTTGATATCACTCGGCAGTTTATTGTAAATCCCTGGTGCGCATCTTGCAAATGCTCAGCATCCCATGTCAAGGTTATATCTTGGCTCATGTAATCTGTATGGGTCTGCATCGTGTCTCAGCTCCATCGTAGTGTCATGGTGGAATGTTTCCAGTAAGTTCCTCAAGTACTCAGGTTTTCAGACTGTAATGCCTGATGAGTCATAACACTAATCTTGTACTCAATTCTTACTTTAATTGGCAGCCAATGCAGATCTATCAATACAGGTGTTATCCTCTCACGAGGAGAGACGCCTGTAATCAGTCTGGCAGCTCTGTTCATGACAAGCTGTAAGTCTTTTAAGAGATACTTAGGCAGTCCATAATACAGAGAATTGCAGTAATCCAGTTTGCTTATCACATGATTATGAACCAGCATCTTCGTAGTTTTCTCATCCAAGTATTTTCTGACAAAACCTATATTTTTCAGATGGTATCTTGCCGTCTTAACCACCTGCCATATTTAATCTTTCATAGATAAATGACAGTCCAATAATACTCCCAGATCCTTCACTGTATCACGAACACCCAAACTGTTACCATCAATATATAATGTGGACATATCAATCCTCTTTAAGTCCTTATTCTTACCCACTATCAAGCATTCAGTCTTGTTTTGATAAGTTTCAACTGCTTGGATTCCATCCATCTACCAACATCATCCATAATAAATTTTATCTTTCCTTCAACATTATCTACATTGTTCAAAGTCATGTAAAACTGTGTGTCATCAGCAAACAGTTTGAAGTCAATGTCATGTTTTCTTAGTATGTGTGATAGTTCAATAGTATATATACAGAACAGAATAGGACCTAAAACACTGCCTTGGGGTACTCCTCTTTCTAAAATCTTCTTGTCTGAGAAAGATTTACCAACTTGAACACAGTATTGCCTGTTTGCAAGATAACTTTCTAAATATGTTAGTGCATCTCTATCAATACCCACAAACCTGCAATCTAAAAGAAGCAATCTGTGAACAACTGTGTCAAATGCTGCACTTAAGTCCAGTAAAATTAGCAAACCACATTTTCCATCATCCATCAGGATTATCAGATCATTGATAACTGAACATAAAGCTGTCTCAGTCGAATAAAGTTTTCTATAAGCCAATTGATTATCCGGTAAAGCCTGCACTACTTTCAAATGGTCGAGTAATTGGTTTAATACAGCACTTTCAATAATCTTTGATAAAAAGGTCAAATTAGATACAGGTCTAAAGGAACTCAAGCACAGCGTATCCATTTTACCCTTTACAATGGGCTTTATCAATGCCATTTTTTCAGAGACAGGAAAGGCATTGTTCATGAAGCTACTGTTTATAATCAGTTTAAAAATTTCCAGAATTTCACAGAACTTCTCACTCTGAATAATATCACTAATAGGTAATGGGTCATTATCGCAGTAGGTTATATTAACTTTATGTACAATCTCCTTTACTTCATCCACACTTACTTGCTTAAAGGAGAGTAGCTTAGCCCGAGGGGTTAGCATATTCATGGGTATTTCAAGCTCCTCATTTCTAAAACTCTCCACAATTGACTTTATCTTTTGATCAAAGAAGTCAAGGAACATATTTGCCAGCACAGTGTCATTAAACCCCTCAGGAAACTTATTTATTCTCCTGTTACCTGTCAAATTATCCAGTATCTTGTATAATCTACTAATGTTAGACCGTGACTCTAATGACTTCTGTCTATAGTACTGACACTTTCTCCTCTGTACAAGTTTGTTTAGCCTGTTTCTCATGTCCATATATTCCCTTCTTGCCTCTTCTGTTTGTAGTCTACGCCACCTTTTTCTTTCTTAGCTATTAAAAATTTCAGTATTAAACCAAGGTGCATGATCTCTTATTTTAATATCCTTTTCATGAAGTGCACACATTTCATTGTATTTTTTTTTCATTTTGCCATTATATAATTCAGACAAACAAGATTCACATTTCTCAACTGCTACTCTTCCATGAGTACACACATCATCCTTTTTTAAATGAATGGCCTGTGACACTTCAGCTACCAGCCGCTCAGGGTCAAAATAATTTTTCCTACGAAACACTAATCGCTCAGTGTACGTAGTTTCTTTTTTACAAGATATTTGAAAAGTAACCATCCTGTGCACTGGTGAAATCCTGCAGATTTCATCAACATTTACTTCTCAAACAAGATTATGATCGGAGTCACAGAAGACCAAGTCAATTATATGTCCACCAGCAGATGTTGCTTTTTCTACTTTATTGTCTAAATTAAAGGATTTTATCATATCTTGAAACTCCCTCACTATATAGTTTTCTTGTTCATCCATTCTTATATTAAAATCTCCACAAATAAAAATATTAATGCTCACCATATCCAGCAGTTCCAAGTATTTCCTGAAATCGTCAATAAACGACTGGGCACTTAGGATTGGAGGTCTATAGACCACTATAAACATAGATTTTCTACCACCAAGCTCACAGCTAACTTGCATATGTTCAAAGCTCTCCCATTTTTCTGACTTATCCACCCAAATTTTATTGCATGTTCTAGAAAGTAAAAGACCAACACCACCACCTCTTCCTTCTTTCCTTGGTATGTGCACAAATGTATGAGTGTCACGGGTCATTTCTTTAATTTTCACAGTGTCATATTCACTCACCCATGTTTCAGTCAAAGCAAGAATATCCAGACTTTCATCATTAATTAATTATTGCTGCTGTGGTAGACAGCTACTGTTCTTCTCCTAAACCTATTAATATTGGTGTTCCTCAGGGTTCTGTCCTGTCACCCATTCTTTCTATTATTCATTAATGACCTTCTTAACCAAACTTCTTGCCCTATCCACTCCTAAGCTGATGATACCACCCTACATCTTTCCACGTTTTTTCAGAGACGTCCAACCCTTCAGGAAGTCAACAGATCACGCGGGGATGCCACAGAACG
This sequence comes from Portunus trituberculatus, assembly GCF_017591435.1. Lineage (NCBI taxonomy): Eukaryota > Metazoa > Arthropoda > Malacostraca > Decapoda > Portunidae > Portunus > Portunus trituberculatus. Next base: position 12,918,957 of record NC_059266.1, on the reverse strand, counting down.
CCTGACTTCCGATCTTTCTAAGATTTCCGATTGGGGCAGAGAAAATCTAGTAGTTTTCAATGCCTCAAAAACTCAATTCCTCCATCTATCAACTCGGCAACCTTCCAGACAACTATCCCCTCTTCTTCAATGACACTCAACTGTCTCCCTCTTCCACAATGAATATCCTCGGTCTGTCCTTTGCTCATAATCTTAACTGGAAACCACATATCATCTCTTGCTAAAACAGCTTCTATGAGGTTAGGTGTTTTGAGGCGTCTCTGACAGTTTTTCTCGCCCTTCCAACTGCTTACTCTGTATAAGGGCCTTATCCGTCCCTGTATGGAGTACTCTTCGCATGTTTGGGGGGGGCTCCAGTCACACAGCTTTGCTTGTTAGGGTGGAATCGAAACCTCTTCATCTCATCAACTCCCCTCCACTTACTAACTGTCTTCAGTCTCTTTCTCACCGCCAAAATGTTGCATACTTTTCTATCTTTTATCACTATTTTCATGGTAACTGTTCTACTGATCTTGCTAACTCCATGCCTGCCCTTCTCCTGCAGCCTCGCTACACAAGGCTTTCTTCTTTCTCTCATCCCTATTCTGTCCAACTCTCTACTGAAAGAGTTAACCAGTACTCTCAATCATTCATCCCTTTCACTAGTAAACTCTGGAACTCCTTCCCTGCATCTGTATTTCTGAATTCCTACAACTTGTCTTCTTTAAGAGGGAGGTATCGAGGCATTTGCTCCCCTAATTCTGGCTGACGGTTTGGCACTTTTTGCACCTCTTAGAGAGCCAGCACTCAAGTGGGCCTTTTTTTACTTACTTTTTTTCCCTATGTAAAAAAAAAAAAAAAAAATATATATATATATATATATATATATATATATATATATATATATATATATATATATATATATATATATATATATATATATATATATATATATATATATATATATATATATATATATATATATACCAAGACAAATGTCATCACAAACCAGTGACTTAACGTCGCCCATCTCATCCACATAATTAATCGCCATAGTATTATCACAAAGCACCTTGATGTGCAATCCTCTGAGGAGATGGGTAAAAGATTTCAAGGAGTCCAACCACTCTAGCCACTACTCTAATTTTCTCTTTAATTTTAGTGACTAAAATAGAGCAGTGATGCAAAATCTTATCCCGTCTACACTCTGGCAGGGTAATTGTCATGGCCACCAAATCTATCACATTGCCTAAATACTC
>NC_059266.1:12892719-12912719 GCF_017591435.1 Portunus trituberculatus | reverse complement strand
TGAGAAACATTAAAAATTTTAGTTTTCCACACGAGACGGTGGATAATTGGAACGGATTGAGTGAAGAGATTGTAGCAGCAGAGAGTGTGCACAAATTTACGGAAGAGTTGGATAAACATTGATATGGTGACAGGTCACAATGAGCCCCGCTCGATCCCTGTACTATACAACTAGGTAAATACACACACACACGAACAGGTGTCAGCTCACCTCAGTGATCACCTTCCCTGAGTCTGCAAGACTACAACAGCTGGTAATACACCATCATGTGTTACTCCCACAGGAACAGAGCCTCACGTAGAACCATCCAACACCTTCACACTCCCTGACAGCTGGCGACAAACCACAACAATTTGCCAAACACCTTCCTTTCCTTATCGCGCCCTTTCCTCTCCTGCTGCCACATCAACAAACCATGCTTCAACTTTCCTTTCGTCCATTTTCATATTTTTTCGCAAGTTTTCCAGTAAGGTTCAATGACATCTTTCGTTGCCTGTTGTTATATGAATGTGTACTGACATTGTCATGCCTAGCATCGTAACAAGATGAAGGAATAAAGTTTTATGATAGCATGTCTTACTAGATAGTAGTATACGTATATACTATATACTAAATATCTCTAAAAGTATCTGAACGTTATCATTATTTTTTTTCTTTTGTTATGGTGCTTATACTATCTCCATCCCATAAAATAATTATCTATTCATTCTTGAAGAATTTATATCCACGTAACCAGCATCTAATGATAGAAACTATATATATTGTGAATGATCAAACAATAACATATTTTACGTCCGTAGGCCAGTCTAGTTCTTGGCTTGGCATTGAAAACTTTTGTATCGGCTCCCACTTTTTATTTCCCTTGTTCTTATTTGTGTTCCTCTATTCTTGATTTACTTTCTTTTGTCTTTTTTTCAAATTTTTGATCATTTATTCTTTTCTTTTTCAATTTCATCCGCTGATAATGTTCTGAACACCAATATATTTGCAATTATATTAACTTTCTCTAGTTTGGTTTTCTGTATTTTGTAAGAATGTTTGGCTTTGTCTTATCTCACTGTATCCTTCACATTCTAATAGGAAATGTTCAATTAAGTGTTTTTGTTTGACACCTGCAACACGGAGGCTGTTCACTTTTTCCCCTGAAAAGTGTGTTTGTTTTGCCTCTCATAATCAATTTGCAGCCGAAGGTGTTATCTAACCAACTTTCTTTCTACAATTCTCTCTTGTGTATGTTGTAGATGTGTATAGTGACGTTGTGTTGGTCTGCATTTCATATTTCCATTTAACTTTGTCCCAATTTTGTATTTTATCTGTTATGTTTGTCTTTGTCAATTAATTAATTTGCATTAGGTAAACGTCTATGTTTTTCATATATGATTTAAGAGCAATCTACTTGGAATTGCCATCTTCAAATTCTTTTATAAATACATTTCTTTTTAACTCATTTCTACTTTCTTTGACTATATATCAAGGAGGTTATATTACAAGACGCCGGCATGACGTCACAAAAGTGAAGCCAGCGCGCTATAGGCGACGTCTTGTGAAGCAGTGTTGCCACTCCTTGTGAATTTTCACAAGATCTTGTGAATTTTGGTAAAACCTTGTGAACTTGTGAATTTTTTTGAGAAATTCGGAAATCTTGTGAATTTTGCTAATTTCCACAGTACAAATCAGACAGTCAAGACAGTAACATACTTTTACATCTACCACTACTACAATTAGTAATAATTACATCTTAATATCATATTAGAAGTAATCTATCAAAGCTGGCAGTGCACTTTCCAATGCTGGTGAAAGAGGAAGATCTACTGTAAATCAACTACAAGATCAGCGGAGGGACTTGCTATACACAAGATCAGCCTTAGAAAAAATGAGTAAGCAAACAAAAATATTTTGGAGTGAAATAAAAAAAAAGTGAAAGATGGTAATGATATATATGTGTTAATTTGGCCTCTTATCAAAATTCATGTGCAATCTTCTCGTATTGCGCCATTCATCAGCCTCAGTAGAAAGAATATTTTCCCAGCTCAATATGATTAAAACAAACCAGACTAACAGACTGCATGTTGCTACAACTGCTTATCGCATCCTAGCAAAACAATCCATTTCAAGGCAAGACGTCCCGTGCTATAACTGGGAGCCGTCAAAATCATTAATTAATGACGTAAAAAGCGGGAAATGCCACCAGCGATACGTGAGTCGGCGGAAGGAGATGAGAGAAAAGATGAATCTAGCAACTCTACATTCAAGGAATACTGACAGCGATGATGATGATGACCTCTCCATGCAATTTTTCCGTCAATAGTATCATCATCGGTGAGTAAAACACTGATTTTGTATATTAATTAGGCAAATTAGCATCAAATACTTGAAGCTTGTGAATTTGTTTTCATTCTTGTGAGAAATCAAGTGTGTATCTAGTGATTTCCGAAAATCTCGAGTGGCAACACTGGTCGCCAGATGGCATCACGTATCTAAGCGCCTCAGAGCGAATTTCCCTGAAAAAAATATTTAATTACCATAAATGCTCTGCGTTCTTTCTTGGAAAACTATAAATACATATCAATACAGAAACTGTTACTGCTTGTATAAAAAATGTAGTCGATATGTATCTTTATCTAAACAAAACGAAAATAATGGTATATAGTAGTTGAGAATTCGAGTAAAAATAATTGTCCTTATATGAAAGTAATGCAGATTTAAGCAGGAAAAGGCGTCAGAGAAAAAAAAAATTCTGCTTGCATTTCTGCGTGTCCTGAGTAACTGCATTGGGTGTGTCCGTGTTTCTTAAAAAAAAAAAAAAAAAAAAAGCCAAGAAACTGAATGTCAATTAGCAGTAGTCAGGGGATAGCCACTTACATTAAACATGGGATTCTAATTAACTTCATAGAAATGGGGGTCACTGAGAGTATTGAATTTATTACTGTTTGCTTGCACAGTGGGTGAAATTATTTACTTTGTAAACATGTACATTCTTGCTGGTGCCTTAAATATTGCAAATTTTCCTGAATATGTTCTTGAAGAGCAGTGTTATCATGGTTGACCTTAATGTGAGGCATAAGGAATTAGGAAGCCACCTCACCACCAATGCTAATGATGTGCGCTGGAAGGCTTTCCTTGACACCACAGATACAGCTTTACTTACTGGGGACCACACACCCACACATGTTCAAGGAGGCAGACTTGATTATGTAGCCCTCATCAATATGCCAACATATACTGCCCAAACTTATCTTGTCAGGTCATTGCTGAGCGACCACTTCGCCCTGGAGACAACCCTCCCAGTGCAGTCCGCCCCGGCAGTGCCCAGGAAGTGCTTGACAGTGCCACCATCCAGGATGACGGACCTCGTCATCCATGTGGTGGCATGGTTCACTGCCATGAGGAGCTCCTTTGCTGATGCAGAGGCACTGTACGACGGACTCCTGCACACTATCGAGGGATTCGTCGCGACTCCAAGGGTTCCAGCAAGGGCTCATGCTCCACGCCGCTGGACTTACGCTACTGACCCTGTCATTCTGAACTGCCAACAGATGCTTGCTGCCTACCAGAGATGTTGGCAGCTCAACCCAGCAGACACGGAGTCACGGGATGCCATGGTTACCGTGGCTCGACACCTCACGGATCTGCGGCAGTAGGAAAGGAAGAAGTACTAGGCCTCCTTTCTGGACAAGGTGCGCATGACCCAGTCCCACCGGGAGGTGTGGCACCATGTCAACAACGTCCAAGGCAAGTCCAGACGGCAGGTGTGTGACCCTGATTTTGCAGGCAGGGCACGAGAACTTGTCTTGCAGTGGAAGGAAGCCTCATCCTTCTCTGGCCTTCCTGTGGAACACCAGGAGGCGCTTGATCAGCAAAGACCACGAAGGATGGAGTTGCTTTGCAACAGTGTTCCTCTGCTGGATGACACCTGTGTGCCTATCACGCATGACGAACTCCTCTCGGCAGTCAAGTTGGGCAAGTCAACAGCTCCTGGCAAGGATGGCATCACCTATGATATCCTCAATGCTCTCCTGGAGGTAAAGCTAGACAACCCTATCTTGGATTTATTTAACATGTCTTTCACTGCAGGCAAGCTTCCCCACTCTTGGAAAACAGCCATCATCATCCCAATACCCAAAGGTGATGGTACCTTTCGCCCTATTTTTCTCACCAGCTGTCTGTGTAAGATGGTGGAACGGGTAATATTGAACAGGCTTATATACAAGGTGGGCCATGTACTCTCTGGCAATGTACATGGCTTCCTGAAAGGTCACTCTACAAGTCATTGTTTTGTTGAGTGTCTTATAAATAAGGATGCTACCTGCAGAACTTTTGTTGATCTCAAGGGTGCCTTTGACAAGGCCAACAAAGATGTTTTTATGGAGGAACTCATTCTCAAAGGTGTAAAAGGTAGATTATTAGGATGGATCAGGGACTATTTGTACAATAGAACAGCACAGGTTTGGTTTCAAGGTGCAGTCTCCTCTGAGGAAGTTTTTGAGCTTGGAACACCACAGGGTGGAGTCCTTAGTCCAATGCTTTTCAATATTTTAATGGACAAAATTGTGCGCTGTTCCTTTCTGCAGGGCACCCAGGTCCTCATCTATGCTGATGACATACTACTCCAATGCCCCACACCCAGGATTCTCCAGTTAGCTTTGTCACAACTGGCAGCGTTGTGTGTCCAAATGGGATTAGTGATTAATAAATGTAAGACAAAATTTCAAGCTAAAGGGAAGGTCTCTCGGCTGCCCACTGTAAACAACGTTCCCATCCCTAGAGTTCATATACACAAGTACCTGGGTGTTCAGATGAGCTTCAGGAAGTCTCTTCAAGCCGTCCACTATGTTTGAGACCTCTGTCTGCCATGGCTAGCACCACTTCGGCTGCTAGCCAACAGGGGCCTGGGGGCTGGCATTCCAGTCCTAAGAATGTTCTATATATCTGTCATACAGTCCCTTAATGATTATGCCGCCCGTTTGAATACAGTTTAGTGCCACTTAACTCCGTCCCCTGGAGCTTGTACAGAATGAAGCCATGCGGATAATCTTGGGATGCCCTAGGACTGCACGGATTGAAGTCCTCAGAGCTGAACTGCACCTGCCGAGTATTATGTGTAGGGTACAGGAAATGACTTGTCGCACAATTAGTCAGATGCTATGCATGGGCTCTGACTCTCTGAAGGGATCACTGACCCCCCCTGTATCATGATCCTCGCACTCCTACAACACCATACCTCAGGAAGATCTTGGGAGTATACTGACAAGTGTGGGTGTAGCCGAGGATTGCTGTTATGTCACTGCTGCAACCCACCTGGAACCCTCACCGTGTCAGTGTTGATATTCACTCGCTGCATCAGCCCAAGAGGGACTGGCTCCCTCATGTGCTGCAAGACATGTTCATGACTAAATTGTCCAAGTACCCACACGTTCAGGTTATTCATGTTTATTGTGATGGGTCAGTCAATGGCAGCAGGTCTGGATGTGGGCTGTTCATCCATGACTACATCTCTGCCAGTCTCTACAGTCTACACTGACACTGAGGTTTCCAGGCAGCTCCCTGCACCCATGTCTTCCACTAGAGCAGAACTATATGCTGTACTGGAGGCACTCCACATTGTGGTGCCTCTCCATAAGAATGTATATTTCTTTATTGACAGTCAGACTGCATTGTATGCCCTTCAATATACCTCTCCCATGGTCTGTGATCTAGTTAATAAGTGTCTTGATCTCATCCATGCCCTAGAAGGTGCCGGTGCCATGGTCCATTTCATCTGGATACCCTCTCATGTGGGTATCCCTTTAAATGAAAAAGCAGACCACCTTGCTCAGTGTGCCCTACAAGATGACACAGTGGACCCTGGCACTGAGCACACTCTGGGTTATGTTAAGAGTAGCATTAAGGACTTTGTACAAAGTAGCATTAGTGATCAGTTGGAGCTTTGTTGCCATAGGGGCAGTAGCACTAGTCTTCACTATGTACGTGTCTCCCAGAGCTGTGCTTACACCTACGGGAGACACACTGCATCACATGACAGGGTGGCAATGAGGCTCAGATTAGGCTACAAATACTTTTGGGAAGTCAGTGCTTCTCCTGGTGTGTGCTGTGTAGTGAATGATGCACCAAGGGGACACACTCTGCGTCACTATATCATGGAATGTCCTCTTTGCTAAATTTAGGCCACAAGGTCAACATGACTTGTACAGCCTCATTGACCATCTCCTAGACTCTGCCACCCTCAGGGATATACTCAGTTTGCTCCCAGACTATAGGATGTCTTAGGCAATAAGGTGTGCAATATGTGTATTTATTTATTGAAATACTTGTATTCTTGTTGTGTATACTGTCCAGAGTTATTTTTGTGATACTTTAACCTTAAGTCTTTGCCCAAGGGGGGGGTGGCAAGGCCCATCCTCCTCCTTTGTTGTAATTATTTATTAATTCAACAATAAATGTAGCAATCAATCAATCAGGGAATATCCTCAGTTTGCCCCCAGCCTGTAGGTGGCGCCATATGGGCCCGTACTTATAAAACGTTCCTAGGAACGACTCAAAATTGTGCTCAGCTAGGAAAAATTCCTAGGCACGACTTATAAAAGTGACCCAGGACAATCCTAGTCGGTCCTGGGTAAGATTTTTGCCTAGGTGAAGATCGTTGCTATTTTGGAAAAAGATGCTATACTTAGCGTAGTCACGACAGAAAAAAATGCATAAATTGCTTGAAATAAAGGAATAATATATATCTTTTGTCATGAAATACTATGTTTTAATTTTTTTTCATTGTTTGTTTTATCTTTTAAAAGCAATGAATACATATTTAATGGATGTGCTGATGTCAACAAAATGGAATGTAAACAAACCAGGCAGGCCAGCAGGCACTGCCAGTCACCAATGAGTAAATCGACAGACTGGGACTCTCTCCCGGGACACTGTGCCGACCACACCTCTTCCCCGCTCTCCTGTACAAGGCAACAGCTCGCCGGTTCGCCCGCTGCTTGAGCTGCTCTGCCTTCCTTTGTGTCCCGGTGTGAGACGGCTACTCTCTCTCGAGATAACACAGGAGAAGAAGAGACTTGACATGGAGAGTTCCCGCGATGGAAGCAGACGTAGACATACGGGACTCCATCTCTCTGGGCAAGAGGTGGCAGCCTGACACGCCCCCTGATGACAGCCCGGAAAGATCTCGCTGCTGCACTGCCCAGGATCACCCCCAAGCCCCAGACGAGTACGTTAAGGCCTCGTTCCTGCTCCGAGGTACGGAAGGAGGACGTCTCTTCGCCAACCCGGCCAAGGTATCTCGTGTCCTCCATGACTCTGCCTTCAGGAAATACATCCTCGAGGGGGAGACCCGCTCCCTAGGCAATGGCTCGTCCCTGATTGTGGCGGTGTGGGCCCACAATCTCCCCAAGATCCCCATGCTACAGTTGTCCTCCTTCACCCTAAGTGAGTGGCCTGTTACCTGCCGCAGAGCAGACCGGGACAGCGGTACTTACCACTACGCCAAGGTGGGGCCCCTGGCGGACACCACCACCTTAGAGGAGGTTCAGGACGGCTTCCGTGTCCTGGAGGGCAATGAGGTGGTGGAACTTACCTGGCTTCCACCCCATAGCCTGCCACGCTTCGCCACTGGGAAATGGCTTCGACTCAAGGTGAGAGGTTCCCCACCCAGCAAGGTAGCCATCGACCAGTTGGTGTACTACCCACGCTCTATTCTCCCCCCCCTCCTGCACTGCCCAGGTTGCCTTATGTTAGGGCACTCCATCAACACCTGCAGATCCTCGGTCCGCTGTGCCCGCTGTAGTGGCCCCCACCCCTCCTGGAATGGCAACAAGGGCGAGGTATGTGACAAGCCCTTCCACTGTTTCCAGTGTCAGGGTTCCCATGGACCCCGGTCAATCCATTGCCCCCACAACCTCCATGCCCAGCAGCTATACACCCGCCTGGCAAGTGAAGGCAAACCCCTCCCTGAAATTAACATGCAGCTGAGGGCCCTCCAGCTGCCTCGACCACAGCGACAGACTCCTACACCAGCCACCCCTGCTTCTACCATCTCAACCCACTCGGCTGCTCGGGTTGTTGAGCCAGGCTGCTCCTTCGCCTCTGTTGCCACAGGGAACAGGTTTGCTGCTCTACAAGACCCACCCATTGAAGCTGCTATTGTCGCCCAGGAAGAGGACACCATGCCCACTCTTCACATCCCTACACCACCTGCTACCCACGTTGCCCACCATCGGAGGAAGCCAGATAGGCGTTTGGGTGTACAGCCTCCTCCACCCACCCCGGTACCTGATGCTGAGCCTGGGCTCCTGCCTGTAACAGTTGTGGCCGAGGTCCACCATCCTCCCAGGAATGCTCGTCACCCAGAGACACCCCGCCATCACCCTCATCAAGCACCTGGCCAGTATTCTAACTCACCTCCACCTTCTTGACCCTCCTCTCCACTCCAGGACTCCACCAATCTTACAGCCACTGCCAGTACTTCTTCCTCTGCATCTGAGCTCCTCCCCAGCATCCTCGACCTCATTTGGCATGGCTACCACCTCTACTGGAAAGGAGTGTCTTTCCCGGACATCATCACCACCCTCTGGCCCTCTGTCTCCACAATCCTGACTACTCTCTTCCCGTAATGGCCCTCTCCTTTATGTTGTGGAACGCCCGATCCCTTCTCTGCAAAACGCAGGAAATACAAACCCATTTAGGCGACACCCTCCCGTCTGTGGTCGGCATATGCTAGACCTGGCTTCCCCCCTCATCTCTCCCTCTCCTTTCCGGGATACAACATCATCCGCAAAGATCGTGGTCAAGGACGTGGAGGAGGAGTCCTTCTCACCACCCATGACTCCCTCGTCTCATCGCCTCTCCCTATCCCTTAGTTTCAAGATGGGAGTCTGGAGGTTGTTGCGGCCAAGGTTGGACTCGGTGGTGGCTGGCTCATGGTGGCAGTCTGCTACAATCCTGAGGGTGCAGCTGGCTACCGAGAGTTTATGCGCTACTTCTCCACCCTGCAGCCTCCAGTTCTTATAATGGGGAACTTTAATGCCCATCATACATGTTGGGAGCCTGACCTGCCACCTCACCATCACAACACCTCTGGCAACGCTCTCTTCCAAGCCTTGCTAGATCTAACACATTTCTCCCTCCTCAGCCCTCCCGGACTAGCGACCAGGTTTCATCCCCATACTTGTGCCGCCTCGGTGCTCGACCTGTTCCTTGGAGACCCTACCTTCAAGGATTCCACCTTCTGCACTGGACCTTACATAGGCAGCGACCACCTCCCTCTCCTCGCCTCCCTCCCACAAGTCTCCCCATGGCCCCAACCTGGCTGCATGCCCTGCTGGAGGCTCAATTCTTCTGGCTGGCCCCGGTTCGTGGCTGCACTTCCCTCCTCACTGGACACCCAACATCTGGATGAAGCCGCCACAACCATTGCTGGGATGCTGACCGAGGCTGGCACAACTGCCTTCCCACTCATCACCTGTCGTCGTCCACGCCGCCCCTGGGAAGCCCTGGTGGGATGCAGCCTGTACGCAGGCAGTACAGGACCGTCGCTAGGCTTGGAATCAGTGGCGTAGGACCCCCACTATCCAGGCTGGCTGCGCTTACCGCCGCCTGGACGCCATCTGTGCCAAGACCATCCTCAAGGCAAAGCGGAATGCATGGGACCTGCACTGTTCCACTCTTTCCTTCCGCTCCTCTCCCAAGTGTACCATGTCCTTTCTCCGCTCCATGGAGGGCAAGTTGGTATCTCAGAACATTCCATTTTCTGATGATGATTCTACCCCACTGGCTGACCCTGAAAAAGCAAAAATCTTGTCAGAACACTTCTACCTCAAGATTGGTTTACCTCCTCTTCTTCGTCCGCCCCAAACCCTTACTTCAGTTATTGAAACTGCCGTCTTCTCTCCAGCTCTCCCATCCCTTGCTCAACCATTCAAGCCTCATGAACTCTCCTCAACCTTAGCTACACTAAAACCCAGTAAGGCGCTAGGCCTTGATAAAGTCCCATACGACTTCATCCGCCACCTCACCCCACCCCTATGTGCCTGCCTCCTACAAATATACAACAGCAGCTGGCAATCCTCATCCCCATCCACAAGCCTCCCCTCAGCATACAGGCCCATAAGCCTCCTCTCCTGCATCAGGAAGCTGCTGGAGAGGTTAGTCAACACCCACCTCACCTGGTGGTTAGAAGCTAACAACAAGCTAGCAGAGGAGCAGTGTGGCTTCCGCCCTCACCGGAGTACCCTGGATGTGCTGGGGCAAATTGAGTATCACATCTGTGACACTTACCGCCAGCGTCAAGTCATGACAGCCCTCTTCCTTGACCTGGAGGGCGCATTTGATTCTGCACCACATGAGGGCATTCTGTACAAGCTGGCACTCATGGGCATCACTGGCACCACCTTTGCTTGGGTGCGCGACTTCCTCACCGGTCGCTCATTTCAAGTGGCCGTTGGTGCATCACTGTCACCTTCCCAAGGAATTCATTGTGGCATCCCTCAGGGATCCATTCTCAGCCCCCTTCTGTTCAATGTTCTTCTCTCTGACCTACAGGTTCCTACCCACTCTCACCTTCTCCTCTATGCTGATGACATTACCATCGTCAGTCGAGCACCCACAATTTCCGAGGCTCAGGACCACCTGCAGGAGGCGGTCACTGCCGTGGGTGCATGGATGACAACCTGGGGGCTACAAGTTAGTGCTTCAAAGAGCTCTCTCATGTGTTTCACCATGAGAAAGCTTCCAACTCCACCTACCGTCACCTTAAGTGGGGAGGCTGTTCCATACTCAACCTCACACACCCTCCTCGGACTGCGGCTGGATGGCCCTCGCCTCTCCTGGGTAAATCACATCAGTTATCTCCACACCTCCTGCAACAAATGCCTGGATGTGATGAAACGAATAGCTGGCATCCGCTGGGGAGCCAGTCGTGACCTGCTCCTCCACTACTATAAGACCACCATCAGGGCCAAAATGCAGTATGCCAGCTGCTTCTATGGGTCAGCTGCCTACTCCAACCTCCTCAAGCTTGACCCCATTCAGAACGCTGCCTTGAGGATCTCTATGGGGCATGAGATCCTCCCCAGTTGTTTCTCTACATGCAGAGAGTGGTATTCCTCCACTGTCCACCCACAGATGGATGACCTTGTGCCAACAATACTACAGGATACTGGGCCTGCCTGCTTCCCATCCCCTCTTCCACTCCAACTCAGGGGTGGATCAGCAAGCTCCTGTATGGCTTCCCGCTGCCCGTCAGCCACTAATAGTGCGTGCCTTGTTCAGCCTAACCATTCTCCGCTTACCACCACCACCTCCACAGTCTGTCAACCCCTACTCACCTTTTCCTTCATGGCTGGACGTCTCCCATAATTTTGCTCTCCACGTTCCTGGGCTTCCTCCCAAACCATCTGTGAGTGAATTAGCGGCAGCCCACTTCCAACAGCTGGACCGGTCCATTTATCACCACCACCTTAAGATCTACACAGACGGCTCCAGAGATGCCTCCCTGCCCTCCTCGGCAGCAGCTATATATGATGCCAGTACTGCTATCTGTAAGACATGGAGGCTTCCTGAGTACACAGATGTCCTTACCACAGAGCTCTTTGCCCTTCTCCCAGACATTATCACACCTTATGACGTCGTCAGAAGTGCTAAAACAGGGTCCAACTTGTCTTAGCAGCGCTAATGACAGTCAAAAGACCGTGTCAACATGGCCGCCGCACAACATCAAAATCTCCACCTCAGGAATACTTTCCGCTGCAGGAACATTCTCGAGGAACTCAGCGATGCTGAATTGATCAAGAGATACTGTCTTGATAGAGAAGGCATTCTATTTGTCACAAATCTTGTAAGGGATGCCTTGTCAAGTAACACAAATAGGAGGAAGCCACTCTCCCCTGAGATGAAGGTCATCATAACGCTGCGATACCTTGCCACGGAGAAAATGCACCAATGCAGTGAAGATGACCTTGGCCCTTCACAACCAGCCATCAGCAGAGCCATCACACAGACCATCGACGCCCTTGCTGACATCAACATCCTCAAGGAATTCATTTCCTTTCCCATCAACCCGGATGTGATTGCAGCGAAGAAGGCAGAGTTCGCCCACATCGCTGGTTTTCCCGGGGTGGTGGGAGCCATTGATGGCACTCACATGAGGATTGTGGCACCAAAGGAGCAGGAGGAAGTGTACGTCAACCGTAAGGGTTATCACAGCATCAATGTCCAGGTGATATTTGATGCCAACTATCGGATACTGGATATCCTTGCCAAGTGGCTGGGCTCGGTGCATGATGCCCGTATTTTGAGTGGCAGTGGTGTGACTGCAATATTTGAGAGGGGACATGTGCCAGGAAACAGTCACTTGCTGGGAAACAGTAGCTATCCCAGCAAACCTTAGCTCCTCACACCATACCTGCGACTTCTGCCTGGACCTCAAACAAGATATAATAGGTAAGTAGATACTCTTATTCTATATTTTGTGAAGCTGGCAATATTTTGATAGTTTTAATTAAGTATTACCTATGGATTTCATTTTGTTTTAATAAGCAAACTCTAAATATTTATAATGTGTGTTAAAATTACTGTTGGTATAGATTATATTAGTAATTAATATTTCCTTAATAGCAAAACCCAAAAATGTATTTAGTTTGGCAGTGTCCTAATATGGTGTTCCCTCCAGCTCTCCTCTTTGCAGCTCTTTCACTTGGCTGATATGACATAAAAATGAAAATATGATAACCACAAAACTTTAACCTAACTTAACCAAACCCGAACTCTAACCTAGCAAGCATAACTTTACCACACTATTGGTCAGAATGATTCTACAGGGAAGGAAGATGTATCAGCATGCATGTTGCCTCAACTAGGTTATGTTAGCTGGGTTAAGTTAGGGTAGGGTAAAGTTAAGGTTTGGTTAGGTTAGGTTAAAGTTGGGATTAAGTTAGTGTTGGTTATATTTTCATTCACACGTCATGGCAGCCGAATGAGAGCTGTGAAGGAGAAACAGGGAAATGAGGAGAGCTGGAGGAACCACTGCATTATAACAATGGCTTTAGTTTTGCCCCACAGGGCTTGCAGAATTACCCCAAGCAGGTTATATCTAGTGTAAACAAACTCAAATTATGAAATATGGTGTGTTAACTTTACTTTTTGAAATAAAAGTAATTTAGTTACAATTCCTCATAAAGTGGTCCCTCCAGCTATCCTCATTTTCCAGCTCCCCCTACACAGACCATTTACTCAGCAGATTTGATGTCTAGTGAATAAATGATAACCAAAACTAAACCAACCCTAACTTGAACCAAGGTTATGTTAACTTAAAGTTAGGGTTAGGTTAGTTTTGTTATCATATTTTCAATAGATGTCATGTCGGCTAAGTGAGAGCTGTGAGGGTGGAGCTGGGAAACGAGGAGAGCTGGAGGGACCACTTCATTTGGACAGTGCCACAGTTCCTACTAATACATATTGGTTTGTAGAGCAAGAAAAATAAATCATGAAAATAATTTAATACAACAACACCTGGATAGAATTTTGATTGTCCACATTATATTCACAGGTTAATGGTATATGATGGCTGTTATTATCATTGGTGTTTTCTTTCAGGGCTCACAAGCAAACATGCAGTGTTGTCGAAAGAGGCATTGGGCAGCTGAAACGCCAATTTCATGTCTTGCACAGTGAGGTCCGGGTCAGCCCACCATTGAAGGTGTGCAAGATGGTGCATGTTTGTGCTATGTTGCACAATATATGTAAAGATAGGAATATTCCTATTCCTATTGATGCAGGCCACCCTGACTTTGAAGAGCAGCAGCACGACATCGTACAAAAAGTGCCACCACTTCCAGCTGCTCGACGAAATCCAGATCACCTGTATCGAGATGAATTCTGCAACTTGCATTTCAAGTATGTTGATTATTTTGTACCAATATATACTGGCTTTACTGTATTTGATCTTGGATATGTCCACTTATCATGCATTATCTCATTACTGTTGATTAACCACCTTTTTTTTCAGCAATCCTGCCTGAAACATGGCCCACCTGTCTCACCACTGATCTGATGGCACATGCAGAGATGAATTTTGCAACTTGCATTTCAAGTATGTTGGTTATTCATTCTGTACCAATATTTACTGGCTTCTATAAATAATCTTGGATATATTCACTCATCATCTCATTATTGCTGATAAGCAACCTAATTTTTTTTTATTTTTTATTTATTTATTTATTTTTTTTCCTCCATAATTTCCAGCATTCCTGCTTGAGTGCAGACCTCTTGCCCTTCAGCACACATGGCCAGTCACATGCCAAGGTACTATCACTTATATTTATAATATAATCAATTGACCAACATCTCACAACTTTCAGACTTATCTGTGCTTCCCATGCTTATCTTAATTTCTTTTGCATTTTTATACTGGATCATTCTCATCTCTTTAATTTGGTATTTTAATATGAACAGCATATGCAGCATAACTAGTCATCCATGCAATCCCTTGCTTCTTCCACTTACTCAATTGAGTTAATTTTTACTATATGCACTCACACCATCATGTGAACTCATTATGACAACATTTATTACAGCAATTATAATTTCTTTTTTTATTTATTTATATCTACATAAATATAATGGAAGTAAGGTTTCACACTCAAAAGACAATGTACATATTCTTTTATATTTATTTCACTTTTTTGTACACCTTTTTTTTACATTTATTTCACTTTTTCATTGTTTGTATCTCTTAGCATTTTCAATTTTTATTTTCAGGTATAATTGTTTTAGTCTGCTAGCTTCTGCCTTTTCCCTTGCAGCTTCTGCATTTTCCTTTGCAGCTTTTACCTCTTCCCTTGCAGCTTCTGCCTTTTCCCTTGCAGCTTCTGCATTTTCCCTTGCAGCTTTTGCCTCTTCCCTTGCAGCTTCTGCCTTTTCCCTTTCAGCTTTTGCCGCTTCTCTTGCAAATTCTTCTTGTGCCCGTACAGCTCCTCCCACGGCCCATGCACATGATGAGACCTCCTCTGCAGCTAACTTAGCAGCCCGTGCAGCTGCTGCCAGCTCTTCTAACACTGCTGCTACTGCTGGAGCAGTTGCTACCTCCTGGACATGGGCATAGATGTCAGAGACTGTATGGAGAGGCACTTCTGCTGCCTCTACATCTTCATGTGTGGGAGTTGACAGAGTGGTCTGAGGCTCTTCCAGAAGGTGGCTTTCTCCCTCAGCACGTTCCTCTTCACTGCAAGTAATGAATACCATTATGAAATGGATGTAAAAAGGAAAAAATAATGAGTTAATGTTAATTTGACTTTATATTCAGATACAGTATTAAGTTAATGATAATATTAAGTTCATGTTGATTTGACATACATGTATACAGATAACATGAATTTTTTAAATAATTAATTCCACCAATTACATTTCTTCCTAGTGATGTTTCTCAAACTGTAACATACTGGTTTATATAAGTGACATCCTTTTACTGTTATGTTGAGAAGAACCACACATGTATAGAACAATAAATAACAAACACAAAAAAGAATTAGTTTTCTTCAATTGCTTAACAAATATATACATACATGTGTTTAACCTTGTGCAGAATGATGTCATCAATCTTGTTACCCTCACCCAAGACATCCTCCACTATCTCATCAATAGTGTCTAGGGGAGGGGGTGCAGGGCCACCACCTACAAAGGAGAAGAACATGATCATGTTATTTTTCACACATTTTTGTTGGTATATTTGGCATGGCACTACATACATTAATGTATTACCACATTGCAATACCTTTTTGTGACATGATAAAACTTGCCAGCAATTCATTCAAGTTTTTGGTAGTGAAAATGTTGGGAGTACTTTATCATTTCTTTTATATATATATATATATATATATATATATATATATATATATATATATATATATATATATATATATATATATATATATATATATATATATATATATATAAATGGTTAACATTAGTTTCTTTTGGCTGAGTTACATTTATTTGGTTAATCTAATTTGTTTGTTTTAAGTTAGTTTATTTGAGGTCATGTCATTGGGAGTAGTGCATGAAACTGGTTAAAGAGCGCATATTTATTAAGACGAATACTTGGAAAGTTACATACCAGTTTTGTTGAGCTGTTCCCTTTAATGCTGCAGGTTAGCCCGGGATTTAGAACTGATGGTGAACCATCTCTTTTTTACTTCTAAAGAAGTCCTCCCATTGTTAAAGTTGGAGTTTAACTCCTCAGTGATTTTCTGCCATATGTCGTGTTTTTTCTTGTTAGTCACTCCGGCATTGTTGAAGCTTTTGTGTAGTGACGACATTTCATCACGATACATTATCGCTAGACTTAAAGATTCTGCTGGTCCCCAGTTGGGCTTCCTCGCACGTTTGCAACCTGGCGTTTCCATTTCTTAGACTTCTCCGTGGTGGACCGTGGGAGAGAATTTCACGGGCAATGACACATTTGTTTACAGGCACAAGAGCTAGGTATAGACTAGGAGACATAAAAACAGACTGGGTAAAGAGTGAGAGAGGAGTCAGACAGGGTTGTATTTTGTCACCAACCCTCTTCAGTTTATATACAGAAGAACTGGCTGCGAGAATGAGGAGGATGAATGCAGGAGTAAAGGTGGGGAATGATAGGGTATGTGTGCTCTTGTATGCAGATGATGTGGTAGTCATGAGTGAATCAGCAGAGGAGCTCCAAAGTCTCCTGGATGTTGTAGATGGCTATGGAAGAGACTTTGGGGTGAGATTCAGCAGTGAGAAGAGCAAGGTGATGGTTGTGAATAGGTCAGATGATGAAAGAAACTTGGTGTGGAGACTGGGAGAAAATGAGGTGCAACAGGCTGAGGAATACAAGTATCTGGGGATGTGGATGAGTCCATATGGCTGTGTGAAAGCAAAGAATGAAAAGATGAGTTTGGTGAACCAGTGGATGAGTCAGCTAGGAAGTGCAGCAAGGATGAGAGCCAGCAAGTATGATGTGCTGCGAGAAGTTTGGAAGAGCGTGGCTGTTCCAAGCATCATGTATGGTATGGATGTGATGACGTGGAATGAAAGTGAATTAGAGAAGCTAGAAATAGGAAAGAACAGAGTAGCAAAATTGGCTCTAAATGCACCAGGGTAGGCAGCAATAGAGGCATTAAGGGGAGACATGGGATGGAGTACCTTCAGAGAGAGCCATGTGAAGGCAACACTGAGATTCAAGGCTAAGCTAGAACAAATGAATAGTTAGGAAGGTGTTTATAAGGAATGTTAGGAATAGCAGGTGGGGGAAGAAGTGTGTCAGGATGGTACTGAAGAGTGGTCTGGAAACTAGTTGGGCATTCCAGTGAGTTGAGGGGAAGCATGTTGAGAGTAACTGGAGCATGATTGTTGGAAATGGAGAGGGCCCAGACTGGGATGTAAGGAAGTAGAAGAGAGAGATAGACAGAAGGGTGAAGTGTATTGGACTGAGCGAATGGAGGACTAAGATGGAACAAAAGAGTACTCTGGAGTGGTATAGGGAGAAAGAGGCCCCAATGTATGATGGCAGCCTGGGGGTTGACCTCCTCTTCCGAGCTAGGGCACAGTGCATAAATGTGAATGCAAGGAGTTACAGATGGTCAGAGTTCCGCAGCAAAGTGTGCCAGATGTGTGACATGGGAGAGGACGAGACGGTGGAGCATGTGATGCTGGAGTGTGAGAAATATGCCAGAGACAGAAATGAGATGATGCAAGTGGTGCTGAGGGAATTGGGGGATGCCAGGGTGGAGAAGACTTGAAGAGAATGGATGGTGTTGCTGCTGGGACTGTGTGGAGACACGAGTGAAAGGATGATAGAAGCTGTCAAGGACTGCCAGATGCAGGGATTAGTAGTATTAAGGATGGTGTCTCGTTTAGGTTCTTGCTGCCTTTTTTTTTTTTTTTTTCCCCTACAGGAGCTGCCGATACTAAGGCCTGCCTCAGGAGAAATCCCGGGACACCTGTAGAATCAAGATCAATATCAAGATCGGGCTCTTCAACGGGATCATCTTTATGTGCATTTTTTTTTCAAAACTAATTCCTATTTCATTATGTCTAACTTTCTAAAAAGTTGCTATATGAAATCGAAATCATTATAACAAAGGAAAATAATACAAAGACTTTATTTCATCCCATAAATCTAATGTTGACAATATGCGTCCGGTGCGTTCTACAAGGATTAAAGGATTGAATAATCCTCAAATTAAGTCATCACAAGGGAGCCCCCCTCCAATGAAGTAATTTGTCCTGCTGCTAGGCAACAAAGGCCATATAGCTGCTACATGTCATTAGTGGGGTTCGAATCCATGCCCCGCAATCTACCACCATCGTGGCAAACTGCGGCGCCTTAATCCGCGTGACCACTAAGGACAAGACTAGTGTTCTACAAGGCTGAAGGCGATGCCACAACGCCATCATCATATGTACGTCATAAGAGTAAAAGTCATAAATTTTGTGGAATCTGACGGTCAGAGTAGTGACGGTGTCATAAGCTATGACGGATTGTAGAATACCGCCCTGTAGATCGCAAGATCAGCGGGTGTTCTGAAACTTGGGAAGAAACTGCTCAAAAGGTGTTGAAGCTTCTGAAAGACAAACTGCAGTTACCTGGTTGGAAGATAGAGAGAGCACACCACATGGGCCCTGTTATTACTTCGGGACCTGGAACAGTAGTCGCTAGGTTTGAATACTTTGGTGATCATGAGGCAGTGCTTTGGAATACAAGGAAACTTTGGAGCACAGGTATTTATATTAATGAGGACCTATGGCCTGCATGGACAACAGCAACCAAAATTATATGGCAGCACCACCACCTCCACACCGCAGCTTGTCGTCCAGTCGCTACGCGTCTGAATGCCCTCTGCCAGCTCACCGGCATTCGACTGGACGACACAGACCACCTGGTGCTACCTACTCTTCCCCCATGGAAGCAATCAACAACCACCTTCATCAAGAGCTGGCTTCCGGGGAAGAAGGCTGTTCTTGCCGAGGCGGAGCTCCACCAACACTTCCGGGCCCTCGTCACTGGCCTCCCTCCATCCCTACATCTCTACACAGACGGCTCCAAGACAGGTGAATGTGTGGGTGCAAGTGTGTGGTAGAGCGAATGTGCCCTCAGGTTCCGACTGCCTACCCATACATCGGTGTTTTCTGCTGAAAAGCCATAGATTATGCTTTAAATTCACCTCATAATTCAATCATAATTTTTACGGACTCTATGTCAGCCCTTCAGGCAATAGAGTCCGGCCGCACGGATACAAATGAAATCCAGGGCAACATCGTTAATAAGTTAAACTCATGTCGTAAATCCTTCTCACTGATTTGGGTGCCTGGACATTCCAGTATACGCGGGAATGAACAGGCTGACATGCTAGCACGGTCTGCTGCAGAGCTCGAGGGAGCGTGGAACCTCCGTCGGGATCTGCAGTCATGTCTCTCAGTTGTTAAATCATCAGCAAAACTCCTGTGGCAGAGTCACTGGGACAACCTCCACCTCCACACCACCAAACCCATCCTGGGCGAGTGGGCCTCCTCCAATCGCCCCACAAGGCGAGAGGAAGTGGTCCTCGCACGCCTCAGGATGGGCTGCACCCTCCCACCCACATGCTCCCCTACATCGCCAACACCTTTCCACCACAGTGTTCCACATGTAATATCACCCTATCTGTCGAGCACGTCCTGCTTCACTGTGTGCGTTATCGTGAGGAAAGGCGGCCCTTGGTGGCGTATTGCCGGGGTCGCCGCCTACCGCTAACTCAAACCACCCTTCTGGGTGATGAACATCCGGATGTGGTCGATAGACTGATGATCTATCTGACTGAGACCAATTTAATCAGAGAGTTGTGATTTATGTGTATATATTATGTTATTTATCCTCCACTCTGTAAATATTTGAATATATATATATATATATATATATATATATATATATATATATATATATATATATATATATATATATATATATATATATAAAAGTATGAAAGTGTGTATGATTCCAATTT
>NC_059266.1:12725942-12892219 GCF_017591435.1 Portunus trituberculatus | reverse complement strand
GTGCAAGTGTGTGGTCGAGCGAATGTGCCCTCAGGTTCCGACTGCCTACCCATACATCGGTGTTTTCTGCTGAAATTTTTGCAATTGAAAAGCCATAGATTATGCTTTAAATTCACCTCATAATTCAATCATAATTTTACGGACTCTATGTCAGCCCTTCAGGCAATAGAGTCCGGCCGCACGGATACAAATGAAATCCAGGGCAACATCGTTAATAAGTTAAATTCATGTCGTAAATCCTTCTCACTGATTTGGGTGCCTGGACATTCCAGTATACGCGGAATGAACAGGCTGACATGCTAGCACGGTCTGCTGCAGAGCTCGAGGGAGCGTGGAACCTCCGTCGGGATCTGCAGTCATGTCTCTCAGTTGTTAAATCATCAGCAAAACTCCTGTGGCAGAGTCACTGGGACAACCTCCACCTCCACACCACCAAACCCATCCTGGGCGAGTGGGCCTCCTCCAATCGCCCCACAAGGCGAGAGGAAGTGGTCCTCGCACGCCTCAGGATGGGCTGCACCCTCCCACCCACATGCTCCCCTACATCGCCAACACCTTTCCACCACAGTGTTCCACATGTAATATCACCCTATCTGTCGAGCACGTCCTGCTTCACTGTGTGCGTTATCGTGAGGAAAGGCGGCCCTTGGTGGCGTATTGCCGGGGTCGCCGCCTACCGCTAACTCAAACCACCCTTCTGGGTGACGAACATCCGGATGTGGTCGATAGACTGATGATCTATCTGACTGAGACCAATTTAATCAGAGAGTTGTGATTTATGTGTATATATTATGTTATTTATCCTCCACTCTGTAAATATTTGAAAAAAAAAAAAAAAATATATATATATATATATATATATATATATATATATATATATATATATATATATATATATATATATATATATATATATATATATATATATATATATATATATATATATATATATATATATATATATATATATATTTTTTTTTTTAATATTTATGAATATATATTTTATATATATATATATATATATATATATATATATATATATATATATATATATATATATATATATATATATATATATATATATATAAATAAAAGTATAAAAGCGTGTATGATTCCAATTTTGCGTGATCTAGTGTGAATGTTTTCCCTTTATGTATATATGCAATACGTAGTGATGTTACGTAGCCAGGGTACCCTGTGTGATTGTGAGTTATCCTTCCCTCCCCCATGCCCTGACAAAGGACAACAGTTTTGAGATAGGTATAGGATCTTTGTGTGAATGAAGCGTGCATGAGAATGTGTGTGGATATTTTATGTTAACCTAAAAAAAATAAATAAATAAATAAAATAAAAAATAAAATAAAATAACTATATAAATAAAATAAATAAATGAATAAACCAATAAAAAACTGTATATATGTAAAATAAAATAAAAGACCTAATTTTAAAGAAATACGTCACATAAAAACAATAAAATAAAAATGGCCTAATACCCAAGACAGGGTGATGGCCAAAAAAAAAAAAAAAAAAAAAAAAAAAAAAAAGGCCTGCATCCCAGGAGCTGAGAAAATAGCAGGTTCCCTTGATGAAACGAGCCAGGGAAGATGGCAAGATAGTTTTTTTTTCAAGCATAGCAAGCTTATCATCAAGGAGAGAAGGACCCAATGACTGGACTTGATGAGTGGTGCAGAGTGGTGCATACTTCCAGTATGGCGCCTGGGGCCGTACTTATAAAACTCCACAAAGATGCCGTCTTAGTTAGGAAAAATACTTAACCTAGGAGACTTAAGCGCTAAGAATCTTTCCTAGCAGGATGCTTTGTTAAGTAACCGTCTTTAGGCGTTTACACCGCTAACCGCTAACATGAGCAGACGTTATGTAATGTTTTTTGAGAAATTTCGCAAGAAACGGGTGAAAATACGTAATAATTATATTTTAAATAAAAAAAAACATTTATTTAGTTAGTTTTCAACAATCTTCTCTTCATTTAAACCTTGATAATTGAAGGTATAAATTTACCACCACTGTTGTCATCTTGTCAAAACAACAATCATTTGGCGCCAACTTCGACTGCACACCATGGCTACTCAAGAGACTCAGGACAAGAAGAGGAACAGGAAGACGAACTGGACGCCTTCATCTGGCCCACCTATACAAAATTCTCGCAAAAATACTCCGGAGCGACTTCTCCACAGCTGGCTGCTCTAAGGAAGCCAGAAATGCTGCTTGGAGGACCAATAGTGCGGAGGTGTCTGCCGTGTCAGACATTCTCCGCACTGAGGAGTGCCAGAAACATTGGCATATTATAAAATCTGAGGCAAGACGGAACACCCGCAAGCAGAGAGAAGCCATGACTGCCACAGGTAAGAGTTATTAATTTGGGAGCTATTTTTTGTTATATTTGTGTGTGAGTTGCAGCAAGATTTTCATATTTTTGAGCTTGATAGAAATTTCATAGTTTCACCCTAACAAAAGATATGATTTATCTTATTAATATTACTTTTAAGCACTGAATAGGTAATGCAATTTCACTTAAAGAAAAGTATTTGTTTATGGTTATTTATTTTTTGCAAGGAAGCTTACTAATATTTGAGTAAATACTAAGTTTCAGCAGGTCTACTGTTAAGGTCACTTGAGATTTAGATCATGGAACCTAACCACTTTAAGGAATAAATTTCAGTAAACTGTTCCTGTTTTAAGTTTGGAAGCAGCAACATTGAAAGTTTTGTACTAGTGATTAATATATTAAAGTGCCAGCCATTTCCTGCATTTTTTTTTTTTTTTTTTTTGTGTGAAGTGGATGTATTTATTGCACACTAATTATGATGCAATGTCTACCTCTGACAAATAATATTACTCCAACCACACATCTGAGTTACATATGTTATGTGAAAACACATTCTTTATAAATTATTTATTTGTATTTGCAATTCATTAGCAATAAGATTATATACTTTCCAGGTGGTGGACCTCCTGCCAACCCTCCTCTCTCCCAGCTCGATGAGTTAATCTTTGAGATTTTGGACCCCAAGAATGTCTTTATTCATGGGTGTACCAATAAGGGAAGCATCATTGAATGCACCTTCCTTAACAAAGGATAAGCCACTTGTAGATATAGCAATATTAGGCCATAATGTTGTCTCAAATGTCTGCAATCCAAAATACTCGTGTTCCCAGTTAGTTTACAACTTACAGTTATACACAATGGTAAATTTGTTATCTAGTGTTGAGAAAATTCCATTTTTTTTTAACCAAACAGATAAAACAGTAATAAGAAAAGAAAAAAAAAACTAATAAATTTAACTTAATTCCTAACCCTTCTCCCCATTCATAAGTATGGTGTTGTAGTGGGTGAATGTGTTAATGATAACAAGTCTTAGGTATTTACAGTTTCTTAGACATGGGCTTCCTTCAAACAGAATAGGATTTAAGTCAAACACATTGTACCCTTAGCTAGATTTACTGGTTTCTGTTACTTTTGTCCTTAGCAATAAAACCAAAAACATTATCAGCTTAGTTTCTGAAGTTAGAACTAATGATGCCAGCAGTGTGCAGGCAGCAGATGATGCTGGGGAAGTGGCAGAGGCAGCCCAACAGAGAGAAGTGGTGACCGAGGCAGTGGGTGTTGAGGAAGAGGCACCTGCCACACCACTTCCAGCACCAGTGATGTGGCACCAACAGGGGCCAGACTTGCCTGGTACATCATTGGTGTTTCTGGATGAGAAGGAGATCATCCACCTGCAGAAGAAAAGGAAGCTTGAGCTTTCACTCCTTGAAGAATCTACAATGGCTCATGAAAGGAAGCAAGAAGCAGAACAGGCTAAGTACATGTACTACACACAAAAACTAGAGTACCAGAAACAAACAAATAAAAAATAGTAATAAAGATATAAATAATGTACTATTTGTTTTTGTTTGTAACCACTCAACCAAATATTAGTGTTAACACAAAATTGACTGCAGTTTCTATATGCTCAACCTACAATCTACTTACTTCAGGTATGGGAGAGAGAGAGAGAAAAAAAAAACTACTTACATGAAAATAACACCAATCTCAGCAGTCATGACACTGGTGTCTCATCACTCAGCAATGCTGTAAAGAAAGACATTGATTTACTGCTTGATGTTGTATCACACATTATATATATATATATATATATATATATATATATATATATATATATATATATATATATATATATATATATATATATATATATATATATATATATATATATATATATATATATATATATATATATATATATATATATATATATATATATATATATATATATATATATATATATATATATATATATATATATATATATATATATATATATATATATATATATATATATATATATATATATATATATATATATATATATATATATATATATATATATATATATATATATATATATATATATATAGATAGATAGATAGATAGATAGATAGATAGATAGATAGATAGATAACTACAGAACAATTGATAATGTAGTCAATGCCACACTCATAAAAATAAGTGAAAAAATAATTAAGAAAGAAGTTGTGAAAGTGCGCTAATTATTTTTTTTAGATGTTGCTGAGATACACATTCATCATAACCCATTTAAATATTGTAAGGCTGAACAGTGATACTGTGGTATCTGTGAAGAACTCTCTTTGCAATAGTGGGTGACTGGCAGAGAGTGAGACAAGGAAGATGAAATCACCAACATAACAGTGCACACACAACAAAACAAGACATATAAATATAAATAACAGTGACAGAGGAGAAAAAACTGAAGAATGCTACTATAATCAGCATTATGGGTTGTATTACTTACTTGAAGTGAAGCACAACAAATTCATCCCTGTAAAGGATTCCTTCATGGCGACTTTGAACTTTCTGTGCTGGGGGTCGCTCCTCGCTGCCTCCATCCTCGGCTGCAGCAAGATGTTCTTCTTCCTCAGGAAGAATGATGTTTCTTGCTTTGCAGATGTTGTGTAGCAATGCACAAACCTCTACAATTTGGCAGACCTTGGATGGAGGACCAACTTGGATTTCACTGTGTGGCATGTGAAAATGTGGCTTCAGCTGCCCGATGCCTCTCTCAACAATGCTGCAGGTTTTCTTGTGGGCCCTGAAATTAATATAGATTTCAATCTTACAATGCAGTACTTGAAAGTGGTATGATGCATTGATTTAATTTCTGCAAACATTTAGGTTATGTCATGTATAAGGTTAAGTTAAGATTCATTGTTTGATAATGATTTGTGACATGGCAGCTTAAACATTATGAAACATATAAAAAAATCTCTACTATAACATTGGTTAGGTTGATATATTCACATGAAAACTTAGAATAAAAAGAAGAAACTCTTAAATATTTGGAAATTTTCTTGAAATGTACTTGTTGTATTGGTGATTCAACCAACACACCTTACATAATTATAGCTCTTTAAGGGGGATCCAAAGGGGGCAAAGCGTACACAATGTTAAATTACTTTACCTTATTGGTTGTTCTGGTCAAGTTTCAAAATGTTAAGTTACTCTACCTTAATGGAGGATGATGCTAACCCAATGAGGAGGTTACAAAATGTTAGGTTAGGTTACTTCATCTTAAGGAGGAATCCAGTAAGGTAGGGGGGGAGGGTCAAGATTGTGTGAAACTGCAATAATACTTCCAAATTACCTAATTCACTAATTTAGCACTTTATATTAGTTTATATGAAAGAGTGTAACTATGGGAGGTAAATAATTAGTTTTGTGTGATGTGGGGTAATTACTCGTAATTAGATAACTCTTTATCTAAATTTTACTACTCAGTAACTTACCTGTTATAAGAAGACTGTGCTCCAGGCTGTGGTCTGAGGTATGCAGTCAGTAGCCACTTCTTGCTGGGATAGCCACTATCTCCCAGTAAGTGACACCCAGCTGGGACGATGCCGCTGTCAAATATCGTGCAGAGTCCACTTTGAGCAAGTATTTTTGCATCGTGAACCAATCCCGGCCACTTTGCAACCACATCAATAATGTGGTATCAAGCATCAAACACAAACTGCACGTTGATGCTGTGGTATCTCTTCCTGTTGACAAACTCTACCTTATACTCTCTAGGAGCCACAATCATCACGCGCGTCCCATCAATGGCACCAATCTTTCCTATAGCGAGGTACCGCAGTGAACATAACTTGCATCTCGGGGAGAGAGGCCTTGTTCCTTGCAGTTGGTCTCTTCAGCCTTTCCCGCACCAAATTTGTCACGAAAATGATACCAGCAGGATCCTGCCAATACCTCTTCACCAGCTCACGGTCATCTACCTCATTCAGGACGTCCTTCCTCTCACGAAACGACCGTCTCTGTCTCAGGTGGTGGCGGTGCGGTTCCGCTCGGGCGGCCATGTTTACTTTTAGGATGAAATCTTAGGAGCGCGTCTTACTGCTAAAACACCTCGGGAGGTGTTTTAGCAGTAAGACGCATCTTTAGGGCTTAGGATGCCGTCTTAAGGATTTAAGACTCGAATTCCGCCATTTTTGTGATTTAAGACGACGACTTACCGTTAGGACGTCATCTTAGTGTTTATAAGTATGGGCCCAGATACTCATTGTCCACTTAATTGGTCCATTCCGTTGATCAATTTATAAACTTGTTTGAGATCCCCTCTCTCCCTTCTCTGTTCCAAAGTTGGAAAATCCATAGCCTTTATTCTCTCCTCGTACGTCATCCCTCCAAGTTCTGTGACCATTCCTGTAGCCATTTTTTGTAGTCTCTCCAGCTTCCTTATGTTTCTTTTTATGAGGGGGTCCACACTACTCCTGCATATGCCAATATGGGTCTTATTATACTACTTATCAGTTTCTTCATCATTTCTTTGTCCATGTAGTGAAATGCTATTCCAATATTCCTTAGCAAATTATGTCTCTCTGAAAATTCTATCAATATGGCTTGCCGATTGATTATTTTCTTCCATCGTCACTCCCAAATCCTTTTCCTTTTTTACTTTCTCCAGTTCTATTCCATCTCTCATCTTTTAGATTTCCACGGGTCGTCTTTCACTCTTTTCCATTTCCATGACATGGCTTTTATCCACATTGAATTCCATCTCCCATTTTTTACTCCATTCCCAGATCTTATTTAGGTCTTCTTGCAGTATTTCACAGTCCTCTTTTTGCTTTATAACTCTGCACAGTTTTGCATCATCCGCAAACAGATTTATGTAGCTATTCACTCCTTCTGGCATGTCGTTTATATAGATGAGAAAAAGTATTGGCGCCAATACTGACCCCTGCGGCACTCCGCTTTCTACTGCTCTCCACTTGGACTTCATATCTTTGACTGCCGTCCTTATTTCTCTCCCCCTCAAATAATTTTCCATCCATCTCAATGTGCTTCCTTTTAAACCACCCTTCTCTAATTTCCACAGCAACCTTTCATGTGGCACTTTATCAAACGCCTTTTTTAAATCCAAGTAAATACAGTCAACCCATCCTTCTCTCTCTTGTACCCTGTCAACTATTCTCGAGTAGAAACTCAGTAAATTTGTTACACACGACCGACCTTTTCTAAAGCCAAACTGGCCATTTGACAATAATTTGTTGTCCTCAAGGAACTCGATCCATTGTTTCTTTATTACTCTTTTACACATCTTACATATTACACTAGTTAGTGATACCGGTCTGTAGTTTAGAGGTTCTTCCTTCCTTCCGCTCTTATATATGGGAACCACTTCCGCTCTTTTCCATTCTACTGGTACTATTCCATTTTCTGTTGAGCATTTAATGATGTTGTGTATAGGTCTTCCTAGTTCTTTCCTACATTCTTTCAGTATTCTGCCTGAGACTTCATCCGGTCCCATTGCTTTCTCTTCATCCAGTTCCTTCATTAACTCTTAATTTCAAGCTTGGTTACTTTAATCTCTTCCATATAGATGGTCTCTCTATTACCCTGTGGTCTTTCAAATTTGGATGTGTGTGTGTGTGTGTGTGTGTGTGTAATATATAATAATAATAAAAATGATAATAATGATAATAATAATAATAATGATAATAATAATAATAATAATAAAAATAAAAATATTATTACTATTATTATTATTATTATTATTATTATTAGTAGTAGTAGTAGTAGTATCATCATTATATGGTTTATTCTGATTGTAGTACATGTACGTACTGAAAATATACATAGTGGAGGGGGGGAGAGGGAGGCTTTCGCTAGCTTAATAGTTATAATCAAGGTGGTTATATTATTACAAGAGGCGGCATGACGTCACAAAATTGAAGCCAGAGCGCTATATTTGTCTGCTGCATACTGCCCCCCTGCCTCCCATTTATACATCCTAAACAAACATTGCCGATCGCCCATTGAAAATACATGGGAACGCATAAGTTACTCTCCTTATTTTCAGTCTTATGTCCATGTTTGGAGGCAGCCTACCATATATGTTACCTTAAAAGACTCGCAATAGTCATTGCTTACTGTGCCACGAAGATTTAGACGGTAACTCATACATACAAATGAGATAATACAGTGTTTTCCAGCTTTGGTGGACTTGGGTGAGAGGTGGGAAGCTGTCTTTTGGGGCAAACGTTCAACGTATGACTGAAAAAGGTCATGCATGTACATATGTGAATATACATGTGCATGTATAGATGTAGACATGTACATTGTGCATTTAAATGAAGGATAAGTAAACTGCATATCAGTTGAAACGGCCTGAAGGTTGATTTCTCTTGGTATAGCAGTTACTTAAGTCAAAATACACACACAAACACACACACACACACACACACACACACACACACACACACACACACACACACACAGGCCAGCCATAAACAGCCGCCAACGCATCCCACCACACACACAAAGCTACCAGGCCTGGCCCCCAGTGCACACCACCACACACCCACACGCTCCCAGGAAGAATGAAATTAAATGGATAGACTTGTAAGAAATAAGTTACCAAATTCAAAATATGCCGATGAGGCCCAGGGAGCAAAACCAAAAGTGGCCATTCAAAATATGAGTCCATCTTCAACAGGAGCAACAATGCAAGGAAGATTGGTTATGCTAGAGAAGAAATTTGAGGAGTTGGTGAAGGAATTAAAAGTTCAGAGGAGTGAGGAGGAGCAGGATAGAGAATTCCGCAAGGCTTTGAAGGAAAGAGTTAAGAGACTGGAGGAAAATGAAAAACGATTGGTGGATGAGAATGCATACTTGAGAGTGAAGGTTGAAAAATACAAGAGACGGTTGGAGGAGAAAATGGAGAGAGTAGTAAAGGAGAAAGATGACTTTAAGGAAATGATCAGTGAGCAGAATGAAAGGTTTGAAAGGGAGTGGGAACTGAAGAAAACACAATGGACTGAGTCGAGAGAAGCTGAGATGGTTGGTTTACAAGAAATAATTAAAGATCAGTTGAATGAAGACAAAAAAGAAAGGTCTAAGGAACTGGTTAACGTTATGAAGAATAAGGAAACATTGATAAGAGAAATAGCAGAAAAGAAGAAGAGTGTGTTAATATTTGGGATGAAAGAACAAAATATAACATATAAGCCTAAGAGAATTAAAGAAAAATTAAAAACGGTAAGAGATCTGTTCAAAAATCTAAATGGTGAGGGAAAAAAAAGACCTACAAGAAGTGGAAGAGATCCATAGACTGGGTCCGTATAAGGAGGGAGTAAGGAGACCGATTAAAGTAGTACTGAAGTCACAACAATCTGCGGAGGACATTTTATATAGAACATCAAAATTAAGAGACGTAGAAGGTTGTAAAGAGGTGTACGTAAGAAAAAATAGAAATGAGGAAGAGAGAAGATATAAGGAATTGTTGGAAGAGGCGAGAAGGAAAAATGATGTGTGGTCTAAAGAGGAAATAGAAAAGTTTTTTTGGAGAGATATAGGAGAAAGAGTCAGAAAGTGGTATGTGGAAAAAAGGAATGCGGAGGAACCCCTAGAGGGAGCAGTGGGTGGACCGTGTTACGTTCACCGGTTAAACTGGTAAGATTGGCATCGAGGAGCCGGTGAACAATAACAATAAAAAAAAAAAAACACTGCAGGTTCAACTGGTGAGAAAATGCAAAGGGGGCACTTTAAAAAGCTATTTTAATAACCCATAATGAAATTGACACATATATAACAAGAAACATGAAACACAGATATATAACATGAAACACAGGAAAATGACATACACATATACATATAACACAGTAATAAATACAACAATAAAGAACCCAACTTAATACCTAACAATAATCCTAATCCTATATAGAGGCAATGTGGAAAACACGGACGAGGGGAAGTGATACTTATGCGGTGTCGCAGTGGTGAAATGCTGGGTGATGGTTGATCCCACGGTAGACCCAAGAGGTGTTGTGTTCACTGGTTGAGGCTTGGATCTCAACTTCCAATCCAGAAAGCCAAGAGCTGGCTCAACACTTTCGGTTGAGTCGAAAGGGGCCGCGTGAATCCAACTTCGGGACAGTAGCGGGGCTTCATGAAACGGTGACATGGAAGGTTCATGAAACAGTGACGTGGAAGGGGAGGCGGAGAGGTGGCGAACGAGGTAACAAGCGGAGGAGGTGATGGTAGTGGAGTATGTTACGGGCGGGCAGTAACATTTCCTACCCCCTAAGACCTCCGTAATGGGCTCATGAAGGAGGTGAGACAGGAGATCTTGATAAGGCGTCGGCAATGATGTTGTCCACCCCCTTGATATGGTCACTTGTAGATGGAAGGGGCGGGAGTGATCCGGCGTCCAGACCACTGGTTCCGAGGAGAGAAACGCCTTGAGGTGTTGGAAGGCTTGGTCACAGGTCGGGGTCCAATGGAAGGGGACGGAAGTGCTGATAAGGTCCGTCAGGGGGGCGGCCAGGGTGGAGAAGTTCTTACAGAAGCGTCTGTAAAACCAGCTATCCCAAGAACCTCATGAGAGCTTTCCTGGTGGTAGGGACAGGAAGCCAAGGATGGCCTCCATGTTAGCTCTCTTGGGGTGAACCTTGCCGTTCCCACCACATGTCCCAGGTAGACCACCGTAGACTTCCCGAAGGTGGACTTGGCCAGGTTGATTGTAAGCCCGGCTTCCTGCAACCGACCCATCAGCCTCCGAAGACGGGTCAGATGTGTCGCCCAGTCGTCCGCAGTCACCACCAGGTCGTCCAGATATGCAGATGTTCCCTCCAAGTCCTGAGTGATGTAATTTATAGCCCTCTGGAAGGTGGCGGGAGCATTAGACAAGCCAAAGGGCATCACTGTGTATTGGTATAGTCCGAAGGGGGTGATGAAGATGGATATTATTTGGGCCTCGTCCGAGAGGGGAATCTGGTAGTAACCTTTAAGCAAGTCTATAGTGGTTACAAATTTGGCTACTCCTATACTATCTATAAGGTCCTCTATCAAGGGCAATGGGTAGGAGTCTGGCACCGTCACTTTATTCAATTTCCTGTAGTCGGTGCAAAATCGACTACTACCATCTGGCTTAGATGTTAACAGGCAGGAGAAGCCCAGGAGATATACTAGGTTCTGCAAGGTGATGACAGAGCAGATAGTCTACCTCTTTTCATCAAGTCTCTTTTAATGGGTGAAATGCGATAGGCTGGTTGTCTTATAGGCTTGATGTCATTAGATATTAATGTTATGTCATGTTGGATAGTATTACAAACTCCTGGAAGGTCACCTGTGATTTCAGAAAAGTCTAGCAATAACTTTTTAAGATCAGACTGTTGTGAAGGTGTTAAGGAAAGAAACACCTCATCAAGGTTGGACATGATTTGGCTGTTTGAGGGCGTCCTTTAGGTGACGAGAAGAGGAATTCGATGTCGGACTCTTCCTCGGGGGGCACAGGACCAGACTCCTTCCCTACCAGACATACAGGTACAGTGCGAGACAAGTCGTCCTCTGGTTCTCTGGAGTGGTAAGGTTTCATTAGATTAATATGAACTAGTTGGGAATCCTTACGACGGTCAGGAGTGTGGACCACATAATTTAATGGACTTAGTTTTTGAGCCACAACATAAGGTCCCATGAACTTACTGTGAAGAGCATTGCCTGGAGTGGGGAGAAAAAGTAAAACCTTGTCTCCTGGTTTGAAACTTCTCATGACAGATTTGGGAAGAGAATTCTGTTGCATTTTAGTTTGAGATTTGAGGAAGTTTGATTTAGCAAAAGATCTGACTTCACTGATTTTATTCTTAAGGTTATTGATGTAGACAGACACACTGGGGCTTGAAGGAGTATTTTGAGTAAACCATTGAATCTTTAATATTTTGAGAGGCCCCCTGATCTGTCTACCATAGAGTAATTCAAAAGGGGAGTAACCTAAAGAATCTTGAGGAGATTCTCTTAAAGCGAAGAGAAGGAAAGAAATACTTTCATCCCAGTCTCCTTGATGCTCCAAGCAATACTTCTTCATCATGGATTTTAATGTTTGGTGAAACCGCTCCAGACAGCCTTGGGATTGGGGGTGGTAAGCCGAGGAGGTAACATGGTCGATGTTTAGCTCATTCACTATCTGTTGGAAAAAATGGCTAGTGAAATTGCTACCCTTGTCAGACTGAATTTGTTTTGGAATTCCTACCGAGGTGAAAAAATGTATTAGATGTTTTACAATGGTCTTTGATGTGATGTTCTTAAGAGGAATGCTTCAGGGTACCTGGTAGTGGGATCCATGAGGGTTAACAAATACTGATTCCCTCGTTTGGTTTTGGGTAAGGGCCCTATGCAGTCTAGAATGATCTTTTCGAAGGGCTCCGTCTGAACTGGAATAGGCGTCAGAGGAGCTGGCACAAGGCGTTCGTTAGGCTTACCCACAATTTGACATATATGACATGTTTTACATAGTGTGACACATCCTTTTTCATTCCTGGCCAAAAAATGTTGAAGAGCCTTCTTGTAGGTTTTTTGGATGCCTAGATGACCTGACAATCCATCATGAGCTAGTTCTATAATGGCTGGTCTTACAGACAAGGAGATGACAACTTGATGTGTTTCTGACCAGGTGTCTAGTTGTTTCAGTTCAGGAGGTCTGTAGGCACGCATCAGGACTCCTTCCTGATAATAAAAACAAGGCAATTTAGACATATCCTTTGTCTCACTGGCCACATGTCTGATCTTAGCCAAAGTGAGATCCTGTTCCTGAGCATTAATCAAATTCTCCTTTGAAATGATGTTATTATACAAGTTGTCAGTAGAGGCAATCATTGGTGGAGGTGATGAAAGGGCAGGGGACTTGGACTGAGACCTGGTGACTGCACACACTGGGAAGAAGTGAGGGGATGTTTCGTTCAGGGTCTTAGTGGGACTTTCTGTTAAGGGAGAATCAAGAACAATTAAGTTTGGAACAGCCAAGTTACCCGCAAGATCATTACCGAGTACAAGATGTACCCCCGGTACTGGCAGTTCACCAGGTTTAATGGCTACCTCAACCTCTCCTGAAATGAACGGGCACTGTAAGCTAATATTAGCCAAAGGATAGGAGAGCTGTGATTCGAGACCTGTAAGAATCACCTTCTCCCCAGTGAAAGCCTGTTTGATGTTAGGGATGACATCTCCCCTTAAGATGGATTGGGCAGCACCTGTATCACGCAGAACCTTGATATTTATTGCCTTGTCTTTACCATCAGTCAGGGACACTTTACGAGTCATAAAGTTCTAGAGGAGAGTTGACAGGGTTAGCTAGGGCCACTGGTTTCTTGTTCTCAAATGTGTTAGGTCTAGGGGACACAAAAAAAAATTGACGTTGAGAACCCTTGCAATTTGGGTGTCTACATTTTTGGATCGTGTGACCTGGCTTCTTAAAGTATGTACACCAGGGGGAATTATATGCATTTGGCGAGAATCCGGTCGGCTTACCACCCGCGCCCCCAAAACCTTCCCCAAAGGAGGACCTAACATTAGATATTGAACCACGACCTCTACTACCCAGGGATCCCATCAACAAAGCAAACGCATCAGCCACTTTAGCGGCAGACATAAGATCACTCTCTCCCGTTCTTCCACATGCCTCAGAATATTAAAAGGTAACTTGTTCTTCCATTCTTCCAGGACCATTAGATTGAGCAACTCCGAAAAGGTGGTAATGTTAAGGGCGGCTAACCATTTCTTAAATTGTCTTAGTTTCTCACTAGCAAATTCAACATAGGTGTGAGACTCTGGTTTCACATACTTTCGAAACTGCTGTCTGTATCCATCAGAAGTGATAGAGTAGGCGTCTAGAATGTTACCTTTGATCTCTTCATATTCTACCTCATCACTAAGGCCGTTGTATACCCTATAAGCTTTTCCTACTAGCTTAGGGACAAGGAGAGACACCCACTGATCCTTGGGCCATTTATTCCTATTAGCAATGCTCTCAAAAGCGCGAAATGACCCGTCAACATCAGATTCATCAAAAGGGGGAACTAGCGGAGCAGCTGTAGCAGGATTAAAGCTTGCTAACTGTTTCTTTATATCTATTTCTTCCCCTCTAAACTTAGCGTCATTTCGTAGGGCTAACTCCTGAATTTCTAACTCTTTCTCCTGCCTTCTAAGTTGTAACTGAAATTCTCTCTCCTTTTCTGCCTGTAGTTGCATTTCTTTTGCTTCTTTTTCTGCCTGTAGTTGCATTTCTTTCGCTTCTTTTTCTGCCTGTAGTTGCATTTGTCTTTCCCGTAATTCTCTCTTCCTTTTCTGCCTGTAGTTGCATTTCTTTTGCTTCTTTTTCTGCCTGTAGTTGCATTTGTTTTTCATGCATCCGGTATTCTAGTTTAAGCTTCTCAATTTCCCATTGACTTATCCTACTCTTATCCTGTTCTTCCTGGGGACTGTGTATTATAGTCCTCGTAGAGGCTGACATGGGAGTTAACTCTTCTATGGCATTTCCTAGCAACTGACCTTCTTGCACTAGATGTTCAACAACTACATTCTTAATGACCTCTTTAGTCATCTGAGACGTGATGGGAACATCAAAATGTTTAGCGATGGTCTTCCATTGGTCCTTCTTGATATTAGCATCTTTAAGTTGTTCCAGAGAAGGGTCGGCACAAAAAACTTCAACGTTAAACTGAGCGGAAGCCATATTAAATAGATGTTAAACCACAAAAAAAAAAAAAAAAATGATAAGCGAATTACTTAAGTGAGGAACTTGGCAGAGTGATAATAAAGGCAACCTTGGAAATTACCTAAATTATACTTAAGTAAACACTTATGAGTACAATCACTAATGAGGGGTAAACTAAAGAGTTACGGCATTAAGAGGGATCCGGATTACTCTAGTTACGAGACTTGAGAGTGAGGAGCGAATTGTACTGAGACTTGTTATTGATAAGAAGGTGGATTAGTCTGAGAGACTAGTTAAAATGGCCGATTCTAACTAGCGAGAAAAATTATCCGCGAAGTGAGGGGATTGAGGGTTCGCATGAACATATGATGATCCCAACACTTGGATAACACTTATTACACACCTGCCTATGTGCAAAAAATAGAGAAGTGCTATCGGTGAACACGCCTTTCTACCTGGTTTCCTGCTCTACCACTGCTATGCGATACCAATGAAAGTCACAAAGCACGTTTAACCCAAAAGGAGCTACTTGATCGCACAAAGGTAAATTTAAACCACACGCAGAGTAAGTCACAGAAAAAAAACACATCAGAGTCACAACACCACAGAAACACAAGCAATCACAGAAAAAAAAATCACTGGAAAAATGGAACACTGAACATGGGTTATAATGGTCCTGTCACGGTCGCCAATTGTTACGTTCACCGGTTAAACTGGTAAGATTGGCATCGGGAGCCGGTGAACAATAACAATAAAAAAAAACACTGCAGGTTCAACTGGTGAGGAAATGCAAAGGGGGCACTTTAAAAAGCTTTTTTTTTTTTTTTTTTTTTATACCATGTGGGCTTTTAACGGGAATTTCTGGGCTAAAGGGGATACTTTTTAGGGTACCTCCTATCTTAAAGCCCACCCGCTAGGAAACCGTTGCCCCGAGTGAAAAAGCCCAACCTACACTCAGACCGTGGACAGGATTCGAACCCGTGCGCTTGGAGATCTCTAGGATCCCAAAGCACGCATGGTTCCACTGTACCACAGCGGCCCCATAATGAAATTGACACATATATAACAAGAAACATGAAACACAGATATATAACATAAAACACAGGAAAATGACATACACATATACATATAACACAGTAATAAATACAACAATAAAGAACCCAACTTAATACCTAACAATAATCCTAATCCTATATAGAGGCAATGTGGAAAACACGGACGAGGGGAAGTGATACTTATGCTGTGTCGCAGTGGTGAAATGCTGGGTGATGGTTGATCCCACGGTAAACCCAAGAGGCGTTGTGTTCACTGGTTGAGGCTTGGATCTCAACTTCCAATCCAGAAAGCCAAGAGCTGGCTCAACACTTTCGGTTGAGTCGAAAGGGGCCGCGTGAATCCAACTTCGGGACAGTAGCGGTGCTTCATGAAACGGTGACGTGGAGGGTTCATGAAACGGTGACGTGGAAGGGGAGGCGGAGAGGTGGCGAACGAGGTAACAAGCGGAGGAGGTGATGGTAGTGGAGTATGTTACGGGCGGGCCGTAACAACCGTAATGTATACTAATATAGATGGGATACTGTCAAGTAGATTGGAATTGCAAGACTATGGTGGAGAAGCCTGATATAGTGTGTTTGACTGAGACAAAATTACATGAAAAAACAAAGGTAAATTTGGATAATAAATATAATATATGGAGAAAGGATAGAGAGGGTAAAGGTGGAGGAGGAGTTATGATTATGACGAAGAAGGAGATAAATGTGGATAAGGTTTGGTATGGGAAGAACAACGCAGAAGTGATAAGCATAAGGTTAAAACGTGATGGAAAAGAATTAATAATCATGGTGACCTATGTACCTACTAAAACAAATTCTTGGACATTAAGGGAATACGACAATATGATCAAGGATACTTTGCAGAGTTTGGAAAGTGTATTAACTGAAAAAAGAAAGGTGATCCTAGTAGGAGATTTTAATTGTAAAGAAGTGGATTGGGAAAATCTAGTAAGTGGTGTTGGAGAGGAAGCATGGGGAGAGAGATTCCTTAATCTAATGATGGAAAATATGATGGAACAGAGAGTGAAAGAAAATAGTAGATATAGAGGAGATGATGAACCGGCTCGACTGGATTTAGTGTTAACACGAGAAGTGTACCTATGTGGGGATATACAATATAAATGTCCATTGGGGAAGAGTGATCATGTGGTTATGGAAATGCAGATGGCAATAACACAGCGAAGGAGAGATGAGACATACACGAGTGGTAGATTGAATTATAGAAAGATGGACACAGAAAGTTTGAAAAAACTATTTTTGAACATTAGATTGGGAGATGTTACAAAGCAGAGAAGTGCAAAAAAAAAAAAAATATGAGATTTTTATGAAATATTATAAAGAAGGAGTTATGAAATTTGTACCAAAGTATAAACCGAGAGAGGAAGGAAGAAAGGATTAGTTTAATGCAACTTATGTTAAGGCTAAAGAAAAGAGAGATGTGGCTTGGAAAAGATGGAAAAAGAGCAGGAATATACTAAATAAGGAGAATTATAGAGTGGCAAGAAATGAGTATGTGAGGGTAAGGAGGGAGGAAGAAAGAAAATTTGAAAAAGATATTGTAGACAAGAGTAAGGAACATCCAAAATTGTTTTACAGGTTCATAAATGGTAAACTTAAATACGGATACGGTTCCTGGAGGATCATAAGTTATTATCGGATCATCAATTTGGCTTTAGGAAAGGGAGGTCATGTGTAACAAATCTACTGAGCTTTTATTCAAGAGTGGTTGACAAAATACAAGAGAGAGAGGGATGGATGGACTGAGTATATTTGGATTAAAAAAAAAAAGCTTTCGACAAGGTACCTCACATGAGACTGCTATGGAAATTAGAGATTTATGGAGGACTGAAGGGAAAAGTGTTAAAGTGGATGGAAAACTACTTGAGATGGAAGGAGATGAGAACGGTAATAAGGGATGCAAAGTCGGACTGGTTAGTGGTCCCACAAGGTTCAGTGCTGGCACCAATACTTTTCCTTGTCTATATTAATGATATGCCAGAGGGAGTAAACAGTTATATCAATTTGTTTGCGGATGATGCAAAGTTGTGTAGGTATGTGAAGAGTGATGAAGATTGTGAAATTTTACAGGCAGATCTGGATAGGATTTGGGAGCGGAGCAAGAGGTGGGAAATGGAATTTAATCTGAGCAAAAGTCATGTAATGGAGATGGGGGAGAGTGGAAGACGGCCAAGAGGGTCATACAAGATGGGTGAAGGAGTAGTGTTGAAAAAGGTGGAAAAGGAAAAGGATTTGGGAGTGATAATACAAGACCATAGACAGTTTGAGGCTCATATTGACAAGATGTTTGGAGAAACATAATTTGATTAGAAATATTGGATTAGCCTTTCATTATATGGATAAAGATATGATGAAGAAATTAATTAGTACGGTAAATAGACCAAGATTGGAATATGCCGGGGTGGTTTGGTCCCCTTATAAAAAGAAGCATATAAGGAAGTTGGAGAGATTGCAGAGAATGGCAACAAAAATGGTACCGGAATTGGCAGAAACGACCTATGAGGAGAGATTAAAAGAAATGAATTTGCTTACCTTGGAACAAAGAAGGGAAAGAGGAGATTTAATACAGGTTTATAAACTGTTGAACGGTTTGGATGAAGTGGATAATGAACAAATGATGTTGAGAGAGGAAAATTTAAATAGAACTACGAGATCGCATAGTAAAAGATAGCCAAGGAATATGCTTGAAGGATGTGAAGAAATATAGTTTCCCACAGAGATGTGTGGAGGTGTGGAATAGTTTGAGTGAGGAGGTGGTGTCAGCGAGGAGTGTGCATAGTTTTAAAGGAAAGTTGGATGTGTGTAGATATGGAGACGGGCCACACGAGTATGATACCCAGGCCCTGTAAAATTACAACTAGGTGAATACACACACACACACACACACACACACACTCTCTCTCTCTCTCTCTCTCTCTCTCTCTCTCTCTCTCTCTCTCTCTCTATATATATATATATATATATATATATATATATATATATATATATATATATATATATATATATATATATATATAATGATTTTCATGTCATTGTGCGATGGAAAAGCATCAATCATTGAAATTTTACTTCACTATTAGTTCCCTGTCTTGCATTAAATGTGAGAAAAAAAATGTTTTTGCCTTAATTTTTCCCAGAAACGTTCTGCTGTATTTCTTTCAATATTGCAGCTATTTTAGACTTACACCTTTAATAGCAGCTAGGTCTACATGACATATTTAGGAAACTATAATGTGGCATAAGTTAAACCATCAGTTATTTCCTAGTTTTCCTCTAATAATGAATAATAATGAAAAAAGTAAGCGGGAATTTCCCATTGCCGCGCGCCTATCCCCCTATACCAAAAAAAAAGTGAAGCCAGTGGGCGGAGCTTATGAGGTGGTGGGCGGAGCTTATGATCACAACTTACACCCAAAACATTGTCCTCTCCTGTGTTAAGCAATGGGAAATTAACGCTTTCTTTTTCATTATTAGAGGAAAACTAAGAAAGAATTGCATGAAGGCCGCTGAGGGGAAGGGCGGGGAGACCTAACGGGGATTCCCCGGCTGCGGCGTCGCCAAACGTCGCAGCCCCAATTACAGGATTAACACTGAAGTGTGGAGAAACGCCCATCTCTCTCTCTCTCTCTCTCTCTCTCTGGCTTGTTACTACTTCCTCCTGTTTCTTATTACTATATAGTTCTCTCATGCACGTGTGTGTGTGTGTGTGTGTGTGTGTGTGTGTGTGTGTGTGTGTGTGTGTGTGTGTGTGTGTGTATTTACCTAATTGTATTTACCTAATTGTAACATACGGAAAAGAGCTATGCTCGTGTTGTCCCGTCTCCATATCTATTAATGTCCAGCTTTTTCTTAAAATCATGAATATTCCTTGCGTTGACCACTTCCACGTCTAAACTATTCCATGCTTCCACCCTTCTATGAGGGAAGCTATATTTTTCACATCTCTCCTATAAGTGGCCATTTTAGTTTTTCCCATGCCCTCTCGACATTCTTCCATTCCACATACACAGATCTTCCCTATCCATTTTTCCATGCCAATCATCACTCTGTATATTGCTATCAGGTCTCCCCTTTCTCTTCTGTTTTCCAGGGTTGGAAGTTGCATTCTTTTCAGTCTGTCTTCATAAGTCAAATCTCTTAAGTCAGGCACCATTTTGTTGCAGCCCTCTGTACTTTCTCTAGTTTCCTTATGTGTTTCTTTAAGTTCGAGCCCACTGTATTGTTGCATATTCAAGCCTCGGTCTTATCATTGCAGTAATTATTTTCTTCATCATTTCTTCATCTAGATATACGAACGCCACTCTTATGTTCCTCAATAAGTTCAATACTTCTCCAATTATTTTGTTTATATGTCTCTCTGGCGATAGGTCATTGGTAATTGTCACCCCAAGGTCTTTTTCTTCATGACTGGTTTTATGTCTTCATTTCCTATCTTGTACATACTCCTGATTCTTCTTTCACTCTTGCCAAACTCTATTTTCTTGCATTTTGTCGTGTTGAACTCCATTTGCCATGTACAGCTCCATTTCCATATTCTGTCCAAGTCTTCCTGGAGTAGTTCGCAATCTTTGTCACATCTCACTTTTCTTAACAATTTTGCATCGTCTGCAAATAGGCTCACATAACTGGACACCCCATCCACCATGTCATTTATGTAGACTGCGAACATTACTGGTGCCAACACTGATCCCTGTGGAACTCCACTCTCCACCAATCCCCATTCTGATGGTCTGTCCTTAATTATTGTTCTCATTTCTCTTCCTACCAAAAGTCTTCCATCCATTTTAGTAAACTGCCATGCACTCCTCCTACCATTTCAAGTTTCCAGATCAGTCTCTGGTGTGGTACCTTATCAAAGGCCTTTTTTAAATCCAGATATATTCCATCAGCCCAACCATCTCTTTCCTGTATTACATCTATCACCCTCGAATAGTAACATATCAGGTTTGTCGTGCATGAACGCCCTTTCCTAAAACCAAATTGACACTCACAAAGTATGTCATTTTTCTCCAAGAAGTCTGTCCATCTATTCTTCACCACCCTCTCACACATCTTAGCTACCACACTTGTAAGTGACACTGGTCTATAGTTCAATGGGTCTCTCTTGTTACCTGATTTATAGATTGGGACAATGTTAGCTCTTTTCCAGTCTTGGGGCACTACACCTTCCCTTAATGAGGCATCAATTACTTCACAAACTTTTTCTGCCAATTGCTCCCTGCATTCTCTTAAAATCCATCCTGATACCCCATCAGGTCCCACAGCTTTTCTCACTTCTAAACTCCCCATCATGTTCTTGATCTCCTCCACAGTTACTTGAAACTCCTTCATAATCCCTTTCTGTTCCATTACCAGTGGTTTGTCAAAAGCAGTCTCCTTTGTGAATACCTTCCGAAAGCATCCATTCATAGCCTCTGCCATTTCCTGGGATCTTCACTGCATACTCCATTTACTTCTAAACTTTCAATACTTTCTCTATTTTTGATGTTGTTGTTCACATGTCTGTAAAAAGCCTTGGTTGGTCTTTACATTTATCAATTATATCCTTTTCTTGTTTCTTTCTTTCTTCTCTTCTAATCAACACATATTCATTTCTTGCTCTTTTGTAACTTTCCCACTGCTTAATCCGTCTTTTCCTTCTCCACCTCTTCCATGCATCCTCTTTTCTTGTTCTAGCCTTTTCACATCTATCGTTAAACCAGTCCTGCTTTCCAACTTCTCTATGTTGTCTTATTGGTACAAATTTTTCTCACCTTCTTTGTATATTTTTATAAATTCCTTCCACTTTTCATTTGCTCCTTAGCACTCTTGAATTTCATCCAATTTGTCTCTTGAAAGAATTTCTTTAGGTTTCCAAAATCTGTCTTGGCATAATTCCATCTTCCCACTTTATATTCTTCATTTCTTCTAGATTTCTCTTCATCTATCACCTTGAACTCCAAAACTGCATGATCACTCTTTGCTAAAGGGCACTCCACCCTCATCTCCTCAATGACCATTGGCTCTGTACTAAAGACCAAGTCCAGTCTTGACGATGCTCCCTCTCCTCCAAACCTAGTATCTTCTTTGACCCACTGAGTTAACACATTTTCCATTGCCAGTGTCAATAGTGTATTTCCCCATGTTGTCTCTGATCCTTCCATTGACCAGTCCTCCCAACACACCTCTTTACAATTAAAATCTCCCATCATTATAGTTCGTTCACAGCCACCCAACATTTCTTCCAGACATGTTCCTGTATCACTTATCATTTCTTCATATTCCTGTACTGACCATGCATTTGTCTTAGGTGGTACGTACACCACTATGTAGTGCCTCTTTTTCCTTCATTAGTTTCTGCTCTGATCTTTAGCACTTCTGCCTTTCCCATACCTTTTTCACTTGATCCACCTTTATATCTTTTTTAACCAGCAACATCACTCCTCCTCCCATCTTACCTACTCTATTTCTTTTCCAAACATTATATTTCCCTTCTCCAACCATCATCAGGTCTTCTCCTCTCTCAGTTTTGTTTCAGTAAGACCCACAATATCTGGGTTCTTGTCCCTCAAGTAATCGTTGAGTTCTAAAATCCCCGATATCACTCCATTTATGTTGGAATACATTACATTTCGCTCATATGTAAGTTTCTTTAGTCCTTTCTTGCTGTACTTTTCTGGGTTATGAACCACTTCCTCAGTCTCATATCCAAGATTCTCCAGAAAACTCTTTCTTCTCCTCTTCTGTCCTCTCTTCATTTTTTTCAAAGCCTCCTTTCTCAACTCATTTAACATTTCTCTTTCCTTTTCACCGAGATCTCTTCTCAACCAAATCTTCCTTGTTGTTTCCTGCTGGGCTAGCCTCCATGACTTCTCCACCAATTCATCTACATCCTTTTGTGACTTAAGTTTGATTCTTATTGGCCTCATACCTTCTCTTGTGAACTTTCCAATTCTATGGAAGTCCTCTATTTCTTGTACTAGGTCTTTTCCTCCTCCTGCACCACATTAATGATATTATTTATCACCTTTTTATGTTTTCTCTCTCCATTTTACTCGGTGTCTTATCCTCCTCCACACCAAATATCACCACACATCTCTTTTTGTCTACAGTTTCCCTCACCAATGTCTCATTTGACTTAATAACCTTCACCACTTTCTCAGCTATCTTCTCTTCTATGATCTGTTGATCTATAATTTCAGCAAGGCCCAAAGTTTTCTCCCAGACTCTTTGATTTCC
Organism: Portunus trituberculatus; assembly: GCF_017591435.1. Classification (NCBI taxonomy): domain Eukaryota; kingdom Metazoa; phylum Arthropoda; class Malacostraca; order Decapoda; family Portunidae; genus Portunus; species Portunus trituberculatus. The sequence continues at coordinate 12,868,905 of NC_059266.1, read as the reverse complement.
TTTTCCAGACTTGCAACTTTGTAATTTACCTCCTTTCTTTCCACTTCCTGACTTTTTTCCATTCAGCCTGCTTCTCCATCACTTTTCCTAGAGATTCTCCACATTTTCGCAATTCACTTTAATTAGCTTAACTTCCTCTTTCAGTGCTGCATTTTCCTTCTTCATATCGGCACAGTCTCTTTACATTGTCATAACTCGTTTCCAGGCCCTCATACTTTTCAAACAGTTTTTCAATTTTACCTTCTAACTCCAGAATTTTCTTCACATAAGCGCTCTTCTCCATTATTCCTTGAAACCCTGTGAAGTCTGATTCCTCTTTCGAGTTCACGGCCGCCATGTTGCGCAGACGTAAACAAACCAGCTGATGGCTCAAACGCAGGCTACAGTTTATATTTACCTTCACTGGACATTATTTTGCTAATCAACAGTTAACATGACTATATGGAGACGGGACAAACATTACCAGCTCCTTTCCCACCTTGGTTACTCTTAGGTAACTGTAGAATTATAGATGATTGCTCTGGAGCTCAGCGACCACCTCCGCCATCGACGATGTCCCGTGTGTGTGTGTGTGCGCGTGTGTGTGTGTGTGTGCGCGTGTGTGTGTGTGTGTGTATAATCCTGCTTGCGCGAGTCTTTCCACAGTTTACGTATTGGTTCTCCTGTGACGCGGCACACACACATGACTTGGGAATTGGTGAATATACTACCACATACAATACAAGTATTGATTATGTTATAGGTACTTGCAATGTTGTGAAACATGTTAAAAATTTTGAGGTATTGGATTTTGAGCCATTGTTTTCGGATGTGCATTGTGGTTTGCAGACGGTGCTAGAATTTGCATGTGTGGTAAGACAGACAACGAGAGAGAGTAATAAAGAAGAGGAAACAGTGAGAACAAGACCAGGTAAATGGAGTCATGAGAGAAAAGAGGAATATGTGAGTCATGTGGATGTCAGTAGAGTGCATGAACTACTTCATACAGTTGACGTTTTATCTGTGGATGACATAACACACCAATTACAATTAGTACTTGTAGAACCTGCTATGAAGGTATTTCCCCACAAAAGTAAAAGTAAATACATTAAAAAGAGCAATAACACCAATATGAACGGTTATGATAAACAGTGTTATAATGCCAGAAAGCAATACCACAAAGCTAAGAACAAGCACAATAAACAAAAAATCCTGTCACCTATAGTATTATGAGAGAGAAAAGTAAAAACTACAAAAAAGAAATAGCAAGGGTGAAAAATAAAGAAAATTCCATTGTTGTGAAAAAACTGAGAGAAAACAAGAGCAAAGATCCAAAATCATACTGGCAAATATTAAAAGGTGAACAAGGAGGAAACAAGGAGAGTGAACTTAATCTTGAGATATTTTACGACCACTTTAAAGCATTATTAACTATTGATAACGAGGGAAATGACACCATTGACTATGAAATTAACCAAGAGAGGAATGTGCCCATATTGAACAACCCTATTACGTCTGAAGAGATAAAACATGCATCAATAAGTTGGAAAATAACAAATCACCAGGTTCTGACAATATCATCAATGAATATATTAAAAGTACTCAAGACCTATTATCCTCTCTTTATGTTAAGATGTTTAATAAAATATTGGATGAAGGAGTCTTCCCAATGGAGTGGACCATTGGAGTAATAATACCATTATACAAAAACAAGGGAGACGTCAGAGACGCAAATAACTACCGGGGAATTACCTTGTTAATCTGTATGGGAAAGTTATTTACATCCATCTTGAACAATCGTTTGAATCAGTACTCTGAAGCGAACCACATCATCAATGAAACACAGGCAGGATTTAGACAAGGATATTCAACCCTGGATCATATGTATTTGCTCAAATGTATTATTGATTTGTTTAAATGGAAAAAGAAAAAAATATTTTGCTTGTTCGTAGATTATAAGAAGGCGTTTGATATGGTGTGGAGGGAAGGATTATGGTTTAAGTTGGTTAGAGATAATGTTAATGGTAAATTGTTACATGTTGTTAAGAGTATGTATAAAAATGTTAGATCTTGTGTGATGGTGAATAAAAAATTGTCGGACACATTTTCGTGTAATATGGGGGTTAGGCAGGGAGAAAATTTGTCTCCATTGTTATTTGCTTTTTATATTAATAACTTGCAGGACAAACTTCTTGAACTTAATTGTAAATATTTAGATTTTGATAACGAATTTCTTAATATCTATTTGAAATTATTTGTGCTAATGTACGCAGATGATACAGTATTGCTATGTGATAGTGAAGTGAATATGAAACAGGCGCTAACATCTTTGCATAATTATTGTCTAGATTGGAAGTTAAAGGTTAACTGTGACAAAACCAAAATTGTTGTATTTAGTAGAGGACAGGTACAAACAAGTAATTATAATTTTCAATTAGGGGGTGAGACTATTCAGGTTGTTAACGAGTACAAATATTTGGGTGTCTTGTTTAACCACAATGGTAGATTCAGGAAATGGGAGTTGGCTCTTAAGGAACAGGCAACCAGGGCTTTGTATTCCATCATTGGTACTTGACGTAAATATGACTTGCCAGTTGATATTCAAATAGAACTATTTAAAACGATGGTTGTGCCTGTACTTACATATGGCTTTGAAATATGGGGTGATTGTACTATAAGGGAAATAGAATTACTACATATGAAGTTTTTGAAGCACGTTTTGTATGTACATAGATACACCAGCACAGACATGGTATACGGTGAACTAGGGGTTTACCCTCTTGATATAACTATTAAGTGTAAGATGATAAGTTATTGGTCTAGGTTAGTGACGGGAAAGAACACTAAATTAAGTTATATAATGTATAATTGCTTATTACAGTTATATACGAGCGGTCTGTATTTGTCACCATGGATAGAATACATCAAAATATTTGTATAGAGTGTGGAATGTCATGGGTGTGGATGGCGCAGACAGTTAGTAACCCTAAATGGTTCAGAAAAGCGATTGAACAAAAATTAAAAGACTTATGGATAAACAAGTGGTACGAAAACATATCAAATAAAGGTATTTGTAATACTTACAAATTATATAAAGAAATTTATGGAATTGAAGAATACCTGCTTAAACTTAATAAAAATAATCGTATAAATTTGTCAAAGCTTCGCACGGGAAATAATAAATTACCAATTATCCTTGGTAGATATAATCAAACAGACAGAGAGGTGCGTTATTGTACTAAATGTAATAATGAATTGATAGGGGATGAATACCATGCTTTGTTGATTTGTCAAAATCAAGAAATTCTTCAATTGAGAAATAGATACATACCCGAATATTATAGATTGCAACCAAATAATTTTAAATTTGTCAAGCTGATGCAAAGTGGTAATGTAAATTTGTTAATAAATCTGGCACAGTTTATTAATGCATTGTTGCGAATGTTTAGGTGATACATAAGATTATGTACATATTGAGGGGCTGTGCTCCATACTTTGTAAAAAAGTCTGAGCAATAAATATATTTCTTTCTTTCTTCTTTCTTTCTTACACACACACTCTCTCTCTCTATCTCTCTCTCTCTCTCTCTCTCTCTAAAGTAGACATGCATTTTTGTTGTTTTATTTTACTCTTTTTCCACACCACCCATGAGGTAAGAGTTAAGGTGCGTTTTTTTTTTTTTTTTTTATAGAGGTTTTACCCTGCATGCATAATCCTCTCTCAGCTATTTAATCAGACAGTTCTTCGTCAGAAGTGTCCTCCACATTGATAATAAAAGAATCCTCTAAGCAGAACTTGTTGACGCTGTAAATAATTAATTTCTCTCGACTATGAAGGTTGCGCTGGCGAGTAGCGCGGACGAGATATTCACCTTCCATCCTGAGTGACAGGGAGGGGAGGAGTGACTCAATTTGACCTGCTGGGGATTATCAGCGGTCAGGGAGGTTGAAAAGTAGCAACGCTGGAGAGCAGTGGTGCTACATTTTGTGGTATATATACAAAATCATTGTCTTCATTACACTAAAACAATATTCAAAGCTCTCTATACATCCTTAGTAGAAATTTAGAGGAATACACTTTTATGATGGTTCATTAAGATGTAAGTTAATAATGAGATCAAAACATGTGCTACGATGCTTGGCGAAGCCGCAGCCGGGGAATCCCCGTTAGGTATCCCCCCGCCCCCCACATCAGCGGCCTTCATATTTGAGTCGTACTATACATTATAGTTTCCTAAATATGTCATGTAGACCTGTTATTAACGGTGTTAATAATAAATAGCTCCAATATCGAAAGAAATACAGCAGGACGTTTCTGGGAGAAATTATGGCAAAAAAGGTTACTTTTCTCGTTTAATTCATGACAAGGAACAAATAGTGAGGTAAAATTTCAGTGATTGATGTTTTTCCAACGCACAGTGACATGTAATCACACATCATTGTAAATAAAGCTGTGAAGAGAGAGAGAGAGAGAGAGAGAGAGAGAGAGAGAGAGAGAGAGAGAGAGAGAGAGAGAGAGAGAATATTAATTAATGTATATCTCTAGGTTATGTCCTGCATTTCAAAAGGCAGAGGAAATCAATTCCAGCTGTCTTTCACAGAATTAGCCCACAAGAAACCAACAACAAATTGAGGAAGATCATCCCTCGTGTTGTGCCCCCTGCCACCTCATCCACCAACAATCACAGGTGCCTCAACATTCTGCATCCAAGAATCAAACCAGGATAATATTGAATAATTCCTTTGCTATTCTTAGTAGTGTGGCTGAGAACTTAGATAGGGACTTGTATAGTGAGGTAGACATCTCCTGTGACCACACCACACAGACATCCCAGCCACCGTCGAATGAGAAGACACTCCACCGGCAACACACCAGTGCGGAACCACACTTTCACAAGCACTGCACATCCATTGGATCCAATTACACCACATCAGATTGCAACCCCACTGTACACTGTGGCAACAAACGAGCAAAAACCAGTTCCACTGACCTATGCAGAAAAAAACTGCCAGATGCTAGCACACGCGACAGGTCCTGAACAACTCCACAGCATTCAATTCAGCCAAGACATTATGCTTCTACTGGCTTTCCCATTTCCCCATGCTACTTGACATTCTTTGTAAAGATTATGTATTCTACCAACAGGGTAATTCTTTCCTCCAGATTAAACGACATCTTCTACCCGCCGTTCTATCCCTCTTCAACCAGTAATCATGGCTCTTACCACTTGCTGCTTTTTTCTGGAATGCTCGAGCACTTTCGTAAACTTACTCATGTCAAACTTTTTGCAAGAGAACGTCTTTCCCTCATTCTAGGAATATGTGAAACATGGCTGCAGCCCCATCTCTCTATATCATTCACAGGCTACAACATCTATAGAACTGATTGTCCAACCAGACAAGGAGGAGGCCTTGTCCTTCCTGTATTTGTATTATTAGCCTCTGTACCCATGTCTCTAAACAGGTTTCTGGGTGGAATACTGGAGATGATGGCACTCCGCGTCGGACTTTCCAAAGGATGGGTTACCATACTTATATGCTACAATCCTTGTGCAGACCTAACCAGTGCAGAACTCACTCATTACTTCTCCCAGTTACCCTCACCCTCACTAGTGATGGCAGATTTCAATACCCGATATTCATACTGGCAACCTAACCTTCCCTGGTCCTCCCATAATCCATTTGTCTCACTTTTTGATGCTCTGCTTGCTTCTCCATCACTCTTTCTATTTACTCCAGGACTGCCCACAGGGATTGATCCATACAGAGGCACCTCTTCCACCTTAGACCTCTGTCTAGGAAGCTGCTATTTCTCTGATGTTTTAATCACTCAAGGACCATACATGAGCAGCAACCACCTCCTTGTCCTTATCTTTCTCACCAGCAAACCCCCTCAGCCCATATCATTCTGTCCCTGATAGATTTACTCTTCTGGCAAGTGGAGTGCTTTCCAGGAACCTATGGATGTCATCAAAATACCCATGGCTTCAAGGATTGAAACTAGGGCAACACAACTGTCATCCCAGCTTTCTGAAACTGGAGCAAATATTTTCAAGAAATCCTCTGGGAATTACAATCTCTGCCCCAGAATATGGTGGGATGAGGATTGTAAAGCAGCTGTACATGACAAATGGAGGGCTTGGAACGATTGGAGGAGGTGTCCATGTCTTCCACACCAGTTGATCTACCACTGCTTTGACACAGTCCGCAGATGAGTGATAACTAGTGCAAAAAAGTCTTCATGGATTGACCACTGTTCTTCTCTCTCTTTCTGCAGCTCCCTGGCACATACACATTCATTCATCCGGACCATGTTGGGAGGTTCCACCGTATCATCTCTCCCACTACATGGCCCTAATGCAACGCTACTTCAACCACTTGACCAGGCAGAATTGCTGGCCTCTCACTACAACACAGTCTATGGAATTCCTGATTGCATACACTTTCTTCCTCCATCACATACTCCACAAGCTCAACATAGCATTTCAACAAGTTTCACTCTTAAGGAGCTAACTACTTCTCTCAGTGCCCTTAAGAGTGGTAAAGCAATGGGCTCCGACCAATTCCCAAATGAATTCCTCTTCTATCTCCCAGTAACAGTTCACCCAGTATTACTACATACACTTGTATAACACATGCTGGTTTTTCCAAAGATATGGAAACATGCAACACTCGTGCCCATCCCAAAAGCAGGAAAGGATCCATCCAACCCTTCGTAGTGCTTACAGGCCGTTAAGTCTTCTGTCCTGTGTCGTTAAAGTCATGGAAAGAATGGTTTATACCCGACATGTGGTGGCTAGAACAATAATCTCTTCCCTAGTTATCAGTTTGGTTTCTGTCCACAAATAAGTACTGAGGATGTCCTCACAATTCTGCTGCATTCCATCCAGACCAAGACTGTTGATGGCTGTATTTATTGACTTACTGGCACTTTTTGATATTGCCTCCCATGGAGGGATCCTCAATAGACTGACAGGACTCAGCATCCATGGGACCTCTCTAAGATGGTTCCAAAGCTTTCTGGCAGACCGCACATTCTCCATCTCTGTTGGTGGAAGCCTCTCCTCTGCCCGTCCTTTACTCTGGGGTGTTCCACAGGATTCAGTCCTAAGCCCTACCCTTTTTAATATTTTATTAAGTGATCTACCCACAACAACTGACTCCACCCTCTCAGTATATGCAGATGACATCACCATGCTATGCAGAGGTGTAACACTTCAGGAAGCCCAAGATAACATGCAAGCAGCAGTGCAGTACCTCCATCAATGTACCAAGAATTTGGGACTCCAGATCAACCATCATAAAAGTCACCTCATGTGTTTCACCAGGAAACGTGTTCCATGTGTCCCATCTTTCCCGTCTATCAGTGTGAGAAATGTCGCCCTACCATATGTAACCTCTCATCGCCTGTTGGGAATAATTTTTGATAGTCCTATTTTCACCTTACAGCACTACATATCACTGCAAAAAAAGAATGAGAATGTGCTCCACTTTGAAAGTTAAGTATTCAAAGAGTTTCTTATAGTTAGAGGAGTTAGGTGATAGATAAATTTAGTGCCTCTGTAATCATAGCCAGATGATTGAAAACTTGTAAGCTTCAAGAGTATGGACATGAGAGAAAGTTAAGTTGTTGCCTACATAGACACAGTATTCAACTTTGGAATGAAATGTTGATAGAGAAATTAGGAGAGAACAGAAAAGGGGGGTACTATTAGTTGCCTCAGACACCTGTATTTCAGTGAGGAAAAGTTGAGGTGGTTTCTACAGGTTGAAGATCAGATGTAAGATTACAAATGTAGTTTTTACAACTTGTCCCTTCTCTTCTCCTTCTTCCCTTCACTTCCTTCCTTCACTGTGCATAACAACCTTGATCCCCATAAAATGCAAAATAAGGTAATCCAATAACCAAATTAAGAAAATCAATCATTTAAGTGTAAACTTGTAACTAAATAAGTCCTAATGAAAGCCAGCTAGACTGATCCTCTATTCTTGAGATCCTACTAAGCTACACAAAAAAAAACCACCATACTCACTCACTTGCACACACACACACATTCGAGAGACACGGTTGAGGGCGGACGCACTGGCGCAGTTCCGACGATCAGCTGATCTTCACTACACCCTGTTGTATAGTATTTACAGTGGCCTGGGCAGGTAGTGTGGACTCATTCTTTTTTTTTTTGCTCTTCATGAAATCAAATATTAAAGAATAATGAGTGAAAAAGATATTCCATCCAAATGCAGACATGAGAATAGAGAAGGGGCTGATGATGACTATGTCGGTGAGGGAGAATGTGTATTCGAAGGGTTCGATACGACGACTACTTCACTACTTAAGAGAGTGTCAAATATTGACTGTAAACTAGATAAACTGATAAAGGAGAAGATGGAAATGAAAGAGAATAAAGACAAGGAAATGGAGTTTATAAGACTGAGAGAAAGGATAAGAAAAGTGGAAGAAAATGAAGCTAGGCTAAGAGCGGAAAACGAAGAACTAAAAAAGGAAGTAGCTAACTACAAGAAGCAGATGGAAGAAGGACTCGGTAAAGCTGAGAAAGAAAAGGAGAAGCTGAAAGATCTAGTAAACAAGGAAGAGGAAAGAGTACAGAACGTGATTAAAAAAGAAGTACAAGCATGGAGAGTCCAAGATAAGAAAGATAAGGCCGATTTTCAGGAGGTGATTCAAGAACAACTTAAAGAAAAAGAAGAAAATATGACAAACAAAATGATAGGAGTCCTCAAGACAAAAGAAAATCTAGTTAGAGAAATTGCAGAAAAAAAGAAGAGTGTAGTCGTATTTGGAATAAAAGAAAAAAATATAAAATATAGACCAAAAGAGAAAAGAAGAAATGAAATCAGTCAAAGACCTACTGAAGAATCTTAATGACGAAGATAGGCAGAACTTGGAAGAGGAAGTAGAAGAAATAAACAGAATGGGACCATATCAAGAAGGAAAAACGAGACCAATTAAAATATTACTAAAATCACAAGCAGCAACAGAAGAAATATTATATAGAACAACAAAACTTAGAGAAACAGAAGGCTGCAAGGATATCTATATAAAGAAAAATAGAAATGAGGAAGAAAGGAAGAGATACAATGAACTGGCAGCAGCAGTAAGGGAAAAGAATAATGAAAGGTCAGAAGAGGAGAAGAAGGCATTTTTTTGGAGAATTCTAGGAGACAGGATAAGGAAATGGTATATAAACGAGAAGGAAGAGAAAAAAGTGGAACAAGTTTAACTAAAAATGATAAAGGTAAAAGACTAAAAATGATGTATACGAACATTTATCAAGTAAATTAGAATTAAGAGATTACATAAGGAAAGAAAATCCAGATATTGTATGCCTGGCTGAAACAAAACTAAATGAGGAAATCAAAATAGTCTTGGATAATAGGTATAATGTATGGAGAAGAGACAGAGTGGGTAAAGGAGGAGGAGGAGTCATGATAATGTTAAGGAAGGAGATAGTGATCAATCAAGTGGAATGTGGGGAAGGAAAAGCAGAAGTATTGTATATTAAGATGCATATTAATAAAAAAGAGTTAACAATCATTGTAACATATGTGCCACCAAAAACAAATTCATGGACCAATCAAGAATATAAAGACATGATAGATGACACAATAAAGAGTCTAATGAGAATTGTTAAAGAAAGGAGAAAAGTGATATTAGTAGGAGATTTCAACTGTAAAGAAGTGGACTGGGAAAATTATGAAAGTGGTATGGGGGAAGAAGCCTGGGAAGAAAGATTCTTAAACCTAATGATAGACAATATGATGGACCAGAGAGTAAAGGAATGCACAAGATTCAGAGGAAACGACGAGCGGCGAGATTGGACCTAGTTTTTACAAGGGTATACAAATGAATGATGATATAAGATATAAGTGCCCATTGGGAAAGAGTGACCATGCAATATTAGAAATAGATATAGAAGAAGGAAAGGAAGATAGAGACGATTCATACAAAGGAGACCGATTAAATTACAGAAAGGCTGATATTGAGAATCTCAAGAACTATTTTAAAAACGTAGACTGGGAGGAGATGGAAAACTCAGAGACAATGCAAGACAAATATAACTTATTTTTGGAAATATACAAAACAGGAGTCAGGGAATATGTCCCAAAATATAGACCAAAAGAAGAAGGAAAGAAAGATTGGTTTAATGCAAGGTGTGCCAAAGCAAAGGAGAAAAGGGATGGAGCATGGAAAAGGTGGAGGAGAAATAGGAATCCAACAAACAAGGAAAACTTCAAGGCAGCTAGAAATGAATATGTTAAGGTGAGGAAGGAAGAGGAAAAGAACTTGAAAAGATATTGTTGAAAAATGTAAGGAGCAACCAAAATTGTTCTATAGATTCATAAATGGAAAAATTAGGCAAAAAGAAACAATAGAAAGGTTAAAAGGAGAGAACGGGATGGTGGAAGACCCAAAAGTATGGCAGAACTATTAAATAAAAAATTCCAGGAGGTCTTTACTAAAGAATCCAAATTTGAGAGGCCACAGGGTAATAGAGACAATCTATATGAAAGAGATTAAAGTAACCAAGCTTGAAATAAAAGAGTTAATGAAGGAACTGGATGAAGAGAAGGCAATGGGACCGGATGAAGTCTCAGGCAGAATACTGAAAGAATGTAGGGAAGAACTAGCAAGTCCTATATACAACATCATAAAATGCTCAATAGAAAATGGAACAGTGCCAGTAGAATGGAAAAGAGCTGAGGTGGTTCCCATATATAAGAGTGGAAGGAAGAAGAACCTTTAAATTACAGACCGGTATCACTAACTAGTGTAATATGCAAGATGTGTGAAAGAATAATAAAGAAACAATGGATCGAGTTCCTTGAAGACAACAAATTAATATCAAATAGCCAATTTGGTTTTAGAAAAGGACGGTCTTGTGTAACTAATTTATTGAGTTTCTATTCTAGAATAGTTGATAGAGTACAAGAGAGAGAGGATGGGTTGACTACATCTATTTGGATTTAAAAAGGCGTTTGACAAAGTGCCACATGCAAGATTACTGTGGAAGTTAGAGGAGAAGGGTGGCTTAAAAGGAAGCACATTGAGATGGATAGAAAATTATTTGAGGGAGAGAAATAAGGACGGTAGTTAAAGATATGAAGTCCAAGTGGAGAGCAGTAGAAAGCGGAGTGCCACAGGGGTCAGTATTGGCACCAGTACTTTTCCTCATTTATATTAACGACATGCCAGAAGGAGTGAACAGCTACATAAATTTGTTTGCGGATGATACGAAACTGTGCAGAGTTATAAAGCAAAAGGAGGATTGTGAAATACTGCAAGAAGACCTAAATAAGATCTGGGAATGGAGTAAGAAGTGGGAAATGGAATTCAATGTGAACAAAAGCCATGTCATGGAAATGGGAAAGAGTGAAAGACGACCTGTGGGAATCTATAAGATGGGAGATGGAGTAGAACTGGAGAAAGTCAAAAGGAAAAGGACTTAGGAGTGACGATGGAAGAAAACAATCAACCAGTAAGCCATATTGATAGAATTTTTAGAGAAACATAATTTGCTAAGGAATATTGGAGTAGCATTTCACTACATGGACAAAGAAATGATGAAGAAATTGATAAATACTATAATAAGACCCAGATTGGAATATGCAGGAGTAGTGTGGACCCCTCATGAAAAGAAACACATAAGAAAATTGGAGAGGCTACAAAAAATGGCTACAAGAATGGTCCCAGAACTTGAAGGGATGACATATGAGGAGAGACTAAAGGCTATGGATCTACCAACCTTGGAACAAAGAAGGGAGAGAGGAGACCTGATACAAGTCTATAAATTGATCAACGGAATGGACCAAGTGGATAATGAGAAACTGATCTTGAGAGAAGAATATGACATCCGAAGCACAAGATCACATAGTAAAAAGCTGAGAAAGGGAAGATGTCTGAGAGATATTAAAAAATATAGTTTCCTGCAGAGATGTATTGAGACGTGGAACAGTTTAGATGAAGAAGTAGTGTCTGCAATGAATGTGCACACTTTTAAAGTAAGATTGGATAAGTGTAGATATGGAGATGGGGCCACACGAGCATAAAGCCCAGGCCCTGTAAAACTACAACTAGGTAAATACAACTAGGTAAATACACACGAGACACCATGCTGATAAGACGTCTCTGAACAACTTGCAGGGAAAAGCTACAACAGGAGTTGCAGTTTGACCAAGACACATGTACAGGGGGGGGGAGGGGGCCATAGGTTCTCCTGTCTTCATAATAAATAAGTTTTGGATCATATAAATGGAAAAAAAAAGACAAGAGATGGAACTCAGTACAGGTAACTCTTGATTTATGCATGTTTAATTTATGCATTTTTTATTAATACGCGACCGAAAAAAATATTATAATTGATTAAATTTACACGATCGGTTTGCTTATACACGATTTGGACCACATCCTGCATCCCCACTATTATCTATTGTTTTTTATGAGAATTACAAGTTTGTTTTATGTGAATTTTGAAATAAGCGATGCCTCTTAGAACGCATCTATCATGTAAATCGAGTTACCTGTAGTGCTGCCAGACATATGACAAAATCAAAACATATGCCAATTTGTGAAAACCAACAGTACATTGAAACACCTGTTGGACAAAAGAAACTAACTGAGGATATTATGGACGAGGATTTTTCTATATTTAGGAATGAAAGAGGTAGTATGAGGAGCTTGATCAATGTAGAAACGGAGTTAAGGTACATGAAGGAGGTGATGTTGAGTTTAATGGACAAACAGAACAGACTGACAATGGAAAACGCAGAGCTGATATTGAGATAAGTAGAATGTGAGAAGGTGAGTGCAATCAATCAGAGATTAAAGGAGGAGATACAAGAAATAAAGAAACAAAATGATGTAATAAAAAGCCACATGCCAAGACTACGAAAACTCCTTAATTAAGAAGCTTACAGGTAAAGATACAGGAGGGGATTGTGGACAAGGTGGAAGGTAGATTGGGTGAAAACAAGCTGAAGGAACTACGAAATGCATGGAAGCAGGAACAGGAAGAGGAAAAAGTAAAATTTTCAGAGGTAATAAAAACGTAAATGAAAAAAAAAATGAAGTCGCTGTAATACAAGTAATGAAAGAGAAAGAGGATCTTGTGCGAGATACGGTGGATAAGAGAAAAAGTTTGGTGATTTTTTGGATGAAGGAAAAAAATCCAAACAAGTTCATGAGAGAGTGTGAAGAGAGAGAATTGGCCAAAACTGTTATCAAACAAGTTCAGGACGGCACACAAGAACTAGACCAGGAGGTGGAGGAAGTGATCAGGCTAGGAAGATACAGTGAAGGGTGTAGGACACCAATGAAAGTGAGAATGAGATCCCAAGTAGGCAGTAGAGGAAATTATGGCAAGGAAAGGGAAGCTGGCTGATGATACTGAACACAAGGATATTTGGATAAAAAGAGATATGAACCTAGAAAAGAGGGAAAAGGAGAAAGTGCTAAGAAGAGAAGCTAAGGAAAAAAAAACAAAAGGACAGAGATAGAGAAGAATTTTTATCGGAGGGTTCTAGATATGAAACTAAAGAAGTGGTACCTACAGAAGAAAGAGGTCATGAAGGAGGCAGGAAATTAAGAGTGACTTATACCAATATAGATAGGTTGTTATCAAGCATGGTTGGAGTAGGCAGTAGTCACCTGCCGCCCGGTGGAATACTCCAGGAGAGGTACTTACGGGGATGTAGGCAGTGCTGCAGACTGAGTGATTCCCCGTGTCCTCTCTTCCCGGTTCCCTTTGTGGTCTCATTTATACAATTGAGCAGCTGCAGCCTGCCCTCTAAAGACAACTTCTACTACTTCCTACACTACACTACAACACCTTACACTTTTACACTCTCTTCAAATCAAAATTTAATAATGGCTTCACCACGCCCTGCCTCGGAGTCCCCCTCTGGGAAGGGGACCATAAATGTCCCCAGGTCAGACTGCCCCTCTGCTGTCGACCTTGGGTGTCTTGACACTTCATCTAATACTTTCACTATCAATTTCTGCAACATTCGTGGCCTTCGTTCTAATTTTCAATCTGTGGAACACCACCTCTCCTCTACTAAACCTCATCTTCTCTTCCTAACGAAACACAGTTGTCTGCGACTACTGACAGCAGCCCTTTTCTGTTCCCTCCTACTTGCTCTATCCTCATTTTCAATCCAAAGCTGGATGTTGCGCATACGTGCGTAACGACACCACTTGCTCTCGTGCCCACAATCTTGAATCTTCAGAATTTTCTACCATCTGGCTAAGACTTCAATGTCACTCTAACTAAATTCATCTGTGCTGTATACCTCTCACCTAACTCCTCTGACTATGTAAAATTCTTTGACTATTTGACTTCCAAGGTGGAGCACATCTTATCTCACTTTCCTTTTGCTGAGATCTCCATTTTAGGGATTTCAATGTTCACCACCAGCTTTGGCTTTCATCTTCTTTCACTGACCAACCTGGTGAACAAACCTTCAACTTTGCTATCCTTCATGACCTAGAGCAGCTAGTGAAGTTCCCTACCCGTATTCCTGACCGCCTTGGAGACACGCCCAACATTCTTGATCTTTTCCTAACCTCCAACCCTTCTGCTTACTCTGTTAAACTTTCCTCTCCGTTGGGCTCCTCCGACCACAATCTAATTTCCGTTACCAGTTCTATCACTCCAGTGCAGCCTCAGGACCCGCCTAAGCGGAGGTGCTTCTGGCATTTTAACTCTGCTAAGTGGGAGGAACTAAGGCAGTACTATTCTGATTTCCTTGGGATGATTATTGTTTTCATGTCAGAGATCCTTCTCTTTGTGCCGAGCGCATAACAGAGGTGATTATCTCTGGCATGGAGCTATACATTCCTCATACTTTCTCTAACCCTAAAGCTAAAAAGCCTTGGTTTAACTCTGCTTGTTCTCGTGCTGTCAATGATAGAGAGGCGGCTCACAAACGGTTCCGTAGCCATCCAACTGCTGAAACTCATGCCCTATATATTTCTGCCCGTAATCATGCCAAATCTATTCTCCAACTTACTAAAACTCTTTCATCAATAGAAAATGTCAAAGTCTTTCCAATTCTAACTCCTCTCGAGATTTCTGGCATCTAGCCAATAATATCTCTAACAACTTTACTTCTTCGTCTTTCCTCCTTTACTTCATCCAGATGGCTCTACAGCTGTCTCTTCTTTTCTAAAGCTGAACTCTTCGCTCAAACCTTTGCTACCAACTCAACTTTGGATGATTCTGGGCATATTCCTCCTACTCCTCCACCCTCTGACTACTTCATCCCTAAAATTAAAATTCTTTATAAAGACGTTTTCCTGGCCCTCTCTGGCCTTGATTCTCGGAAGGCTTACGGTCCGGATGGAGTCCCTCCTGTTGTTCTCAAAAACTGTGCTTCCGAACTCGCTCACAGCCTGGTCAAACTCTTTCATCTGTGTCTCTCTACTTCTATTTATCCTTCTTGCTGGAAGTTTGCTCACATTCAACCTGTCCCTAAAAAAGGTGACCACTCCAATCCTTCTAACTACCGCCCTATAGCTTTGATTTCCTGCCTTTCTAAAGCCTTTGAGTCTATCCTTAATAGGAAGATAATGAGGCATCTATCAGCTCACAACCTTCTCTCTGATTGCCAGTATGGTTTCCGTAAAGGCAGATCTACTGGTGATCTTCTTACTTTCCTAACTGAATCTTGGTCATCCTCTTTTAGGGACTTCGGTGAAACCTTTGCTGTCGGCCTTGACATATCGAAAGCCTTCGATAGAGTCTGGCACAAATCTTTAATTTCTAAACTACCCTCCTACGGATTCTATCCTTCTCTCTGTACCTTCATCTCCAGTTTCCTTTCCGATCGTTCTATTGCTGCTGTAGTAGACGGTCACTGTTCTTCCCTAAAACTATCAACAGTGGTGTTCCACAGGGTTCTGTCCTATCACCCACTCTCTTTCTATTATTCATCAATGATCTCCTAAATCTGACTCAATGCCCTATCCACTCCTATGCTGATGATACCACCCTGCATTATTCAACAGCGTTCAACAGACGCCCAACCCAACAACAATTAAATGACTCAAGGCGAGATGCTATAGGACGCCTAACTTCTGATCTTTCACTTGTTTCTGATTGGGGCAGAGAAAACCTGGTTTTGTTCAATGCCTCAAAACTCAATTTCTACAACTATCTACTCGACATAACCTTCCAGACAACTATCCTCTCTTCTTCAATAACACTCAACTTCCCTCTCCTCTACATTAAACACACTCGGTCTATCCTTCACTAAAAATCTAAACTGGAAATTTCACATCTCTACTCTTGCTAAATCAGCTTCCAAGAAGTTAGGTGTCCTATGGCGTCTTCGTCCATTTTCTCTCCCTCCCAGCTGCTTGCTCTGTACAAGGGCCTTATCCGCCCGTGTATGGAGTATGGCTCTCATGTCTGGGGGATCCACACACAGCTTTACTAAACAAGGTGGAATCTAAAGCTTTTCGTCTTATCAACTCTTCTCCTCTAACTGACTGTCTTGATTCTTTAAGTCACCGCCGCAATGTTGCATCTTTATCTGTCTTCTACCGCTGTTTTCATGCTGTCTGCTCTTCTGAACTTGCTAACTGCATGCCTTCCCCCCTCCTGCGGCCTCGCTGCACAAGACTCTCTACTTCTTCTCATCCCTATTCTGTCCATCTTCCTAATGCAAGAGTTAACCAGTATCTTCACTCCTTCATTCCCTACACTGGTAAACTCTGGAACTCTCTACCTGTGTCTGTATTTCCACCTGCCTATGACTTAAACTCTTTCAAAAGAGGAGTGTCAAGACACCTCTTACGTTAACTGGACCCTCCTTTTAGATTTTTCTGTTTTTTCTCTTTCTACTTTCCTTTTAACAGGGCCTGGCAACTAGCGGGATTTTTTTTTTTCCAACACTGTGTTTGCCCTTGGCCAGTGCCCTTGTAATGTAAAAAAAAAAAAAAAAAAAAGTTGGGGATTATTTGAAAGAGAAAAAGGTGCGGTGTAATGTGCATTGCTGAAACAAAACTAAGAGAAGAGATTTTTGTTAACTTTAAAGAAGAGGGATATAATAGCTGGAGGAGAGACAGGAAGGATAAAGGGGGAGGAGGAGTGCTAATAATGGTATGTGATAATATATGTGTGGAGGATGTGCAATATGGTGAGGAAAAAGTGGAAGTAGTGGGAATAACAATCAAAACAGAGGAATTAAATAACAGAAAAATCACAGTTACATATGTGCTACCTAAAACTAATACATGGGGAACTGAAGAACATAAAGATATGCAAAGAGAGGTGATTAAGTGCCTAGATAATATGATAAGAAGAGATGGAAGAATACTTTTAGTTGGAGACTTTAACTGTAAAAAAGTAAACTGGAGAGAGATGGAAGTAATGGATAATGCTGAACAGTGGAGCGAGGAAGTGTTACAGCTGACTATGGTTAATACAATGGACCAGTGGGTGGAGGAATCAACAAGGTGCAGGGGGGAAGAAAAAGAACCATTGTTGCTTCACCTAGTATTCACAAAGAAACCAGAGCCCTCTCCAATCATACAATACCTTTGTCCAATGGGTAGAAGTGATCATGTGACATTAGAGATGCAAATTCAGGAGGAAGATGGGATAAGTTACAGAGAGGACTATAAAGGAGAGAGATTAAATTATGCAAGAGTGGATTTTGAAAAATTGTGGATCTATTTTGTTGATATTGAGTGGAGTAATACTATGTATGGAAAGACAATACAAGAGAAATATGAAATTTTCTTACATAAATATAATAGAGTAAAAAAATATGTACCTGTTTATAGAGTTTTGAAAAAACAAAACAAAACACGCTTGGTACAATGCTAGATGCATACAAGCTAAAAAAGGCAAAAGATAAAGCATGGAAGAAACTCACAAAACAGGAAATAACAATAACAGACGGCAGTACAGAAATGCTAGAAATGAATATATTAGAGTAAGGAGAAAAGAAGAAAGAAACTTTGAGAAAGATGTGGTGAATAAAAAACAAAGATGAACCGAAACTTTTCTACAAGTTTATAAATTCCAAAATGAAGAACAAGGACACAATAGAAAATATAATTAAAGAAGGGAAGACATATCAAACAGAGAAGAAAAATGTGTGTAATAATGAATGAGAGCTTCAAAACGGTGTTCACTGTAGAAGAAGGTTTCAGAACTTAATAGGACATTACATTGCCAAGGATTACAGGAAATTGCCATGTACAAGGAAGATATTGGAAGATTATTGGATAAGTTGGATGTCAGAAAAGCAATGGGGCCAGATGGTGTATCAGGCTGGGTGTTAAAAGAACGTAAAGAGCAACGACTGGATCCAATTTGGGAAATAATTAAAAGTTCAATAAATGAAGGGAAGTTTCCACTAGAATGGAAGAGAGCCAATGTAATACCAATATTTAAAGGAGGAAAGGCAACTGAACCACTAAACTACAGACCAGTGTCACTTACAGGTGTCGTAGGGAAGTTATGTGAAATAAGTATATATCAAAGAAAAATGGGTAAAATTTCCAGAAGAACAAGTCATATCGAACAGACAATTTGGGTTCAGGACAGGGTGGTCATGTGTATCAAACTTATTAAGCTTCTACTCGAGAGTTATTGCAGGACTGGAAAACAGAGATGGATGGGTGGACACAGTATACCTGGATATAAAAAAGGCTTTTGAAATCCCTCCTGGAAGACTACTTTGGAAACCATAGAACATAGGAGGACTGCGTGGAACTTTGCTAGAATGGATGAGAGATTCTTTGAAGGATAGGGAGATGAGAACTGTGATCAGAGATACATACTCATCTTGGGGTAAAGTAACAAACAGAGTGCCACAAGGGTCAGTGTTAGCCCCCATTATGTTTCAGATTTATGTAAACAACTGTCATGGTAAGCCCATGCCAGTGAATAAATTCTTAGAAAAGGAGCCAGCAGACGACGTCTCGCGCATGGCTATGTTCGCC
Source organism: Portunus trituberculatus (assembly GCF_017591435.1). Classification (NCBI taxonomy): domain Eukaryota; kingdom Metazoa; phylum Arthropoda; class Malacostraca; order Decapoda; family Portunidae; genus Portunus; species Portunus trituberculatus. The sequence goes on along the minus strand of NC_059266.1, from coordinate 12,849,951 downwards.
CGTCTTTCGCGGAGGAATACAAATCGCTTGGAGAAGCTAGTTCTGGAGGCAGAATGAGTTATTCTACCAGCTGATAGTACAGAGATATGTAATTACATATTGTCTACAATATGAGAATGCAGGAAAGATGGCTAGAGTCATTATGGAGCTGCAATAATGAGAAACAGTGGATTGGTAATTGGCAACTCTGAGTCTGGCGAGGAGGCCGGATGGTGGCACAAGGGTTGCCAACCTCAACCTCGGCACGATATTCAAATTTCCCCAACGATTATTGCTCCTTTCGTGTGCACATCATCGTGTTGCGTATATCTGTAGGTGCTTTCGGTGTGTAGACATGTCTATGTAGAGTTGGGAAGGTGAGAAAGAGAAATAAGAAGAATTAGAGAAAAAGCTATCGTTAAATTAGCAAATGGGGTCAAGCTAGGGCGTGTGACCTCACTGACAGCCTGGTTGAGCCTTGCGCTGGTCAGTCTAGTAGGTGATGCGGTGTGAGGTGGGTGCGTTGCTCACGAGGTCGGTATTTTCCTCCATGTATTGCACGCGGCTACGATTCTATCATCTTATCAGAGGGAAACAGCCTCTTAAGATAGATACAATTTGCCGAGCGTCGTGCAGAAGCGGAGGAAATACGGATCTCCCAGATAAAGATGGATTATATTAACTCTGCTTGGACATGCTGGAGGCCGTGGAGCCACGTGTATCATCTCTTCCAGGTTTTGTGTGTGTTTAGCAATGGTTGGGAGCCATGAGCTACATCATTCGTTTCAGGCTGTGGTGCAAAGACAGAGATTGATGTTTACAGGTGGTTACCCAGCTGTGTAGGGCTGAGAAGATAAACATTCTAGAAACATTTGTGTTGTGCATTGTGCCTTTTGTCTCCACGTAGCGGAGTGATCCTGGAGGCCCTGGAGTCCGCGTGGGTGGTCGCTGCCTTTGAACAAGGTAGTGTTAAGTGTTTACGAGCTCACGCGTGGCAGCGTATTGTACCACAGAGTTGGTAAGTCTTTTCCTTAGTTATTCCAGGAATAATTAGTGTGTGCCTGTGGGTGTGTATGTGACCGCATGGCGTGTAAGGTACTATTGTATGTTAACTAATAAAGGGAAAAGCGTAGAAACTGTGTTTTGCTTTTGTGATTATCTGTCTATGTTGGGTCCGGAGACTTGTTCCCTTAAAATAAATTTGAAATTGTGAGGATTGCGGGTGCGAGTTGGTTAAGAGGTTCAGATATATATATTCGCCACGAGAACTCGATTCGAGCGATTTCTCTGAGTATATTCTGATCACACCTCCATATCCAATCTCTCTTCCACCATCCCGCCCTCTTCCACAACGACATTCACATAGGGGTAAACAGTTATATTAATTTATTTGCTGATGATACAAAGCTGCTAAGAGTTATCAAAACCAGAAAGGACTGTCTGTTGTTGCAGGAAGATGTAAACAAGATCTAAGAATGAAGTAGGAAGTGAAAATTGGAGTTTAATGCCAAGAAATGTCACATAATGGAACTAAGAAAGAGCAAAAGAACTATCTGATGGGAGAGGAACAAATAATGAAGACTAAAGAGGAAAACGATTTGGGAGTGACTACACAGGAAAATCTGAACCCCGAAAAACACATAAGCAAGATATTTGGATAATAATATAATATGCTGACTAATATAAGAGAGGCATTTCAATTCATGGACAAAGATATGATGAAAAAAAATCATCACAAGCATGATATATCCAAAGCTGGAATATGCAGCAGTGGTGTGGTCTCAGAACTCTAAAAATGATATAAGATTAGAATAGATACAGAAGATTGCTACAAAGATGATGCTGGAACTAACATATGAAGAACAGCTGAAGGAAATGGGATTACGAGATAGAAGAGAATGAGGAGACCTAATAACAATGTACAAGATAGTCAATGGCACTGAAAAGATAGACAAGAAAGACCTGATGCTGGTGACAGAAGAATGTAGAAGGACAAGAGGTCATGTAAAGATGATCAGGATGAGGCAGTGTTAGAACAATATTGGAAAATACAGTTTTCCACACAGAACGGTGGAGAAGTGGAATGCATTGAATAATGAAGCTGTTACAGCACATAATGTGCATAACTTAGAGGAAAAATAAGAAAAATGAAGACATGGAGAAAGGACACTATGAGCCCTGCTCGAACCCTGTACAATAGAACTAGGTAAATACAATACAATGCACACAATTATTTACTCACACTCAGCTTTGTTAGCCTCTAGTAAAAAAGGAGTCATGGATCATTGCAATATATCCCATGAGCTTGAGTATAGCATAGCTGGCTACACATGTCCATAGCAAGGCCTTACGGCATACACTGGTTTATCCCTGCCCCCTCAGAGTGCTTCCTACAGAACCCTGTACTTGAACTAGGGTCCATACAGCAATAACTCTTTTCAAGTGTGCCTACATCCTTTGACAAGACTGACTCATTTTTCGTGTACTTACCATTGTTGCTCTCTATATACTTCCATCATGCAGAAATGCAAAATAATTTTATATACAATATTTAATCTTGACAATTATTTGTAGTTATCTCTAGAGGTAAACTATAATTTCTGACAAAAGGTAACAGTCCTCTCAGGTTTCTTCAATCACTTCTAACTTTTGGAATTGAACTAAGATAAACTCCAACTTTCATTAATCCCACCTCCCAATCAACAACATTATTTACCCTTTCAAAAAGACTTTTGTGAGGTCAGTATTATTTTTACTCTTGCATAATCTTAACAAACTACAAACTCAAATTCTGCAATGTTCTTTAACCAGCTACAATTTTTATTTTCTTTCCAAAATGACAGCCTCTAAGTAAGAAATCACTGGAATGTAAACATTCAAGAGACTATTTATTAGAAATATCACTCATATATCACAGCCATTTCTACATGTATATGGGTTGGCTGTGATGTTTGAGAATGGTTGATGACTGGCTGTCCTTCCAAATGCCAACCCATCTCTGCAAAGTTAATACTGGGATGAAAAGTTCCCATTATGTGTATATTGTCCCCAGTATCAGATCAGATGGCCATGCAAAGAGAGACTTGCAGCCCTAAAGCCAGTATACTATAGGGCCCCATAGAAATATTTGACATACTGTACATGAAAAATCAAAATATATATAGCCAGATGCCAGATGTGTTCACAAAACAATCAGTCTAATATAATTAATTGTATTACATGGTTATTTTCAACAATATTCCTCTGAATAACTATACAGTCAATTGTTAAATATATATACAGAATATCATATATGTACAAAGCATTCATACCTTATCTTTTCAAGCCATATACAGTTTTAATAAGTCAAAGTGGAAGCTCATATATCTATCACTATGTGAAATTATTACCTTAGAAAGCCAAGTAAAGTAAATATACAAAAAAATAGCATAGTGTGACAACTGAATTTTTTTTATACACATTAAGAATAAAATATGTTTTTCTTAAATTCAATCTTTAATGCAATCAAGCAGCTCCTGAAAAGGAGAGCCAGGAGTGGCCACAGCCTGGAATACAGCTTCAAATTTTACTTTCTGCTCCTCTGTGGCAAGACTTTGCCGGAAGTGGGATGCAGCCAAGCAGAATATCTGTATATCTCTGGCATCAAGTTTACCTAACCGAGCTTGGACTGAAGGAAAGGCAGCTCTCAGCCACCTGTTACTGGATGCCGCAATGAAGAAGCATGTGAGGCACCAGACTGCTAAAGAGACTGGGCTGCGCTGAGTGAAATTGCTGAGAGAGAGAAGCACCCACTCCTGCACCAAACCTTCTCCACTCTCACCAATGGCTCCTTCAAACACCTGAAATAGTGTTGAAGCTAAAAGATGTGGGTGAGGCTGGTGTGAAGAAATGTACTCCGTGATGACTTTGTTGAGGATCTGGCTGGCAGGGAGAATGTCCAGTAGGCAGGGACCCAAGAGGCCAGCCACCACCCCAGCCTCATGAGGGTATCCAACACGGATCCGATCAAAGAAGATGGAGAGCTTTTCCATGACTAGGAGAAGAGTTTCTGGATCAGAGGCACTGCTATCTTGGGAGACTCCTGGTTCTAGGGCTGTGTTCCTAACATTGGCATAAAGGGCAGTAATGAACAAAGGTAGGGCAGCAATGGAGGTGGAGGGTGTACCATTAAGGACTAGATCCATCACTAGCTTGAAAATCACTTCTACAGTACTGCTGGTGAGCTGCTGCACCAACACTAGTCTCTCCACACCACGCAGCACTTGGTGTAGGAGCCTTGGGGTGGTTGAGAGTGAGGCAGCAGTGGAGAGAGCCATGTGAAGAGCAGTGGAAGGCAGTGTGGGATCTGGCAGGGTTTCATAATGCTCCACCAGATACACCCACACCTCCCACACTCCCACTTCATGACCCTCACATTCACGACTTTTTCTGAAATGCCATGAGATGGAATAAGCATTCCTATTTAAGGCAAATCTAAGGAAAAAAAATCACACTAAATAACTGAAAATGCAAGGCCTTACCCATCGTTATATTTCAAGATATAGTTAGCGGCCAGCAAGATGAGTGGTGGGCTGTCCTCTAGGGGTCCCTGCAGCAGATACAACAGACCTTGCACAGCACATGATCGCACTGACACTTGTCCACTCTTGAGTCCTCCTTCCACAATATGCACCACACCTTCACTCAAGGCTGAGCTCACCTCCTGTTATTAGATGTTGCAGTTTAGTTTACACAGTAAATGTGTGCATGCAGTTGCTGTTTTTAGTTACAACAATAATTAATGAAGTTTGGGAATACCTTGTCATTTTCAGCTTCTGCAAAATAAAAATCAAACTAACCCCAGGTATCTAGTATTCTATAGTTCACTATCTATGTAAAACTACCCAAATTATGAGTACAAAATCAATTAATGACTAAGTTAACAATTCCTGTTTTGAGAGACTTATGGATCAGGTTAACACATTACATGCGATGCGACCCACCAGGAGGTCATCAGTTTCTACCACTGTTGTAATCTGACCCACCAGTGGGTTGTATAACAGTTTTCATATATATATTAGATTTTAATCTCACTATTAATATAAAATGAATTATATAGTAAAATTGCAATAAACAGTATGTGTAGGAGGGCATAATAAATACTGATAAATAATATGACACTTATTTAATTTTTAGTATTATAAAAATTATATGAAAAATAGTCTTCCTAGTTTCCAAGTTTTTTTTTTTTTCAAGTACATGTAAAAAAAAAAAAAAAAAAATATATATATATATATATATATATATATATATATATATATTTTTTTTTTTTTTTTCCTGATATTATTTGGGCAAATTGTAAAAAAAAAACCCATTGGTAATGGCTAATGAGTTGCATATATAAACAAACATAACTAAAGAAATAAAAACAGAATAAACTGAAAAAAATCTGCTATAAATATATGAAAAATACTTTTTACTTTTCTAATACATGTAGGAAAACTATATTATCTTGCATTTTTCCTTCAGAAAACATAAAACTTTTCTATAACAAATAATTCAAACAGACATCACAATTAGACTTTCCTTGATAAGCTTCATTAATTTTCTTTATTGATTTTTTTCATAATTTTCCTGATACAGTGGTGTCTCGCGATAACGGACCTCCCAGTAACAGATTTCACTTAATGATGGACTGGACTAACCTTACCTAACCATTTTTCGGGGAATGCTATGGCAGTTTTCTTTTCTCCCTCACGAATCCACAGTTCCCGAGTGACTGCATGGATGAATACATATATGACACGATAAAAAATTTGAAAAAAGACATTCTAGACACTATTGTAACTCATTTTGTTCATATCTGATTTACAAAACTTGTAATTAGGCAGAGAGTAGCGACTGCTTGCCTGTGGGGGGTCACTGGAGTGACACTCATAGTAATATGGGGTTCCAAGCTGTATTTTTTTTTTTTTTTAATGTGGGGAGGAGAGCCAGCCACGGCAAAAAAAGAAAAGATTAAAAAAAGGCCCACTTGAGTGCTGGCTCTCTACAAAGGGAAAAATGTCAGCCAAAATTATGAAGCAAATGCCTTGACACCTCCCTCTTAAAAGAAGACAAGTCGTAGGAAGTTGGAAATACAGATGCAGGGAGGGATTTCCAGAGTTTACCAGTGAAAGGTATAAATGACTGAGAGTACTGGTTAACTCTTGCATTAGAGAGGGATGAGAGGAAGAAGAAAGCCTTGTGCAGGGAGGCCATAGGAGGAGGGGAGGTATGCAGTTAGCAAGGTCAGTCGAACAGTTAGCATAAAAATAGTGATAAAAGATAGAAAGGGATGTAACATTCCGGTGGTGAGAAAGAGGCTGAAGACAGTTAGTTAGAGGAGCGGAGTTGATGAGACGAAAAGCTTTCGATTCCACCCTATCTAGTAAAACTGTGTGACTGGAACCCTCCCAAACATGAGAAGAGCACTCCATACAGGGGTGGATAAGGCCCTTATATAGAGTAAGCTGTTGGAGGGGCGAGAAAAACCGGCAGAGACACCTCAGAATGCCTAACTTCTTAGAAGCTGTTTTAACAAGAGATGAGATGTGAAGTTTACAGTTAAGATTATGAGCAAAGGACAGACTGAGGATATTCAGTGTGGAAGAGGGAGACAGTTGAGTGTCGTTGAAGAAGAGGGGATAGTTGTCTGGAAGGTTGTATTGAATTGAAAGATGGAGGAATTGAGTTTTTGAGGCATTGAAAACTACTAGATTTTCTCTGCCCCTGTCAGAAATCTTAGAAAGATTGGAAGTCAGGCATTCTGTGGTGTCCTTGTGTGATCTGTTGACTTCCTGAAGGGTTGGACGTCTCTGAAAGTATGTATATGGAAAGATGTAGGGTGGTATCTTCAGCGTAGAAGTGGATATAGCAAGAAGTCTGGTTAAGAAGGTCATTAATGAATAATAGAAAGAGACTGGGTGACAGGATAGAACCCTGAGGAACTCCACTATTAATAGATTTAGGAGAAGAACAGTGGCCGTCTACCACAGCAGCAATAGAATGGTTGAAAAGGAAACTTGAGATAAAGTTGCAGAGAGAAAGATAGAAGCTGTAGGAGGGCAATTTTGAAATGAAAGCTTTATGCCACTCTATCAAAAGCTTTTGATATGTCTAACGCTACAGCAAAAGTTTCACCGAAATCTCTAAAAGAGGATGACCAAGACTCAATAAGGAAAGCCAGAAGATCGTCAGTAGACCGACCTTGATGGAAGCCATACTGGCGATCAGATAGAAGATTGTGAAGTGACAGACGTTTGAGAATCTTCCTATTCAGGATAGATTAAAAAACTTTAGACAAGCAAGAGGTAGTTTGAGGGATTAGAACGATCACCCTTTTTAGGAACAGGCTGAATGTAGGCGAACTTCCAGCAGGAAGGAAAGGTAGAAGTAGATAGACAAAGTTGGAAGGGCTTGGCCAGGCAAGGTGCAAGCTCTTGTCCTCCCATCTTCTTCTGTCAACATCACCAAGTCTTCCTTGTCTATCTTTTCAATGCCACTGACTATCTTGTACATTGTTATTAAGTTTCCTCATTCTCTTCTATCTTGTAAGGTTGGCAGTCCCATTTCCTTGAACCATTATTCATATGTTAGATCCTTTAATTCTGGCACCATCTTTGTAGCAATCTTCTGAATCCTTTCTAATCTTCTTATATCCTTTTTAGAGCTCAGAGACCATACCACTGCTGCATATTCCAGCCTTGGACGTATCAGCTTGTGATGATTTTTTTCATCATATCTTTGTCCATGTATTGAAATGCCACTCTTTATGTTAGTCAATATTTTATATAATATATAAAATATCTTGCTTATGTGTTTTTTGAGGTTCAGATTTTCCTGTATAATCACTCCCAAATCTTTTTCCTCTTTAGTCTTCATTATTTGTTCCTCTCCCATCAAATAGTTCAATACCAGTCTTCTTTTGCTCTTTCCTAGTTTCATTATGTGACATTTCTTGGCATTAAACACTAATTTCCACTTCCTGCTCCACTCACAGATCTTGTTTATATCTTCCTGTAACAGTAGACGGTCCTCCCTGGTTTTGATAACTCTTAGCAGCTTTGCATCATCAACAAATAAATTAATATAATTTTTTACCTCAATGTGAATGTCATTTACATAAATCTGAAATATAATGGGGGCTAGCACTGACCCTTGTGGCACTCCGTTTATTATTTTACCCAAAGATGAGTATATATCTCTGATCACAGTTTTCATCTCCCTATCCTTCAAATAATCTCTTGTCCATTCTAGCAAAGTTCCTCGCAGTCCTCCTATGTTCTCTGATTTCCAAAGTAGTCTTCCATGAGGGACTTTATCAAAAGCCTTTTAAATATCCAGGTATACTGTGTCTACCCATCCATCTCTGTTTTCCAGTCCTGCAATAACTCTCGAGTAGAAGCTTAATAAGTTTGATACACATGACCTTGCTGTCCTGAACCCAAATTGTCTGTTCAATATGACTTGCTCCTCTTCTAGAAATTTAACCCAATATTTCTTTGATAATTATTTCACATAACTTCCCTACGACACCTGTAAGTGACACTGGTCTGTAGTTTAGTGGTTCAGTTGCCTTTCCTCCTTTAAATATTGGTATTACATTGGCTTTCTTCCATTCTAGTGGAAACTTCCCTTCATTTACTGAACTTTTAATTATTTCCCTAATTGGATCCAGTCGTTGCTCTTTACATTCTTTTAACACCCAGCCTGATACACCATCTGGCCTCATTGCTTTTCTGACATCCAACTTATCCAATAATCTTCCAATATCCTCTTTATGCACTGTGATCTCCTGTAATCCTTGGCAATGCAATATCCTATTAGGTTCTATGAAATCTTCTACAGTGAACACCATTTTGAAGGTCTCATTCATTATTTCACACAATTCCTTCTCTGTTTGGTATGTCTTTCCTCCTTTAACTATTTTATCTATCGCTTCCTTGTTCTTTGTTTTGCCATTTATAAATTTGTAGAAAAGTTTGGGTTTGTCTCTGCTTTTATTCACATTTCTCAAAGTTTCTTTCTTCCTCTCTCCTTACTCTAATATGTTAATTTCTCGCATCCCTATACTGCCCTTTGTTGTCATTTCTCTGTTTTATGAGTTTCTTCTAAGCTTTGTCTTTTGCCTTTTTAGCTTGTATGCATCTAGCATTGTACCAAATGTGTATTTTTTCTTAACTATAAAAAGGTACATATTTTTTTACTCCTTCATTATATTTCTGTAAGAATATTTTATATTTCCCTTGTATTGTCTTTTCATACATAATGTTTCTCCAGCAAAAAACATCCTTAATTTTTCAAACTCTGCTCTTGCATAATTTAATTTCTCTCCTTTATAATCATCTCTGTAACTTACCTCATCCTCCTCCTAAATTTGTATCTCTAATGTCACATGATCACTTCTTCCCATTGGACTAAGGTATTGTATGATTGGAGGGGGCTCTGGTTTCTTTTTGATTACTAAGTCAAGCAACGATGGTTCTTCTTCCTCCCTGCACCTTACTGACTCCTCCACCCACTGGTCCATTGCATTAACCATAGTCAACTGTAACACTTCCTCGCTCCATTGCATTATCCATTACTTCCATCTCTCTCCCATTTACTTTTTTACAGTTAAAGTCTCCAACTAAAAGTATTCTTCCATCTCTTCTTATTATGTTATCTAGGTACTTAATCACCTCTCTTTGCATATATCTGTTTTTTTCAGTTCCCCATGTATTAGTCTTTGGTGGAACATATGTAACTATGATTTTTCTTTTCTTCAGTTCCTCTGTGTTGACTGTTACTCCCATTACTTCCACTTTGTCTTCATCATATTGCACATCCTCCATACATATCATGAATCATTATTAGCACTCCTCCTCCCCATTTATCTTTCCTGTTTCTCCTCCAGGTATTATATCCCTTCTCTTTAAAGTTAACATGGATCTGCTCTCTTAGTTTTGTGTCAATGATGCACATTACATCTGGCTTTTTCTCTTTCAAATAATCCCTAACCTCCAATATGCTTAATAACAACCCACCTATATTAGTATAAGTCACTCTTAATTTCTTGCCTCCTCCATGACCTCCTCTTTCTTCCGTAGGTACCACTTTTTCAGTCTCATATCTAGAACCCTCCAGGAAAAATTTGTTTTCTCATTCTCCATCCTTTTCTCATTTTTTTCCTCAGCTTAATTTCTTAGCACTTTCTCCTTTTCTCTCTCTCCTCTAGGTTCATATCTTCTTTATCCATATATCCTTGTGTTCAGTATCATCGGCCAGCTTCCCTTTCCTAGCCATAATTTCCTCTACTGCCACTTGGGAGGTTACGTCAGTTATTAGGAGAGGTAAACTGGGAAGATAGTTTTGGAAATAAAACTGCACAGGAGATGTAGGATATTTTTAAGGTTGTAGTAAAGGGTATAGTGATGCAGTGTATCCCTTACAAAGATATAAGGCAGAGAAACAGGAAGCCATTATGGTAGACTCACGAGATAGGTAGACAGATCAGAGAGAAGAAGAGGGCATATAGATAGTTGCAGAAAAGTGGGGAAGATGTAGATTTGATTAGGTACAGACAGGTCAGAGATGATTTGAGTAAGGTTATAAAAAAAAGTAAAAGGCAGGCAGAGATAAAACTAGCTAGAGCTGGGAGTAAAGATCCCAAAAAATTATATAGTTATTACAAGGTCAGTGATAAAAGAAATAAGGATAGGATTGGACCACTCAGAAAAGATGGTGTAGTAGTGGATCAAAATGAAGACATAGTAGAATCATTGAATGAACAATTTTCTTCAGTATTTACTAGGGAAAGAATAGGAAATCCTGTTACAAACAGTGCAATGAGTAGTTTAAGAGTTTTAGAAAATATTGATATAAAACCGGGAATTATTAGGAAATTTATTCTTGAACTAAACGATAGGAAAGCTAGTGGTCCTGATGAGCTACATGCCAGAGTACTTAGGGAGCGTGTAGACAGTATTTCTGAAGCACTTAAGTTAATCTTTGAAAGATCACTTAGGTTTGCTGAGATACCTCAGGACTGGAAGTTAGCTAATGTTACTCCAATATTTAAAAAAAGGTAGGAAGGATGATGCGAATAATTATAGACCGATCAGTTTAACTAAGATACTAGAGAAAATCATTAAGGGTAGTATTTGGGAGCATTTAAATGAGAATAGATTAATTAGAGATACCCAACATGGCTTTAGATCAGGGAGGTCCTGTCTTACAAATTTGCTTGATATCTTAGAATATATTACCAAGGAGTTAGATGATGGAAATAGCATAGATGTTATATATCTAGATTTTAGCAAGGCGTTTGATAAGGTACTGCATAGGAGGCTAGTGTACAAATTGAGACTACATGGGATAGGGGGTAGGTTAGTTGATTGGATTAGTGAATGGCTTTCTGATAGGAAACAGAGAGTAATATTAAATGGGGCAATGTCTGAGTGGAAGGAAGTGGTTAGTGGGGTACCCCAAGGATCAGTGCTAGGACCTCTTCTTTTCTTGGTGTACATTAATGATTTAGATATAGGAATTAGTAGCAAAGTATCAAAGTTTGCAGATGATACTAAGATAGCATGTGCAGTACAGGGTGAAAAGGACAATTACAGAATACAACGAGACCTGGACAGGCTGATAGCATGGGCAGACAGGTGGCAGATGGAGTTTAATTCTAAAAGTGTCAGGTTATGCATTTAGGTAAAGACAACACAAACTTTAGCTATGAGATGGAGGGATGTTGGCTAGAGGCAGTAGAGGAAGGAAAGGATTTAGGAGTAGTGATAGACAGGACTATGAAATTTTCAAAGCAATGTTTAGAAGCAAGAAATAGGGCAAATAGGATCCTGGGTTTTATAAATAGAAATGTTAGTTATAAAAGTAAGGAAGTGGTGCGTAGCTTATATAATTCTATGTTAGGCCCCATTTAGAGTATTGCATACAGGCCTGGTCACCCCATTATAGGCAGGATATCAACATGTTAGAAGCAGTTCAGAGAAGAGCAACTAGGATGATACCAGCATTAAAGCACCTGGAGTATAGAGATAGATTAAAGGAATTAAACATGTTTTCATTTGAGAGGAGATGTATAAGAGGGGATATGATAGAGTTACTTAAAATGTTCTCAGATACAAACTACATAGATGTGAGATCTTTCTTTACCTTAGAGGAGGGAAATAGGACTAGAAATCATGGCAGGAAGATTAGAAAGCAAGGCTGCAGGTTAGATAGAAGAAAATATTTCTTTAGTCATAGGGTGGTAAATTTCTGGAATGCATTGCCAGAGAGGGTTGTAAATAGCACTAGTTTGACAATGTTTGAAAACAGATTAGATAAGCACTTAAATTTATTAGATTTATAATTATGTATAGCACTACATGATAGTTTTTATAAGAAATTTACTATAGTTAAACAAGACATGATCCCCATGTATGGGGATCACAGATTGTAGAGGATTTCGCTGCAGGACTTAGCCCTGTTAATGGGCCAAATATTTACAATTAGTATATAATGTATTGTGTACTTGTAAGCGTATCTTTAAGTACTGATGACGAGGTCGCTGTGCGACTGATGCAGGATAACCTAGATGGGCCCTGGTGGCCCTTTGTTATCCTATTATTTATGTTATGTTATGTTATTCTCTTTTTCATTGGTCTCCTACACCCTTCACTGTATCTTCCTAACCTGATCACTTACTCCACCCCATGGTCTAGTTCTTGCATGCTGTCTTGAACTTGTTTGATAACAGTTTTGGCCAATTCTTACTCTTCACATTTCCTCATGAACTTGTTCAGATTTTTTTTTCCCTTCATCCCAAAAATCCCAAATCTTTTTCTCTTTTTCACCATATTTTGCACAAAATCCTCTTTCTTTTTAATTAATTGTATTACAGCGACTCGTTTTCCCTGAATTTGTCTCTTTACAACCTCTGAAAATTTAACTTTTTCCTCTTCCTGTTCCTGCTTTCATAAATTTTGTTGTTCCTTCAGCTTGTTTTCACCCAATCCACCTTCCACCTTGTTCACAATCCCCTCCTGTACCTTTACCTGTAAGCTCCTTAACCCCTTCAATACGGTGACGCCTATGTGGGCGTCATGAAGCCCCAGTAGCAAATACGGTGACGCCACGAGACGCCATATTTCTTTTCTGAGCTTTCTTCAGTTCAGTTGTCCCGTATAGTGTGTTGGATACCAACTACACACGCCATATGCTGTCCTTGAAATCCTAGTGCTCCTCCCACCATCCTTGTCTCCACCAATGGCATAGACTGTTCCCATATCTCTCTCTCTCTCTCTCTCTCTCTCTCCCCATCTCCCTCTCGAAAGATAAGTAAAATTCGTGAAAACACACACACACACACACACACACACAAATGCATGGTCAGTACAGGAATATGAAGAAATGATAAGTGATACAGGAACATGTCTGGAAGAAATGTTGGGTGGCTGTGAACGAACTATAATGATGGGAGATTTTAATTGTAAAGAGGTGTGTTGGGAGGACTGGTCAATGGAAGGATCAGAGACAACATGGGGAAATACACTATTGACACTGGCAATGGAAAATGTGTTAACTCAGTGGGTCAAAGAAGATACTAGGTTTGGAGGAGAGGAGCATCGTCAAGACTGGACTTGGTCTTTAGTACAGAGCCAATGGTCATTGAGGAGATGAGGGTGGAGTGCCCTTTAGCAAAGAGTGATCATGCAGTTTTGGAGTTCAAGGTGATAGATGAAGAGAAATCTAGAAGAAATGAAGAATATAAAGTGGGAAGATGGAATTATGCCAAGACAGATTTTGGAAACCTAAAGAAATTCTTTCAAGAGACAAATTGGATGAAATTCAAGAGTGCTAAGGAGCAAATGAAAAGTGGAAGGAATTTATAAAATATACAAAGAAGGTGAGAAAAATTTGTACCAATAAGACAACATAGAGAAGTTGGAAAGCAGGACTGGTTTAACGATAGATGTGAAAAGGCTAGAACAAGAAAAGAGGATGCATGGAAGAGGTGGAGAAGGAAAAGACGGATTAAGCAGTGGGAAAGTTACAAAAGAGCAAGAAATGAATATGTGTTGATTAGAAGAGAAGAAAGAAAGAAACAAGAAAAGGATATAATTGATAAATGTAAAGACCAACCAAGGCTTTTTACAGACATGTGAACAACAACATCAAAAATAGAGAAAGTATTGAAAGTTTAGAAGTAAATGGAGTATGCAGTGAAGATCCCAGGAAATGGCAGAGGCTATGAATGGATGCTTTCGGAAGGTATTCACAAAGGAGACTGCTTTTGACAAACCACTGGTAATGGAACAGAAAGGGATTATGAAGGAGTTTCAAGTAACTGTGGAGGAGATCAAGAACATGATGGGGAGTTTAGAAGTGAGAAAAGCTGTGGGACCTGATGGGGTATCAGGATGGATTTTAAGAGAATGCAGGGAGCAATTGGCAGAAAAAGTTTGTGAAGTAATTGATGCCTCATTAAGGGAAGGTGTAGTGCCCCAAGACTGGAAAAGAGCTAACATTGTCCCAATCTATAAATCAGGTAACAAGAGAGACCCATTGAACTATAGACCAGTGTCACTTACAAGTGTGGTAGCTAAGATGTGTGAGAGGGTGGTGAAGAATAGATGGACAGACTTCTTGGAGAAAATGACATACTTTGTGAGTGTCAATTTGGTTTTAGAAAAGGGCGTTCATGCACGACAAACCTGATATGTTACTATTCGAGGGTGATAGATGTAATACAGGAAAGAGATGGTTGGGCTGATGGAATATATCTGGATTTAAAAAGGCCTTTGATAAGGTACCACACGGAGACTGATCTGGAAACTTGAAATGGTAGGAGGAGTGCATGGCAGTTTACTAAAATGGATGGAAGACTTTTGGTAGGAAGAGAAATGAGAACAATAATTAAGGACAGACCATCAGAATGGGGCTTGGTGGAGAGTGGAGTTCCACAGGGATCAGTGTTGGCACCAGTAATGTTCGCGGTCTACATAAATGACATGGTGGATGGGGTGTCCAGTTATGTGAGCCTATTTGCAGACGATGCAAAATTGTTAAGAAAAGTGAGATGTGACAAAGATTGCGAACTACTCCAGGAAGACTTGGACAGAATATGGAAATGGAGCTGTACATGGCAAATGGAGTTCAACACGACAAAATGCAAGAAAATAGAGTTTGGCAAGAGTGAAAGAAGAATCAGGAGTATGTACAAGATAGGAAATGAAGACATAAAACCAGTCATGAAGAAAAAGACCTTGGGGTGACAATTACCAATGACCTATCGCCAGAGAGACATATAAACAAAATAATTGGAGAAGTATTGAACTTATTGAGGAACATAAGAGTGGCGTTCGTATATTTAGATGAAGAAATGATGAAGAAAATAATTACTGCAATGATAAGACCGAGGCTTGAATATGCAACAATACAGTGGGCTCGAACTTAAAGAAACACATAAGGAAACTAGAGAAAGTACAGAGGGCTGCAACAAAATGGTGCCTGACTTAAGAGATTTGACTTATGAAGACAGACTGAAAAGAATGCAACTTCCGACCCTGGAAAACAGAAGAGAAAGGGGAGACCTGATAGCAATATACAGAGTGATGATTGGCATGGAAAAATGGATAGGGAAGATCTGTGTATGTGGAATGAAAGAATGTCGAGAGGGCATGGGAAAAACTAAAATGGCCACTTATAGGAGAGATGTGAAAAATATAGCTTCCCTCATAGAAGGGTGGAAGCATGGAATAGTTTAGACGTGGAAGTGGTCAACGCAAGGAATATTCATGATTTTAAGAAAAGCTGGACATTAATAGATATGGAGACGGGACAACACGAGCATAGCTCTTTTCCCGTATGTTACAATTAGGTAAATACAATTAGGTAAATACACACACACACACACACAGACACGGTTGAGACGGACACACTGGCGCAGTTCACGATCAGCTGATCTTCACTACACCTGTTGTATAGTATTTACAGTGGCCTGGGCAGGTATTGTGGACTCATTTTTTTTTCTCTCTTCATGAAATCAATTATTAAAGAATAATGAGTGAAAAAGATAATCCATCCAAATGCAGACATGAGAATAGAGAAGCTGATGATGACTATGACGGTGAGGAGAAGAGATTGAAGGGTTCGATACTGACAAACTTCACTACTTAAGAGAGTGTTCAATATTGAATGTAAACTAGATAAACTGATAAAGGAGAAGATGGAAATGAAAGAGAATAAGGAACAGGAAATGGAGTTTATAAGACTGAGAGAAAGGATAAGAAAAGTGGAAGAAAATGAAGCTAGGCTAAGAGCGGAAAACGAAGAACTAAAAAAGGAAGTAGCTAACTACAAGAAGCAGATGGAAGAAGGACTCGGTAAAGCCGAGAAAGAAAAGTAGAAGCTGAAAGATCTAGTAAACAAGGAAGAGGAAAGAGTACAGAACGTGATTAAAAAAGAAGTACAAGCATGGAGAGTCCAAGATAAGAAAGATAAGGCCAATTTTCAGGAGGTGATTCAAGAACAACTTAAAGAAAAAGAAGAAAATATGACGAACAAAATTATAGGAGTCCTCAAGACAAAAGAAAATCTAGTTAGAGAAATTGCAGAAAAAAAGAAGAGTGTAGTCGTATTTGGAATAAAAAAAAAATATATAAAATATAGACCAAAAAGAGAAAAAGAAGAAATGAAATCAGTCAAAGACCTACTGAAGAATCTTAATGACGAAGATAGGCAGAACTTGGAAGAGGAAGTAGAAGAAATAAACAGAATGGGACCATATCAAGAAGGAAAAACGAGACCAATTAAAATATTACTAAAATCACAAGCAGCAACAGAAGAAATATTATATAGAACAACAAAACTTAGAGAAACAGAAGGCTGCAAGGATATCTATATAAAGAAAAATAGAAATGAGGAAGAAAGGAAGAGATACAATGAACTGGCAGCAGCAGTAAGGAAAAAGAATAATGAAAGGTCAGAAGAGGAGAAGAAGGCATTTTTTTGGAGAATTGTAGGAGACAGGATAAGGAAATGGTATATAAACGAGAAGGAAGAGAAAAAAGTGGAACAAGTTTAACTAAAAATGATAAAGGCAAAAGACTAAAAATGATGTATACGAACATAGACAGGGTTTTATCAAGTAAATTAGAATTAAGAGATTACATAAGGAAAGAAAATCCAGATATTATATGCCTGGCTGAAACAAAACTAAATGAGGAAATCAAAATAGTCTTGGATAATAGGTATAATGTATGGAGAAGAGACAGAGTGGGTAAAGGAGGAGGAGGAGTCATGATAATGTTAAGGAAGGAGATAGTGATCAATCAAGTGGAATGTGAGGAAGGAAAAGCAGAAGTATTGTATATTAAGATGCATATTAATAAAAAAGAGATAACAATCATTGTAACATATGTGCCACCAAAAACAAATTCATGGACCAATCAAGAATATAAAGACATGATAGATGACACAATAAGGAGTCTAATGAGAATCGTTAAAGAAAGGAGAAAAGTGATATTAGTAGGAGATTTCAACTGTAAAGAAGTGGACTGGGAAAATTATGAAAGTGGTATGGGGGAAGAAGCCTGGGGAGAAAGATTCTTAAACCTAATGATAGACAATATGATGGACCAAAGAGTAAAGGAATACACAAGATTCAGAAAAAACGACGAGCCGGCCAGATTGGACCTAGTTTTCACAAGGGGTATACAAATGAATGACGATATAAGATATAAGTGCCCATTGGGAAGGAGTGACCATGTAATATTAGAAATAGATATAGAAGAAGGAAAGGAAGATAGAGATGATTCATACAAAGGAGACCGATTAAATTACAGAAAGGCTGATATTGAGAATCTCAAGAACTATTTTAAAAACGTAGACTGGGAAGAGATGGAAAACTCAGAGACAATGCAAGACAAATATAACTTATTTTTGGAAATATACAAAACAGGAGTCAGGGAATATGTCCCAAAATATAGACCAAAAGAAGAAGGAAAGAAAGATTGGTTTAATGCAAGGTGTGAAGGCAAAGGAGAAAAGAGATGGAGCATGGAAAAGGTGGAGGAGAAATAGGAATCCAACAAACAAGGAAAACTTCAAGGCAGCGAAATGAATATGTTAAGGTGAGGAAGGAAGAGGAAAAGAACTTGAAAAGATATTGTCAAAAAATGTAAGGAGCAACCAAAATTGTTCTATAGATTCATAAATGGAAAAATTAGGTAAAAAGAAACAATAGAAAGGTTAAAAGGAGAGAACGGGATGGTGGAAGACCCAAAAAGTATGGCAGAACTATTAAATAAAAAATTACAGGAGGTCTTTACTAAAGAATCCAAATTTGAGAGGCCACAGGGTAATAGAGAGATAATCTATATGAGAGATTAAAGTAACCAAGCTTGAAATAAAAGAGTTAATGAAGGAACTGGATGAAGAGAAGGCAATGGGACCGGATGAAGTCTCAGGCAGAATACTGAAAGAATGTAGGGAAGAACTAGCAAGTCCTATATATAACATCATAAAATGCTCAATAGAAAATGGAACAGTGCCAGTAGAATGGAAAAGAGCTGAGGTGATTCCCATATATAAGAGTGGAAGGAAAGAAGAACCTTTAAATTACAGACCGGTATCACTAACTAGTGTAATATGCAAGATGTGTGAACGAATAATAAAGAAACAATGGATCGAGTTCTTTGAAGACAACAAATTAATATCAGATAGCCAATTTGGTTTTAGAAAAGGACGGTCTTGTGTAACTAATTTATTGAGTTTCTATTCTAGAATAGTTGATAGAGTACAAGAGAGAGAGGATGGGTTGACTGCATCTATTGGATTTAAAAAGGCGTTTGACAAAGTGCCACATGAAGATTACTGTGGAAGTTAGAGGAGAAGGGTGGCTTAAAAGGAAGCACATTGAGATGGATAGAAAATTATTTGAGGGGGAGAGAAATAAGGACGGTAGTTAAAGATATGAAGTCCAAGTGGAGAGCAGTAGAAAGCGGAGTGCCACAGGGGTCAGTATTGGCACCAATACTTTTCCTCATTTATATTAACGACATGCCAGAAGGAGTGAACAGCTACATAAATTTGTTTGTTTGCGAAACTGTGCAGAGTTATAAAGCAAAAGGAGGATTGTGAAATACTGCCAGAAGACCTAAATAAGATCTGGGAATGGAGTAAGAAGTGGGAAATGGAATTCAATGTAAACAAAAGCCATGTCATGGAAATAGGAAAGAGTGAAAGACGACCTGTGGGAATCTATAAGATGGGAGATGGTGTAGAACTGGAGAAAGTCAAAAAGGAAAAGGACTTAGGAGTGACTACAAAAAATGGCTACAAAATTGGTCCCAGAACTTGAAGGGATGACATATGAGGAGAGACTAAAGGCTATGGATCTACCCACCTTGGAACAAAAAAGGGAGAGAGGAGACCTGATACAAGTCTATAAATTGATCAACGGAATGGACCAAGTGGATAATGAGAAACTGATCTTGAGAGAAGAATATGACACCCGAAGTACAAGATCGCATAGTAAAAAGCTGAGAAAGGGAAGATGTCTGAGAGATATTAAAAATATAGTTTCCAGAGATGTATTGAGACGTGGAACAGTTTAGATGAAGAAGTAGTGTCTGCAAAGAGTGTGCACACTTTTAAAGTAAGATTGGATAAGTGTAGATATGGAGACGGGGCCACACGAGCATAAAGCCCAGGCCCTGTAAAACTACAACTAGGTAAATACAACTAGGTAAATTGCAGAAAAAAAGAAGAGTGTAATTATTTTTGGACTGAAAGAAAAAAATGTTAAATATAGACCAAGAAGGGAAAAAGACGAAATGAAATCAGTAAAAGACCTACTAAAACATCTGAGTGACGAGGATAGACAGAACTTAGAAGAGGAAGTAGAAGAAATCCATAGAATGGGACCATATCAAGAAGGAACAGTGAGACCAATTAAGATATTACTAAAATCACAAGCAGCAGCAGAAGAAGTACTATATAGAAAAACGAAACTCAGAGAAACAGAAGGTTGCAAAGATATATATATAAAGAAAAATAGAAACGAGGAGGAAAGGAAGAGACACAATGAACTGGTGGCAGAAGCAAGAGAAAAAATAATGAAAGGTCAGAGGAGGAGAAGAAGGCATTTTTTGGAGAATTATAGGAGACAGGATAAGGAAATGGTATATAAAAGAGAAAGAAGAGAAAAGAATGGAGCAAGTTTAACTAAAAATGATAAGAACAAGAGATTAAAAATGATGTATACAAACATAGATGGGATTTTATCTAGTAAATTAGAATTAAGAGATTACATAAAGAAAGAAGAACCAGATATTGTATGCCTGGTGGAAACAAAGTTAAATGAGGCAATAAAATAGACATAGATAAAAGGTATAATATATGGAGGAGAGAGAGAGTGGGTAAAGGAGGAGGAGGAGTCATGATGATGTTAAGGAAGGAGATAGTGGTAAATCAAGTGGAGTTTGGGGAAGGAAAATCAGAAATACTGTATGTTAAGATGCATATTAACAAAAGGAGTTAACAATCATTGGAACATATGTGCCACCAAAACAAACTCATGGACTAACCAAGAATATAGAGACATGATAGATGACACAATAAGGAGTCTTACAAGAATCATTAAGGAAAGGAGAAAAGTGATATTGATAGGAGATTTCAACTGTAAGGAGGTAGACTGGGAAAATTATGAAAGTGGTATGGGGAAGATGCCTGGGAGATAGATTCCTGAACCTAATGATAGATAATTTGATGGTCCAAAGAGTAAAGGAAAACACAAGATTCAGAGGAAACGATGAGCCGGCAAGATTAGACCTAGTTTTACAAGGGATATACCAATTAACGATGATATAAGATACAAGTGCCCATTGGGAAAGAGTGACCATGTAATATTAGAGATGGATATAGAAGAAGGAAAGGAAGATAGAGATGAATCATACAAAGGAGACCGATTAAATTACAGAAAGGCTGATATTGAGAATCTCAAGAACTATTTTAAAAATGTAAACTGGGAGGAGATGGAAAACTCATTAACGGTTCAAGAGAAATATAACTTATTTTGGAAATATACAAAACTGGGGTCAGGAATATGTTCCGAAATATAGACCTAAAGAAGAAGGAAAGAAAGATTGGTTTAATGCAAGATGTGCTAGGGCAAAGGAGAAACGAGATGGAGCATGGAAAAGGTGGAGAAGAAACAGAAATCCAGAAAATAAGGAAAACTTCAAAACAGCAAGAAATGAATATGCTAAGGTGAGAAAGGAAGAAGAAAAGAACTATGAAAAGGACATTGTCGAAAAATGTAAGGAACAACCAAAATTGTTCTACAGATTCATAAATGGAAAAATAAGACAAAAAGAAACAATAGAAAGGTTAAAAGGAGAAACGGAATGGTGGAAGACCCAAAAGTATGGCAGAACTGTTAAATAGTAAATTTCATGAGGTCTTTACTAAGGAATCCAAATTTGAAAGACCACAGGGTAATAGAGACTGTCTATATGAAAGAGATTAAAGTAACCAAGCTTGAAATAAAAAGTTGATGACGGAATTGGATGAGGAAAAGGCAATGGGACCGGATGAAGTCTCAGGCAGAATACTGAAAGAATGTAGGGAAGAACTAGCAAGTCCAATATACAACATCATAAAATGCTCAATAGAAAATGGAACAGTGCCAGTGGAGTGGAAAAGAGCTGAGGTGGTTCCCATATATAAGAGCGGAAGGAAGGAAGAACCTTTAAATTACAGGCCGGTATCACTAACTAGTGTAATATGCAAGATGTGTGAAAAAGTAATAAAGAAGCAATGGATCGAGTTTCTTGAAGACAACAAAATATTATCAAATAGCCAATTTGGTTTTAGAAAAGGTCGGTCATGTGTGACAAATTTATTGAGTTTCTACTCTAGAATAGTTGATAAAGTACAAGAGAGAGAGGATGGGTTGACTGTATTTATTTAGATCTAAAAAGGCTTTTGATAAAGTGCCACATGAAAGATTACTATGGAAGTTAGAGGAGAAGGGTGGCTTAAAAGGAAGCACATTGAGATGGATGAAGAATTACTTAAGGGGAGAGAAATAAGGACGATAGTTAAAGATATGAAGTCCAAGTGGAGAACAGTAGACAGCGGAGTGCCACAGGGGTCAGTATTGGCACCAATACTTTTCTCGTATATATAAATGACATGCCAGAGGAGTGAACAGCTACATAAATCTGTTTGCGGACGATGCGAAACTGTGCAGAGTCATTAAACAAAAGAGGATTGTGAAATACTACAGGAAGACTTAAACAAGATCTGGAAATGGAGCAAAAATGGGAGATGGAATTCAATGTGGACAAAAGCCATGTCATGGAAATGGGAAAAAGTGAAAGACGACCAGTGGGAATCTATAAGATGGGAGATGGAGTAGAACTAGAAAAAGTAAAAAGGAAAAGGACTTGGGAGTGACAATGGAAGAAAATAATCAACCGGTTAGCCATATTGATAGAATTTTCAGAGAGACGTATAATTTGCTAAGGAATATTGGAGTAGCATTTCACTATATGGACAAGGAAATGATGAAGAAATTGATAAGTACTAAAATAAGACCTAGATTGGAATATGCAGGAGTTGTGTGGACTCCCATAAAAGAAACACATAAGAAAATTAGAGACTACAAAAATGGCTACAAGAATGGTTCCAGAATTTAAAGGGATGGCATATGAGGAGAGACTAAAGGCAATGGATCTACCAACCTTGGAGCAGAGAAGAGAGAGGGATCTGATACAAGTTTATAAATTGATTAACGGAATGGATGAAGTGGATAATGAGAAACTGATCCTGAGAGAAGAATATGACTTTAGAAGCACAAGATCGCATAGTAAGAAACTAAGGAAGGGACGATGTCTGAGAGATGTTAAAAATTTAGTTTCCATAAAGATGTGTTGAGACTTGGAACAGTTTGAGTGAGGAAGTGGTATCAGCAAAGAGTGTACATAGTTTTAAAGAAAAATTGGATAAGTGTAGATATGGAGACGGGACCACACGAGCATAAAGCCCAGGCCCTGTAAAACTACAACTAGGTAAATACAACTAGGTAAATACACACACACACACACACACACACACTGAGAGAGGACGGCTCGTCTCGCTGCATACAGGAAGAAAGAAAATACCTATGGTATTACAGGGCCCGGTAACTCTAAGTTTTGTGTCCGTAAATGTCCTACTGTCTCTTAGTGTTGAAAGTGAGTGATATGGAGAGTGATCCCTGAGAGGAGTGTGGACGGTGATCGTTCTGGCCGTAATCAGCTGACAACAACAAAATGGCGTCCAGGCAAACTAGAGACTTGAAGGTTTTATTACTACGCCAAAAGGACTGCAGAAACTTGACATGGATGCAAGAATCCAGGCGCTGGAGAGTAAGTTCCTAAACATTTTGTCAATAGAAGAAAAACTGGATAGAGTTCTAGCCGAGAATGATTCATTCAAAAAAGAGATATACTTGTTAACGCTAGCGAATAAAGAGCTGTTGAAGGAAAAGTAGAGATGGAGAAAGAAACCAACAACTAAGGAAACAATGAAGAAATGAAGGCTAAACTCATGGAAATGGAGATAAAAATATCCGAAGGGACTTGAAGAAGAGGAATGTCTTAATCTAATTGACACCAGGATGAAAGAAGTGAATTATGAACATCTGGAGGTACAAAGGTCGTTTAGGGAGATAGTAAAAAAGCAGGAAGAGGAAAATAAAGGGATTACGCAGAGGAAATGGTAAAGGCACTAAAGGAAAATGAGTGTGGTGAGAGATATGCTGAAAAGAAAAATGTGTGATCATAATAGGATTGGGGAGGAAACTAACAAGAACTGGCAGGACAGGAGGGATAAGGAAAATGACAAGATTAAGTCTTTACTGAACAAGATCTCTGTGGAAGAAGAGGACCTATATGCTGAGGTAGAAGAAAGTGTGAGATTGGGAGCTTTTGAGGAAGGCAAGAATAGACCATTAAAATTGAAATTAAAGTCTCAGGTGGCAGTGGAGGCCTTGTTGAGGAGGGCTTGGAAACTTAAGGACTCTGAGGAAACCAAAACAATTTACATAAGAAGAAATATGTCACAAGATGAGAGAATGAAATGAAGGAGCTAGTATCTGAAGTGAAGGAGAGGAATGACGAAGAACAGAGGAGGAAAAGACCAAGTTTTTGGAGGATGAGAAATGGGAGGCTAAAGAAGTGGTGGATAAAACAGACGGAATAGGCATTACATGGAAGAATGAGACTAGGAATGGAATAAAAGTGACTTACATGAACATAGATGGATTTCTGTCTAAGAGGCTAGAATGTATGGATTACCTAAGAAATAATGAACCGGACATAATGTGTGTAGTGGAAACAAAGCTAAGGCCGAAATAAAGCTAGACTGGTTTGTTGTAAAACACTACAAAGTATGGAGAAATGATAGAAAAATAAAGGTGGTGGTGGTATAATGGTTCTTACTAAGGAAGATCTGATAGTGAAGGAGGTGAACTATAGTAAGAGAAATGAGGAAGTGATAAGTATGCTTATAACAGATGGCAAGAGGGACATTAATATTATAACAGTATACATACCACCCAGAACCAGTGCTTGGGAATATGAACAGTACCAAATGGTGATGAGAAATACTCTAGACAGAATGAAGCAAGAACTCATCAGAAAGGATAGAGTGATGATAGTTGGAGACTTTAATTGCAAAGAAATAGTGTGGGAAGACTACGAAGTGGTGAATGGTGGTGAGTGGGCAGAAGAATTGTTAAAGGTAGCAACAAATAACTTGATGACACAGTGGGTGAGATCACCAACAAGGTGCAGGGGACAAGATGTTGCAGCAAGGTTGGATTTGGTATTTACCAGGGAATCTCTAAAAGAGGAAATTGAACATGAATGTCCCTTGGGGAAAAGCGATCATGATGTCCTAAGCTTTGAGCTGGATACAGAATTAAGCACGAATAAGATTGTGGAACGCAGGGAGGAAAAATTAAATTATACTAGGGCAAATTATAACCATATAAGGAGTTCTTTAATGAAATTGACTGGTCCGTGGTATACCAGGAAAGGGATATGCAATTGAAATACGATAAATTTATGGATTTGTATAACTCTGCTGTGAAAAGTTTGTGCCATATCACAGAAAGAGGACTTTAAATAATAAACAGTGGTTTAATAGAAATTGTGAAGAAGCAAAAAGAACAAAGAAAAGGCATGGAAGAAACTTAAGAAAACAGTGATGTATTATCAAGAGAAGTCTACAAAACAGCAAGGAATAGATATGTTGAAGTAAGGAGAACAGCACAGAAGGAATATGAACAGAGGGTGGTGGAAAACTGTGATAGTGACCCAAAATGTTTTACAAATTCATAAATGGAAAACTAAATAAAAGGGAGGCAATAGAAAAGGTAAAAACGGGAAGAAGTATATGAAGATGCTGGAGATATAGCTGAAATTTTGAACGACAACTTTGCAAAGTGTTTACAAAGGAGGAGCATTTTATGGGAGGAAGGCCTACGGAAATAAAGCAAATGCAGGACATCATGGTTACTAAGGAAGATGTAAGGAAAATTATAAGCAATCTGGATATTAATAAATCAATGGGGCCTGATGGCATATCTGGGAGGTTGCTAAAGAATGTAAGGATCAATTGTTGAACCCCATATTTGATATTGTGGAAACCTCCATACGAACAGGATTAGTCCCGAAAGAGTGGAAAAGAGCTGACATTGTGCCTATATATAAGAATGGTAGTAGAATGGAACCGCTAAATTATAGACCAGTATCGTTGACTAGTATATTGTGCAAGGTATGTGAAGAAGTAATTAAAGCTAAGTGGAGTGAGTATCTAGAAAGTGAAAACATTCTGAGTGAAAGGCAGTTTGGTTTCAGAAAAGGAAGATCGTGTATATCCAATTTATTATGTTTTTATTCAAGAGTGACTGACATACTACAACATAGAGAGGGATGGGTGGATGCTATCTACCTGGACTTGAGAAAGGCCTTTGATAAAGTACCACACAATAGACTGATGTGGAAACTAAAGATGATTGGAGGAGTAAATGATAAACTAGCAAAATGGATGGAAAATTACTTAATGGGAAGAGAAATGAGAACAGTGGTGAGAGGAAGAAGTCCGAGTGGAAGAAGGTAACCAGTGGAGTTCCACAAGGGTCAGTGCTGGGTCCCATCATGTTTTTGATTTATGTTAATGATATGCCAGTAGGAATTGACAGTTACATGAACATGTTTGTGGACGATACTAAAATTATGAGGAGAGTAAAGAATGTGGAAGATTGTAACAAGTTACAGGAAGATCTTGATAAAATATATGAGTGGAGTAAAGAGTGGCAGATGGAATTTAATATAGACAAGACCCATGTTATGAAAATGGGAAGAAGTAGATACAGACCAAACAGGGATTACAGGCTGGGTGATGAGAAAATTAAAGAGACCAATGAGGAGAAAGACTTAGGAGTAACTGCAAAACACTTTGTCACCGGAGAAACACATTAACAAGATTTTTGGAAAACATACAACATGCTTCAAAATATTGGCCTTGCATTCCACTACCTAGATGAAGGAATGATGAAGAAGATATTATGTACCTTAATAAGACCCCAGTTAGAATATGCAGCATGTGTCTGGTCACCGCATATGAAGAAAAATGTGAAGAAGGTAGAAAGGGTACAGAGGCTGGCAACAAGGATGGTACCAGGACTCAGGAGTTAGACTATGAGGAAAGACTGAGGAAGCTGGGGCTGACCACATTAGAAGAGAGAAGAACAAGAGGAGACATGATAACTATGTATAAATTGGTGAACAAGATTGACATACTGGATAGAGAGTTGGTAAAGGTGACCACAAGTAATTATCTCCGAGGACATGGAAAAAAGCTAATAAAGGACATCTGTCTAAATGACGTGAGAAAATACAGTTTCCCGCATCGTAGCATTGATAAGTGGAATAAACTGAGCAGTCATGTTGTTGACGCGGTGTGTGTCAATCAGATGAAAGAGAGATATGACAGGAATGGACAAGGAGACAGGACACAGAGAGCTTAGTTCGGGCCCTGTAATACACAAATAGGTAAATACAAATAGGTAAATACATACAAAAACAACAAATTTTCTAATCTCTCTCTCTCTCTCTCTCTCTCTTTTTCCTTCCCTTCCCTCTTCCTCTCGAAAGATAAGCTACATGTGTCCCGCTGTGTCTAAAATATTAGCAAATGTCTCTCTCTCTCTCTCTCTCTTTTTCTCCGAAGAGAGAAGCGTCCACTTTCCTCTTCAAAGGCGATATAGTGACTAAAAAATAGCAGCATAATACACAAAGACGAGAAGTATGACGAGCTTGCACGAGTTTCCCGTGCTCGGCGGCACACTACCATGTATATCATACAGGCGGGCTTTTTTAACAACTGGCGCGAAGGGGTTAAGGAGTTTTCATAGTCTTGATATGTGGCTTTTAGTACGTCATTTTGTTTCTTTATTTCTTGTATCTCTTCTTTTAATCCCTGATTGATTGCACTTGCCTTCTCACATATTACCATGATGCCCAGGTTCTAGGTGGTTACACTCAAGATGAGCTTGGGTGGTGATATGGGCCCTAATATGGGTACCACTATAAATAGAATTGCCTGCGCCACTAATGGGCGGAAGCTAAACAGCACTTCCCATACACTCTTCAAGTGTGCCTACAAGCGCTATAGGCCTAACCGGAAAAAAAAAAAAAAAAAAAAAAAAACTACTAATCTTTATTTCAGCTCTGCATTCTCTGTTGTCAGTCTGTCCTGTTTGTCCATTAGACTCGACATCACTTCCTTCATGTACTTTAACTCCCTTTCTACGTTGACCAACCTCTTCATACTACCTTTTTCTTCCCTAAATCCAGAAAATTCCTTGTCCATAATATCCTCAGTCAGTCTCCTTAATATAACAGGTGTTTTAATGTAATGCAGGTTTCCACATGAAGGTGTATGTTTTGATTCTGTCATACATTTGGCAGCATTACTCAGATCCATCTCTCTCTCTCCTTTTTTTCTATCTATACAATCCAAAATTTATTTAATATGGAGACA
Source organism: Portunus trituberculatus (assembly GCF_017591435.1). Taxonomy (NCBI): domain Eukaryota; kingdom Metazoa; phylum Arthropoda; class Malacostraca; order Decapoda; family Portunidae; genus Portunus; species Portunus trituberculatus. The sequence goes on along the minus strand of NC_059266.1, from coordinate 12,821,868 downwards.
GGAGAACCTATGGCCCCTTCCTCCACAAATGAGTGATGTCACTGAATTCTCTAGAATGTCCTATGCAGCCCGACTTACAAAAATTATATGAATATTACAATGCACACATGAGTCATGAGATACAAACATATAATACAATGAAATAATAAATGGGTATATAATATAGATAAATGATGGGTCATCCTAGGAGCATTACAACATTAACACAACAGACATTGCTTGCAGGATGCCAACAGTCACTTTAACCTAAGTCACATAAATCACATTAATGTCTGACGGTTGCAACACACACTTCCAAAACATTCTGTAAAGGAGGATGAAACAAACCTCCTTGGACACCTCTTTGTGAAATGCCCTGCAGATGAAAAAGGGGAAAGCAGGGCAAAAAAGGCAAGAAGTGAAGAAAATTAAGTTTGCAAAACTGAAGTAGAAAAAGTTGTAGCAATTAAGTTCAGCAATAAAGTGTAGCAGAGTGTAATGAATAAGTCAAGTTCAGTGATTAAGTGAGAGAGCTCAAGGCAAACCAAAGTGACTGAAAAAGCACAAAATGAAATAAACTCCTCCCTTCTCCTGCAACTTCAACTTCCACCAGCATTTTCCATTAGCCCAAGTTGTCTGATCACTGAGGTAAATTTTATTTTTTTCAAGTTATTACTTCTGGTTTCCCTATTATATTACAGCTAGGACTGTGCCTCCTGACAGAAGAGTCAGGAGGACTTTGGTCTTGGCATGTGGGAACCATTACCCTGAGTGGATGCCTTTCCTAACCTTGGACCGTAGCCAGGATTTGAACCTGTGCGCTTGAGAACCCTGGTGCCCACAAAGCACACGCAGTCCCACTGTACCACGGCGGCCCCTCGATGATCACTGAGGTTAATATACTTTATAAAACAAGCTTATCTATTTACATTCTCTTTTGTTGTTTTACTATGCTTCTATACAAAATTTATTATTCATAAACATCTCTTCTTATTCAAAATAGTATGTAAAAAAAAATTGAATGTGGGAGGCTTGAACAGATTAATGGCACTTCAATTCTAATATCAGAGAAAATTTATTTGAGTAATGAGCAAATTGAGATACAAGCTCCATTACTGAATGAATTAAACTCATAAGTCAAGGTACCACTGTATATGTATTTTGTATGTACTTTTACAAATGAAGATATATAATGGAGAAAAGCTCTCAGAATGAATTATTATTATTATTTTTACTCAATTACTATGCATTCGTCCCTCACATGTTTCTCAGACGCTCAGCACGTTCACCATTTGTTGCCATACTTTACGTAAGTAATTGCTTCATTATCGGTTCACAACAAGTTGTGGACATGTTCAGTTTGCTACTTCTGCGTTTCTCATGTGATGGGCACACACTCTACTTACATAAAAAATGGGCCAATAAGCAAAGAGTTCAGTGTACCTTAGTATTTCAAATACACTGGTCTAGGCATTCATTGTCTTAATTGTTGAGATGTGACATGCTAGTAGATTGATTTACTTTTTGGTCAATTTTCACTTATTTATTTATAATTTCCACATCAATTTCCAGGAAAACAGAAAAGGAGAAAAAAAGACATACTCATACCTAATTGATGGAAGTTTAACTTTGGTGCCTGATGTATATTATTACTGATACCTGTCAGTGGAGTTCATACTTAGGTGGTTGATTACATACTGAAGATATCCATGTACACCGAACAGTGGACACATAATATACCAGAGAGGGATACTTTAGCCAAATATGTTAAATAATATCAATTAATCTGTTCTACAATCTAAATAAAAATTGGAAAAAATCCAAAAGTTTATGAAAACTTGGAAAGATAGATCAAGAAATAGATGGAAAAGGCATAAAGGGACGATTTATGAAGTGTGAGGGCACAGTGTTTTTTTTTTTTTTTATGCAAGAAGGGAAAACTGGCCAAGGGCAAAAAAAAGAGTTGCCAGTTCCTTGCAGTTCTGAGAGAGTTAGTCAAAATAGAGGGATAAATGACTTCATAGAAGCTTTTTTTTAGCATGAGATGGGATGTGAAGTAAAGGTCAGACCAAGGATATTCAGTGTAGAAGAGTAGGACAGTTGAGTGTCATTGAAAAAGAAGAGATAGTTGCTTGGAATGTTGTGTCAAGTTGATAGATGGAGGAATTGAGTTTTTGAGGGATTGAACACTACAAAATTTTCTCTGCCACAATAAAAAAATTAAGCATTTTGTGGCGTCCTTGCAAGAACTATTAACTTCCTGAAGGGTTGATCATCTCTGAAAAGATGTGGAAAAGTGTATGGTGGTATCATCAGTGCAGGATGGGAAAGGGCAAGAAGTTTGGTTAAGATCACTGATGAATAACAGGAAGAGAGTGGGTGACAGAACTGAACCCTGAGGAACATCAATGTTAATAGGTCTACGTTAATAGAGTTATGTGACTGACACTGTTAAAAGGAATATGAAAGATTTTAGAAAGCACAGCCTAAGTACATTGAAAGAAAAAAGCTATCCATTCCTTGGGTAACACAAAAATAAAGACATGTCTGTGAATTTACCCACATCATGTATGTTCCTAAAGACTCACCCAAGGGGATCAGTGCAACAGAAGATTGTTCACCTATTTCTGTCTTTGTATTCTCACATTCTTAAGGAAATATATGATAAATAACTATTAGATGCATAAGAAAATAAATTATCTGTATTGGAGAATCACGACTAACCTGTTTGGCCAACCTTAGTGTGGCTAAAGCTTTGCAAGTGGCTAGGATGATATACTGCTGAGTGATATGGTCTTCAATTGGGTGGAGAGTGTGCAAGGGGACCAGTGCCTCCAGAACCCAACGGTGATGTGCCGCTGAGCAGAACAAGTCACAGAGGCAGCTAACAGACTTCACTACTTCTGCCACCACAGATGCACACAGGCCACTCTGCCCCACCACACCAGATGCTCATTACTTGATATTGAATAACTATAACATGTAGCCTTTCGTAATTATATAGTGATAGTCATTGGAAGCACATGAGTTTGTCATTTATAAGACAAAATAACTAGATGGTGGTTTGTTATTGTATATCCAAATACAAAATATGGTTTGCATAGTTGAATAAACACAATTAGAGTTTACCTGAGGACGTAGCCAGGAGGAATACAGGTAATGGAGGAAGTGGAGGCAGGACTGCACATCAAGACCACTGCTTGCTAGCTGCTGCTCTCGGACTTCAAATTCATAGCAGCCTGTAGTTAGAGTTGACATACATTACTAACTTTGTCCATTTATCAGTGTATTTATATTTATAGCATGAAACTCACACACACACACACACAAATACTATAATTGGAATATGCAGGAGTAGTGCGGACCCCTCATAAAAAGAAACACATATGGAAGTTGGAGAGACTACAAAAAATAGCTACAAGAATGGTTCCAGAATTTGCAGGGACATATGAGGAGAGAATAAAGGCTATGGACCTACCAACCCTGAACAGAGAAGGGAGAGAGGGGATTTGATACAAGTTTATAAATTGATCAACGGAATGGACCAAGTGGATAATGAGATCCTGAGAAATATGACATTTGATTCACAAGATCGCATAGTAAAAAGCTGATCCTGAGAAAAGAATATGAAATACACACACACACACACACACACACACACGGGACATTTGATTCACAAGATCAGCTGGTTTGTTTACGTCTGCGCAACATGGCGGCCGTGAACTCGAAAGATGAATCAGACTTCACAGGGTTTCAAGGAATAATGGAGAAGAGCACTTATGTGAAGAAAATTCTGGAGTTAGAAGGTAAAATTGAAAAACTGTTTGAAAAGTATGAGGGCCTGGAAACGAGTTATGACAATGTAAAAGAGACTGTGCCGATATGAAGAAGGAAAATGCAGCACTGAAAGAGGATGTGGAGAATCTCTAGGAAAAGTGATGGAGAAGCAGGCTGAATGGAGTATATTTGGTGTGGAGGAGGATAAGACACCGAGTAAAATGGAGAGAGAAAAACATAAAAAGGTGATAAATAATATCATTAATGTGGTGCAGGAGGAGGAAAAGACCTAGTAAAGCTAGCCCAGCAGGAAACAACAAGGAAGATTTGGTTGAGAAGAAAAGGAAGAGAAATGTTAAATGAGAGAGGACAGAAGAAGAAGAAAGAGTGTGGTTCATAAAGAAAGGACTAAAGAAACTTACATATGAGCGAAATGTAATGTATATAGTTTTACTGAAACAAAACTGAGAGAGGAGAAGACCTGATGAAGGTTGGAGAAGGGAAATATAATGTTTGGAAAAGAAATAGAGTAGGTAAGATGGGAGGAGGAGTGATGTTGCTGGTTAAAAAGATATAAAGGTGGATCAAGTGAAAAAGGTATGGGAAAGGCAGAAGTGCTAAAGATCAGAGCAGAAACTAATGAAGGAAAAAGAGGCACTACATAGTGGTGTACGTACCACCTAAGACAAATGCATGGTCAGTACAGGAATATGAAGAAATGATAAGTGATACAGGAACATGTCTGGAAGAAATGTTGGGTGGCTGTGAACGAACTATAATGATGGGAGATTTTAATTGTAAAGAGGTGTGTTGGGAGGACTGGTCAATGGAAGGATCAGAGACAACATGGGGAAATACACTATTGACACTGGCAATGGAAAATGTGTTAACTCAGTGGGTCAAAGAAGATACTAGGTTTGGAGGAGAGGAGCATCGTCAAGACTGGACTTGGCCCACAAAGATATGTTGAGACGTGGAACAGTTTGGGTGAAGAAGTGGTGTCAGCAACGAGTGTGCATAGTTTAAAAAAAAAAAAATTGGATAAGTGTAGATATGGAGACGGGGCCACACAAGCATAAAGTCCAGGCCCTGTAAAACTACAACTAGGTAAATACACACACATACACACACACAGTGTGGGAATGGAGTAAAAAGTGGACGAAGGCCATGTCATGGAAATGGGAAAGAGTGAAAGATGACCCGTGGGAATTTATAAGATGGGAGATGGAGTAGAACTGGAGAAAGTAAAAAAGGAAAAGGACTTGGGAGTAACAATGGAAGAAAACAATCAACCGGTAAGCCATATTGATAGAATTTTCAGAGAGACATAATTTGCTGAGGAACATTGGATTAGCATTTCACTACATGGACAAAGAAATGATGAAGAAATTGATAAGTACTAAAATAAGAATTGGAATATGCAGGAGTTGTGTGGACCCCTCATAAAAAGAAACACAAAGAAATTGGAGACTACAAAAAATGGATACAAGAATGGTTCCAGAATTTAAATGGATGACATATGAGGAGAGACTAAAAGCTATGGATCTACCAACCCTGGAACAGAGAAGAGAAAAAGGGGATCTGATACAAGTCTATACATTGATTCTTGGAATGGATCAAGTGGATAATGAGAAACTAATCCTGAGAGAAAAATATGATACTAGAAGAGGTTTTAAGTATAACAATAAGGACCAATGGGAGAGAAAAAAGGAGTATCATAGTTGCATATGTACCACTAAAGACTAATACATGGAGGCTTGATGTACATAAGGAAATGCAAAAGGAAGTACTAAATAGCCTGGATAACATGCTAAGGAAGGATAGAAGAGTGTTGCTCGTCAGATATCTAAACTGCAAACACGTCAATTGGGAAGAAATGGATACAAGCAGTCGCGCTGGACGTTGAGGGGATGATGTGCTACAACTGGCAATGGTAAACACATTGGATCAATAGGTGAAAGATGATACAAGATATAGAGGGGAAGAAGATCCATCAATGCTGGATTTGGTATTTACAAAAAAAAAACCGAAGCCATGTCCAAACATCAAATATCATACTACGATGGGGAAAAGTGATCATGTGGTCCTAGAAATTGAATTAGAGGATCGGCAAATTTTGGAATATAATGAGGGACACAAACACGAGACGGAACCACGCTAAATCAAATTTTGGGGGATTAAAAAGTTATTTTGGTAGTATTGATTGGAAAGAAATTATGCATGGAAAGACAATTCAAGGAAAGTATGATATATTTCTAGACAGGTATATTGAGGGGTAAAGAGATATGTTCCTGAATATAGAGTAAAAGAGAGCAAACACACCTGGTATAATGCTATATGTGCAAAAGCTAAAAAGTGCAAGGATGCAGCACGGAAAAAATTAAGGCAACGTAATGAAATAAATAGGAAGCAGTATAAAAAGGCACAAAATGAATACATTAGTATAAGAAGGGAGGAGGAGAGAAACTTTGAAAAGAATCTAGTGAAGAGATGTGAAAAAGAACCCAAGCTTTTTTATAAGTATATAAATGGTAAAATGACAGAGACCATTACTAAGTTGATTAAGGGGAATACGATATACAAAACATCGGAAGAAATGAGTGAACTTACGAATGAGAGCTTTAAATCAGTATTTAATGAAGAGGGAGAGTTTATAAAGCCAATCAACCCAGTGGCCCAGGAAGGATTAAGAGACATCATGGTAAGAAAACAAAATTAGAGAACTGCTAGAATAGGTGGATGTGAGGAAGGCAATGGGACCAGATGGAGTGCCAGGATGGACACTAAGGGAATGTAGTGAGCAACTGGTAGAACCAATTTGGGATGTAATTAACAACTCTAAGGGAAGGAAGGTACCAAAGGAATGAAAAGAGCCAATATAGTCCCATTAAACAAAGGAGGAAAATGACTGGGCCCCTAAATTATAGACCAGTGTCACTAACTAGTGTGGTGGATAACATCTGTGAAATTGTTATCAAAGAAAAATGGTTAGAATATCTGGAGAGAAACGAAATAATTAATAACTCCCAATTTGGCTTTAGAAAAGGAAGATCATGTATAACAAACTTACTAAGCTTTTATACAAGAGTAATAGATGAAGTACAAGGAAGAGATGGATGGGTGGATGCAGTGTATCTAGATATTAAAAAGGCTTTTGACAGAGTACTACACAGAAGACTTGTATGGAAAATAGAACACATGGGCGGAATTAAGGGAAATATCTTAAATTGGATGACAGATTACTTATTAGATAGGGAAATGAGGACAGTGATAAGAAATACACCATCAAGTTGGAGCACTGTAACCAGTAGCATACCACACGGTTCGGTGTTGGCACCAATAACGTTCCAAATACAGTGGTACCTTGAGATACGAAAGCTTCTGTATACAAAAATTTCATTTTACGAAATGATATGCAAAGATTTTTTCGCTTCATATTACGAAAAATAACTCAGCATATGAAAGACACGAAACAAAACTTGAAATTCCCGTGCTCAGAAAATTGCAAAATTCACGCCATAAATGCGCCATAAGATCCTGCTCTCCTATTGGTCAGAATCTTTAATGACATTTGCCTGAGTCATTTCAGGATCATATTGAAAAGTAGGCAGAAACAAAGTTCCTTGGATTGTTATTTTTCAAAGAGGCCATTAGTGAGTCAAGGTGAAGGTCAAAGTGATCCGGAAAAACAGAAGGGAAGAAAAATCTGATGAAAATTAGAAACTGAAAAGAGAAAAATAAATTTTAAGCATTTCATAAAGTTAAGTGTTGATTGATAAAATTTAGGAACTGAAAAAATAAATAAATAAATAAAAAAAAAATTAAGTGTTTCGTAAAGTTAAATGTTAATGTTTCCTGCCATTTTCTATATTTTCTGCCGTTTGACCTCCTCCTCTGCCGCCACTTTTACTTTCGGACATCGCCTCACTCAAAAGGAAAGGTTCCACATTTTCATATAATTTTTGTATCATTATTTTTCATTTATTATTGCATTATGTTCTATTATCTATTTCATTTACACGTATTAACGGTTAGGTTAGGTATATTGAATGATTCAAATGTATTTGGCTATTATTTAATTCTGGTTTTACCTTTACAGTATTATAAAATTTAATGTGGTGTTCTCGTAGGGCTTGGAACAAATTAGGCGATTTACGTGTAAAACGCGACTCATTATACAAAAAAATTATGATATGAAAGCCACTCTGGAACGAATTAATTTTGTATCTCGAGGTACCACTGTATATGTCAACGATATACAAGAGGGTTTGAGTTGATACACAAATTTGTTTGCAGATGATGCCAAGCTTTTGAGAGTTATAAAAAAAAAAAAAAATGATTGTATGGAATTACAGAAGATATTGATAAGATCTGGAGATAGAGCCAGAAGTGGAAATTAGAATTTAATACTAAGAAATGTCATGTAATGGAAATGGGTAAAAGTAACAGAAGACCGACATGGGAATATAAAATGGGAAAAGAGATTATAATGGAAAGAAGAGATGAGAAAGATCTGGGAGTGATTATGAAAGACACCCTGACTCCAGAAATACATATAAGTAGATTATTTGCTTCAATATACAAAACACTAACGAACATCAGGGTAGCATTCAATTAAATGGATAAAAGTATGATGAAAAAGATATTAACCACTATGATAAGACCTAGCAGTGGTATGGTTTCCATATAGGCAGAAAGATATCAAGAAACTAGAAAGGATACAAAGGGCTACAAAGATGGTCCCTGAAATAAAAGATCTTCCCTATGAAGAAAGACTGAAGGAGATGGAACTACCAACTTTCAAGGATAGATGGGAAAGAGGAGACCTAATAACGATGTACAGTGGTGCCTTGGAATACGAACTTAATCCATTCAAAATTTTGTTCTTACTCCAAAGCATCAAAATACTTGTGAAGCCCCGCATTCTAACCAATCGTAACCCAAAAATCCTACTTTTGAGTAAAACGCACTTAAAGTTAAACACTGATTACGCACCTAAGATTGGTCAGAATATATGTAAGTATTATATATGAAATGAAAGGTCTTGGGTAGTTCTGTTTAGTTATTTAGGTTTTGATAGTAAATCAGAAGATTTCCAGTTTGTTAACATTGGCTTAATTAAATCTCACTTTTTTTCTTAAAACATTTCTAAGTTATTATTTTAAGAGTACTTGTTTTACTTTGGAATATGTGAAGGTTTCATGATGATAGCTGTAAAAGTAAATTTTTTATTATTTTTTTCGACCGAAAAAAATCAATATTAATCCTTACGAGTTAAAGGGCTAATCTGACACACGCGTGTCAAGAGAGAGAGAGAGAGAGAGAGAGAGAGAGAGAGAGAGAGAGAGAGAGAGAGAGAGAGAGAGAGAGAGAGAGAGAGAGAGAGAGAGCGTAAACATAGCTGTTATTGAGTGAGGTGCGGCGTGGGAGTGACGTCACAGCTGTATGCGCTGCTGATTGGGTCACGCACGTCAGGCAGCAACAGCTGGGCTGGGAAGGTTACTATTCTTTGGCACAGAATTGAGCGGGTATCTCGCTACTTTTTTTCATGTGTTTTCGCTCGATTTTGCACCTTGCTGTAGGTACCTAGAAGGCCGGATTTGGCTTGGCCGGCATCATCATACGACTTTTACACCCCTCTACTCCATGGAGCAGCCGTTATCTCAAAATCTCAAATTTCAGGGTTACGATTGTTTGGCACGCAGGGCCTCATGTTTTCTTATGGAAGAAATTATAAGTCATTCCAAACCACCTCCCAAGACCCCCAAAAATCCAATTTTTTACCTAATTTCTTACTTTTTTGCATACTATTACTATATATACTGCTACTACTATTATGCTATAACTATAGAAGATAGGAAAATAAAGCAGGAAAGTAAGCAAAATGTAATACAGTAAGGTCTCGGTTTACGTCAGAGTTACGTTCCCGAAACATGACGTATGTTGATTTTGTACATAACTCGAGTTTCCGTAAATTTTAAAGCATATTATCGAGTTTTCAACCAATCATTGTTTATGGTCATTCAGGTAAGTTAAAGGTTATATTGTTATATTATTTACAACTATGTAGGAATATGAAACTCAAGCTTGTTTTTGTTGTTGATTAGGGCCGCGAATGTGAAGGACTGCAGGATGCCGAGAGGGGTGGACGCCTGAGGCCGCCAGGAAGGTGGGCAGGTCGAATGTTGTGATGCCCAGGGCGGACAGCTGGGAGCGTAGTGCAGTGCGGTGGGAGTAGAAGCATGGGCAGCGGGACAGGAAATGCAATAGGAAAGGGCAATAGGGATCAGCAGACAGGCGCAGACGGTGCAAGTCAGCTGCGAGAGTCGTGTGGCCCAGGCGAAGGCTCCGGAGTTGTTATTGTTGTGATGGTGGGTGCGTGAGCCCTCAAGGTCGTCAACCTCCCAGTTGTCATGGTAATGGGCTTCCCATTTTCTTTTTCACTCCCTCACACACAGCTGCTGCCTCCCTTCTCGTGTCTTTTAATTATGTCCTCTTTTTCTTGTAGCATAATGGTTTTCCTTTTCTTAGCATCACTGCTGTCACTAAGGAGTTTTCTCTTTGGTGCCATTGAGCAAGATACTAAGAACTTGAGTCAGTAAACGCAGAAGTAGGATAACACTTGCCAGGGGCGACGGTGTGGTGGAACTGAGGCAGGGTGGTATTGTATTCAAGCGTGAGGCAGGCGGTGTGGCGGGTAACCACTAGTGACGCCTGGCGGCCAACAATAGCAATAAATCCCGCGCTTTACGATTTATAAATTTTCAATTTTTTTAATCTTAAATTGCCTTATAGTGGACTGACATAACTACGAGTTTGACGTAACTGGAGACCGATGTAACCCGGGACCTTACTATATAATGAAAATTCAACTTCTCGTGGTCAGAAGAAGCGTCACCACATCCTCCTCATGTGACTCCATCAAGCCAGCACCACACACTCTTATATAAGCCAATAAGATTTTCTTTTATATGCTGCATTCTTTGTGGAAAATAAATCAGGGAAGTAAGCAAATTGTAATATGAAAATTCAACTTCTTTGCGGTCAAAAACACAGCCAACTTCATCAAGCCAGCACTACGCACTCTTATCTAAACCAATAATGAGATAAAAATAACAATTCCAATATTGTCATGCATCATAATAAGTTTCTGAACTACTTACTTATCCATGGAAATACATGTACATCTTATATCTCACCAAGAAATACATAAAAAATGATAAAATACAGCAGTGATATATGTGCTCTCACCATCCTCATGCTTGGTGCTCTCACACCTCCACAAACATATCCTTGTAAAAGCTTATACATGATTGGCTAAATGTCCACCATCTCGAAAACAATGGGCCAATGACAGGCCTCGATATATGACAGATATATAGCGCGGCTTCTGAAAAGCACCACGATCGTGCCTGACAGGCTCTAATGTAAGAGCCACGATCGTGCCTGATGAGCTATGAGGGTTAAGACTTTTAATTCATGAGCTGGATACTCTCTCTTCCCCTTGGATCTTCTAGAATCTTCCATACGTCTGCCTGTATGTCTCGTGACCATGTGTGCTTCTATGCTAGGCAATGATCTTAATAACTAAAAAAAATATATATATTATTATTAATTAATTATTATTAATTAATAACTAAAAAAAATTAATATTATTGATCGCGTTTGTTATCGTTCGCACTCCAAAGCAAAGTTCGTCCTCCAATGTAAAAAAAAAAAAAAAAAAAAAAAAAAAAAAAGATTTTTTTGTTCGTAATCCAAATTGTTCATACTCAAAAGTGTTCGTACTCCAAGATACCACTGTACAATGGTGACTTACTGGATCATGATAAGATGACAACACACCAGATCCTCACTTCTCTAGAAAATGTTATTCACTCATACTGAGGGTTTGGAAGGCGCCATCAGCAGTGTCACGGCAATCTGCGGTTTTACAACTGAACTGGACACACTCTGAGCCACTATTAGTTTGTTCAAGTGAGATAATGACACAGTGAAGTATTTATTACTCATCTAGTCCAGCTTTATGCCTCTGTCTAAATATAATCTTTTGTAATAGTGTTATTGTGAGAGTTGTGTGATGAATAGTTGTGATGATGAAGGTAGTGAGAAAAAACAGTGTTTAAAAAGATAACAGCAGTCTTATGATATAGAGAGATGGTGGAGAAGTGTAGCAGAGAGGCGTGGGGTGAGGGGAGTGTCTTGGATGGGGAGATAACATGCATGATGGAGGGGAGAGGGTAGGCAAGGATTCAAAGTTCAGTTGTCTACCAATGATATGTTTGTTTGTCTGTTTTTTGTTTTCTTCTCTACTTGAAGTTTCTGATTGTAATCCTCATCAATTTATGCCTGCAAGGATGGTATTTCTGACGCCTGGCCATGTACTGTGTACGGCGTGAGTCAGGCTATGACACAAAAATATGAGACATTTAAAAATGGCTTCCTGGTGGGAAGGGTATTTAATTATTAAAAAATAGACTACACCATCTGGTAATTTAAGGTTTGAAGGTTTCAGAGAGACAAAGGTAATCACAAAATTTTAAATCCCCCAATATTAAATAAATAAATCCTACACCAAGTCTGTTTTTATTTATTTTTTTAATTTTTTTTTTTTAGTGTGTGCAAGGAGGGGGAAAGGGAATTCATATGTCGGACATTCACATTTGTCAGACCAACCTTTTCCCCTATTAGTCTGAGTTAGTGAGGATTAAGGGGTCGTCCGGTTGGGTTTTCAAAAAATAAAAAATAAAGAGATACGTGAGTAATATTTTTTCACTGATAGATGACTATTAGGCCCATACTATACGAGCATATAAAGCGCCGCGTCCATGCTGCTGATGCCTCCCTGTATTTTTATTTTAATCTAGACGCCCCGGGGCGTTGAAAGCGCGGCGTTTTGGAGGTCATGGAAGCGCTATTCGTGCTATACATGTTGTTTTCTGAGCAGTACTGCTTGGGACATATTACAAGATGGATGTCATGCAAACAGAATGTATTTTGGCACTTCATCTTTTGCAAGAGTGGCATGAACATCATGAAAGAAAAAAAGGACGTTGGGGTACTCATCCTGTTTTAGCCAATCGCCTATCAACAGGACAGTTCTATATAATGTTTGAAAAACATAGAATGTATCCCGACAAGTTTTTCCATTATTACAGAATGTCAGTGACATCATTTGATGAACTTCTGTGTTCAGTATGCGAGAAAATAAGGAAAAATGATACAGTTATGAAGAAAAGTATTCTTCCTGCTGAGACTCGTTATTACATTGAGGTGAGTAATAATATACTAAATCAATGCTACTACCAACCTACGGGCTTATAATGACATTACACTGCTGTCTATTACAGCAACAAACAATAAGCATCCTTTACACTTCGTGAAGTTATAAATTATGTACAACAAAAAATACGTATTTTTTATAAACTTAATATATCTGAAATATAAAATTCTTCACTACTACGCGTGTCTGTTTGACATGTTGCTGCTGCTGGTATATACAGTAATACACTCGACCCTCGAAACAACAGACAAATGCGTGCACGACCCTGTCCGTAGATTGCAAAAGTCCGTTCTTTGCAAAAGTCCGTAAAAAACTGTATAAAATGTATGTAAAATACTGTGTGATCATTAAGAAATCATTCAAGCAGTATTACAAAGCATTAAGTACAACAAATAACCTGAAATAGATGACATGAGCACGGTCAGTTTAATAAACATTAATAAACAATACAGAAAATGAAGTTCTCTCACCTCAATACGCTACCTACCGGACAATAATTTGCCGGGAACGGACAATCGCGTGCATTTTAATATTCATCCGTAGATTAAACCGGACTCCAGAATTTGTCCGTAGTTTCCGAAATCCGTTGATGGGAGGTCCGTTGTTTCGAGGGTCGAGTGTACTCCACTTAACGAAAGTTCGTTTAACGAATTTCCAGTCTAACGTACTTTATAAAGTTAGACCAAAAAGTCTGCATAACGTACAGCCACATCCGTTTTAGCGGATTTTCTGGGTGTGAATTTGCTTGGTGAGGGACCGAACGCGGTAATTTCGCTGTGATTGTCTGGCTCCCCGCCTCTGTCTCTAGCACTCCTGGAGCTGGATCCAAGATTCTTTAACAACGTCACAGGTACCTCTTGCAGCGAAGTGGCATCCATGAACGCTTGGTGGGACGGAGACAAGGTTGCTATCAGGTTGCTCTGAGGTTGCTGTGAACACCACCTCTGGAGGTGGTGTTACTGTCTTATATAGGCATTTATGTTCACAAAACATTTCTATTAGCTTTTTACAAACCTAGCCCCCAAGAAAGGATTGTTTTGTAATGCATAAAGTCAAATCTTACTTGGAAAACCAAAAATTAAAGCAGAGATGAGATGAGCCACAGACAAAGCGAGAGACTCGCTGCCACTCAGCCGCTTCTACTTCTTCTTGTGACCCTTTTGCTTGGTGTTACTTTCATCATGATGTTTATGTTTCACTTTCTTGCCTGTTATACGGATATCATATCTTAGTATTCATATACGCTCATGCCACGAGGATAACCTTGACTCCGTGGCACTGAGTGATAGTGAATTACTAATGGAATACTGCAGTATTTCATTAATAATTCACTATCACTCAGTGCCACGGAGTCGAGGTTATCCTCACGGCATGAGCGTATATGAATACTAAGATATGATATCCATTATAGCAGGCAATAGAGGAGTGGAAACAAAAATCATGGGTAAAGGCAACATGCAGGCTAAAAGGGTCACAAGAAGAAGAATAAGCGGCCGAGTCGCCGCGAGTCTCCCGCTTCGTCCGTTTGTGGTTCATCTCATCTCTGCTTTATTTTTTGGTATTCCATGTAAGATTTCACTTTATGCATTACAAAATAATCCTTTCTTGGGGGCTAGGTTTGTAAAAAGCTAATAGAAATGTTGTTTTGTGAACATAAATGCAAGAATGTGAGAGAATTTGTACGTAGCTCCTCTAACTTCCAATGAGTCATATGACATCTTAAAAGTAGTGGTACACCGGTGGCCCAATATGCTGTCAAACGTATATATATATATATATATATATATATATATATATATATATATATATATATATATATATATATATATATCTTTTTAACCCATGTGGTATGTTGGGGACCAGCCCAGAACTCATCCCCCCCCCATTTCCATTATTTACTATGGGAAAATTTCGTCCGCTTAACGAATTTTTGCTCTACGAACAGCTTTGACACCCCCTATCCTGTTCGTTAAGCGGAGTATTACTGTATTGTGCTGATGGTGGCATATTTTCTGGTGGCACTGGAGTAGGAGTGGAGTAGGTTGATGATGGACAAGGGCTGGAGTTAGCTGATGACATGCTATACGCAATCTCATTAAAAATCTCTGTAACTTTCATTCTTGTTTGGAATTGCAAATGTTGTGGTAACGTGTCCATCATGGGCACAAACGCCGCAACAGAACTGCCATGAAATGTACAGTATAGTATGACAAGTGCTGAAAACGTTGCACCACCAACGCCTTCAGATGCATTAGCAGTGCCGGACGTACAATCAACACCGACTACCCAAGTGCTAAAAACGCTTGTATAGACTGATAATTTGCTTTCCATTCATTAACGTTGATTAATTTCAGACTGCTGCATTGTAAACGCTGGTATAGTATGGGCCTTACACAATGTTACATTAGTAGTTACAAGTGAATAGAAACATAAATAACTGCATGAAAAATAAAAAATCAACTTTTTTTACATAACATTTTCCCTATAAACTTTGTCACCGGAGGGCAGATTTCAATTTTGCCGGTACATATATGAAGTATGCGGTATAACAAAATTTTCCATCTTATAAAATTTTTTATTTTTTATTTTGATGGCCATTATGAATCTTTAAAATTTATTTTCATTTTGTATAAATTACATTGCTGCACAGAAAATATTTTTTTTCCAAATTCTATGAGGTGGAAAAGTAGCAGCTTCATGGAGCTTCAAAATGATACCTCAAAATTGAAAATCCGTTGGGAAATATGGGAGAAGATACGATTTGAATGATAAAAAGTGGAAACTGAGAAAAAGGCAAAAAACCCCAGAGATGTCACATTTATTTGGGTTGGATATTTCATGCTCATACACCACCATGTGCATCATATATGCTTTTTAGGTATGTTTAGAATAATCTGTAAGACTCATATGGCACCTGGGCCCCCCTACAATAACTGTAGGTATTAGTTGCTCGAAGGTGAGGGTGTCTCCCATCCGTGCATGGTCGGCACAACTTGTAATTTCCACTTGCACCATTTGTTTAGACATTGTAAGGAAAAAAAAAACAAACACAAAAAAACAGTTAAAATAGGCTGGATTGTGACTTGCAAGGCGTGAAACGATGGACGAGATACTCAATACATCCTCCTACCATCACAGTCACATGGACACTGAAATGGAAGGGGAGAGGGTGTGTTCCTGTGTATGCCATAGTACAGTAATACTCCACTTAACAAACAGAATAGGGGGTGTCAAAACTGTTTGTAGAGCAAAAATTCGTTAAGCGGATGTAATTTTCCCATAGGAAATAGTGGAAATAGGGAGGGATGCATTCTGGGCTAGTCCCCAACATACCACATGGGTAAAAAAAAAAAAAAAATTATATATACGTTTGGCAGCATATTGGGCCACCGTTGTAGCACTACTTTTATGATGTCATATGAGTCATTGAAAGTTAGAGGAGCTACGTACAAATTTTCTGACATTCTTGCATTTATGTTCACAAAATAACATTTCTATTAGCTTTTTACAAACCTTGCTCAAAAGAAAGGATTATTTTGTAATGCATAAAGTGAAATCTTGCATGGAATACCAAAAAATAAAGCACAGATGAGATGAGCCACAACGGCGGAGACTCGCGCTCGCTTTTCTTCTTCTTGTGACCCTTTAGCAGTTGTCTTTCATGATATTTGTTTCCACTCCTCTATTGCCTGCTATAATGGATATAATATCTTATTATTCATATACGCTCATGCCATGAGGATAACCTCTACTCTGTGGCACTGAGTGATAGTGAATTATTAAGGAAATACCGCAGTATTTCATTAATATGAATACTAAGATATGATATCCATTATAGCAGGCAATAGAGGAGTGGAAACAAATATCATGGGGAAAGACAACACGCAGGCTAAAAGGGTCACAAGAAGAAGAAGAAGCGGCTGAGTGGCTGTGAGTCTCCCGCTTCGCCTGTGGCTCATCTTCTCTCTGCTTTATTTTTTTGGTATTCCATGTAAGATTTCAATTTATGCATTACAAAACCATCCTTTCTTGGGGGCAAGGTTTGTAAAAAGCTAATAGAAATGTTGTTTTGTGAACATAAATGCATATATAAGACAGTAACACCACTTCCAGAGGTGGTGTTCCCAGCAACATCAGAGCAATCTGATAGCAACCTTGTCACTGTCCCTCCAAGCGTTCATGGATGCCATTTTGCTGCAAGAGGTTGCTCTGACGTTGTTAAAGAATCTTGGATCCAGCTCTAGGAGCGCTAGAGACAGAGGCAGGGAGCCAGCCAATCACAGCGAAGCTGCCGTGTTTGATCCCTCACCCAGCAAATTCAAACACAGAAAATTCGCTAAAATGGATGTGTTTATACATTATGCGGACTTTTGGTCTAACTTTACATAGTACGTTAAACCGGAAATTCGTTAAACGAACGTTAGTTAAGCGGAGTATTACTGTACTAAGTTGTCAATGCCCACCTTTCCTTAGCAAAGAAACCACTTTGTATGGGTTTTTCCATGCTTGTTATCATTTATGGTACAGCGAGGTGGGGTGGGGAGAAGTCCTGGGCTGTGGTGGGAGTGGCAGGGGCCCTTTTAAGTTTAAATACCCCACATATTTTAGAGCATTTCCCCCAAATACTCCATCAGTATGTTTGGGGATGCTCAGGTGGTGTTTTGGGGATTTTCGATATTTTTCAGATTTTTTGATACCATGGCCACCGGACAGTCCCCTTAATAGTATACATTATAGAGAACTAGGATAAAATTTCATGGCTCCTGGAGTTTCACCATGTGTATTGTGTGATACTTCAGGTGTAAAAAAGAAAGTTAGTGTAGTTGGTATAGGTTAGTTGTCAAGGCTTTGGTCCTGATTGCATTTTTACCCAGAAGTTAACTTTGAATCTCACTATTTTGAATTTCGATCAATATTTTCAGAAAAGTCTCAATTATGATTGGGATTCAAGATTTTACTGATCACCATCAGTTAAGGTTTAATAAGTCTCATGCCTCTGGACAAGCATGCACCTTCTGTAAAAATCTCCATATAGTACAGTATATGCACCTTCTGTATATTCTCCATATAATCGCAGTGGAATCATGCGGGCTTGGGGATCCGAGGGATCCCCAAGCACATGGGTTTGAATTCTTTCCACAATCTGAGTGTAGGAAGGACTTCCTTTCTTAAGTTAACAGTTCCCTAATGGATGGCTCTCAGATAGAAAGTATCCAAAAAAACATCCTTTTCCCTAAATATTTCAGAGAAAAGACTACATTGTATAAAAAAATAAAAAAGCCTTACAACATTCCTGCTTTAGACAATCCTCACCTGTTTGCAGACAAGTTTCAGGAGAATCTGGAGGCTCAGCATGGCTGCTAAGAGCTGTTACCAAGTACTCCACAGACACCTGACTTAAGTGGTAAGCTGGAGTTTGCTGAGGTCCTCCTCGAATCAGATGTTGGACTTCCCGCAGCTTGTCGTGCAAACGAGACATGATCTCTTGCAACTTGCGCCCAGCCCTGGCAAGATAAGGACTTATAAAGATGGTTGGTAATATTTAATAGAATTCACGTATTATCTATGTATGAAAAGATACAAGTGTGCAGTATTACCCTATCTATTTTTGGCTAACCATCTGCATAATAGCTAATGTTTTCCTAATCTGACCTAACTGGAGAGTTCTTAAAGTTGCCAGATGTCACAAGCTGAATTATGCTTTCAATAATTGTAAATTCTAGTTTTTTTATTGGTGCCTAAAACAGTTACACATCAATACAATAAGGATATTCCAATGGTATTCCCTATTCAACACAGTCCTAAATTCAACACCTATTGTTTATTTGTGACTTCAAAAAAGAGAGAGAGAGAGAGAGAGAGAGAGAGAGAGAGAGAGAGAGAGAGAGAGAGAGAGAGAGAGAGAGAGAGAGAGAGAGAGAGAGAGAGAGAGAGAGAGAGAGAGAGAGAGAGAGAGAGAGAGAGAGAGAGAGAGAGAGAGAGAGAGAGAGAGAGAGAGAGAGAGAGAGAAATGGGGGCAGGGCAGAGAAGGGAGGAAGGCAGCAGCCAATCAGGAGTTCGCCTGGCTACAGAGGGTGCAGCTTGCCTCCATGAATATAAACCTTATCACTTTTCAATAATATACAGTTGAGTGGCAGCCAACTTGGAGGTTCATAAAATAAAACAAACGTTTAAGAATTTCTAAATTCTATGCTGTAATTTGCAGAGTTTGTTAATCACATAAAATGAATGTTGAGAAGCTTTAACCCTTAAATACGGGGACACATTTTTCTTTGAGATTTGTATATGATGAGACCATTTCATTTTATTGACATTAGGAAGAGTTTATTGAGCTCAGAAGATTAATAGCCAGAGTCTTCACTATCAAATCCCACACATGAGTTTCTGAAGCTGTTTAATCACCACATAGTAAGCAGAATGAATAGTGGAAATGCATCATGGTAATGAAGGGGTAAAATGGGTTGTTAAATCCCACAATTTGGTTTGTTACATTGTGTTCACTGTACATATGTTCCCTTCCATTCTAGTGTAATATACATTTCTTTAATTAGAGCATTATATACAATACATATAAAAGTTGTTTCTTATTGCGTCAGAATGAATTGTAAATGTGTGTAATAAGTGTGAGATGGATAATTTATGGTTTAATTCTTTGACTCTTGTTTATCACATCTTTCCTTAATTACTAATCACTCTAATAAATTTACTTGTTCTACAGCCACCTCCAATCTTTAAACTCCATAAAAATTTAACACACTATTAATTCTATTCATCTTCTTTCTTGTAGATGCTGATAAAGATATTATACATCACTTCTGGTGCTGTTAATAGTTAATAGTTCCGTATAGCAATGAAAGGGTTACACTATAAACGTGAATATTTCTGAGCATTATCAGATTGGTTTCATGGATTTGAAATTTTCACTAATTGTGAAAACCCTTGGAATGGGGGTTGGGAAACTCCGGTCTTCGGGGTGTATAAGGCCCACAGGGTCATTTGATCAGGCCCGTAATGCTGTTGAGAAATGCTACTTCATAAAACCTTAAGAGTCATGAATGAATAACATATAATGTATTCATATCATGTACAAGCCCACATGTCACTTAAAGTTAGTTATCAATGAACTCAGAAAGTTACAGCATCATAACCTTAAATTCACAAAATAAGTTAGTGATAAATATAGTTACATTAAAGGTAAGTTGGAAATGTGAAAAAAAACTATTCTTTTTATGGCCTGCAACCTGTGTTAAAAATATTCAAGTGGCCCTTGACAGGATGTAGGTTCCTTAAACTTGCTCTTAAACATATCTTTGTAAATAGCAAGGAAACACTATACAGTAGAGACTCAATACTCAAACTTAATTTGTTCCAAATGGCTGTTCAAGTATCAAAAAGTTTGACTACCGATACCTATAAATCAGGTAATTCATTCTAACCTTAGCAAAACCTTAAGTTTACAAAAATTTCAATGTATTTTTTATGCTTTGATTTGTACTTAATGTAAGTGAAGGCTGGTGATGGATAATGTAGAAGAGGAGGAGAGAAGGGTGGGGAGGAGGAGGGAAGCTATTTGACGGAGGACAAGTCACCATCCATATAAAATGCCTGGTAACTCAGTATGATTCTTATGGATCCTCTACTGGAGGGCACTCGCACTCACACCAGTTTCCTTATTTTCACTACTAAATAAACTCATTGCTGCCATTGTAAGTTTCTAAACGAAAAACTACAAGACAGAATGCAGAAGAATGTTGTTGTTCTCTCGACTGTGGTGTTGTGGCGGGACTATGGATTTGCATTGGAATCTGGTATACCAAAATACAGGTATTTTAGCATTGGTAAAACTGGTATTACTGGTATCAGAACAGAACAACCAAGAATGCGGCTGTTTGAGTACCAGGTCGAACTTTAATATTTGAGTATTGAAAAGTTTGACTTTTAAGATGCTTGAGTATTGAGTCTTCACTGTATATGTGAAAATTACTCTAAACTACATCCCCTCCCTTTCTCATTAGATTGAACTGACAATGCATTGGGTAAAAGATGTACATATTTCTTAGAGATGCTACTCTTTCAAGATACTTGCTAACATGGACTAATTGGGGGATAGGATGGTCTGATAAATGCAAATGTCAGACTTATACAAATTCCCTTTCGCCATCCACCTACAAACCCACCCACCCACACACACACACACAACATTGGAGCAGAGAAGGGAGAGAGGGGATCTCATACAAGTTTATAAATTGATAAACGGAATGGACCAAGTGGACAATGAGTACCTGATCCTGAGAGGAGAATATGCCAGTCGAAGCACAAGATCGCATAGTAAGAAGCTGAGGAAGGGAAGATGTGTAAGAGATATTAAAAAGTATAGTTTCCCGCAAAGATGTATTGAGACGTGGAATAGTTTGAATGAAGATGTAGTGTCTGTAATGAGTGTGCATACTTTTAAAGTAAGATTGGATAAGTGTAGATATGGAGACGGGGCCACATGAGCATAAAGCCCAGGCCCTGTAAAACTACAACTAGGTAAAGTACACACACACACACACACACACACACACACACACACACACACACACACACACACGTGGAAGTGGTCAACGCAAGGAATATTCATGATTTTAAGTAGCTCTTTTCCGTATGTTACAATTAGGTAAATACAATTAGGTAACACACACACACACACACACACACACACGCTCAGTGGTTAGAGCGCTGGCTTCAAGCCAGATGACCGGGTTCAATTCCCCGGCCGGGTGGAGATATTTGGGTGTGTCTCCTCACGTAGCCCCTGTTCACCTAGCAGTGAGTAGGTACGGGATGTAAATCGAGGAGTTGTGACCTTGTTGTCCCGGTGTGTGGTGTGTGCCTGGTCTCAGACCTATCCCAAGATCGGAAATAATGAGCTCTGAGCTCGTTCCGTAGGGTAATGTCTGGCTGTCTCGTCAGAGACTGCAGCAGATCAAACAGTGAATTACAAAAATCAGACTTTAGCGTGTGGTGCTGGATTTATTTATTTAATTTTTGGGGGATTAAAAGTTTTGGGATTACTATTGTCTCTCCAAAACCTTCAGACCCTAATTTATAAGATAGTGCAATTTATCTTTTGTTAACTAAATATCATTCTTGCCAGGATGGCATTTTTAAATGTCTCGTGCGGTTGCGTCATAGCATGACTCCAGTATACTATAGCCAGACGTCAAGAGGGGAGGTGAGTCATTTAGCTCTCTACTTTTTTAGAAAGAACGTCCTTACAAGCATAAATTAATGAGAATTAGAATCAGAAACTTCAAGAAGAGATGACAAAAAAAAAAAAAAAAAAAAAAAAGTATCATTGTGAGACAGCTGGACCTTGAACCTTCGCCTCCCCTGTCATGCATGTTATATCTGCCACCGAGACCCTCACCTCACCCCACGCCTCACTGCTATACTTCTCCACCCTCTCTCTATATCATAAGACTGCTATGATCTTTTCAAACACAGCTTTTTTCTCACTACCTTCATCATGACAACTATACATCACACAACTCTCACAATAACACTATTACAAAAGATTATTTTGAGACAGGTATAAAACTCAACAAGATGAGTAATAATTACTTCACTGTATCATTATCTTACTTCAGCACACTAATAACAACTCAGAGAGTGTTCAATTCAGTTGTAAAACAGCAGATTGTCGTAATGCTGTTGATGGTGCCTTCCAAACCCTCACATACGAGTGAATAATATTTTCTAGCAGAGCAGGGATCTGATGCATTATCATCCTATCATGCTCCAGGAAGTCATCATTATATACACAATCATGTGTGAAAATTTCATGTCAATCAGATGAATACAAATAGCAAAACAAGGATGAAATTATGAAAAATCTTTGAGGGAATATCTTGAAAAGTGGTATTCTACACATTAAAAATTTTCACAAAACCGGTATAAACTCTGATTGACTTTTATTTGGTATCACTTTAAACTACAACTAAAATGCAATTTTTAGTTGGAATTAGATTTTTGATAATGTCAATAGAAAATGAGATACAGGAAAGTGGGGGAGGAAAAAAATGAAGGTGCAGTTCTGCTCTTTAGTCCCTAGGTTGGTCAAAGATTTATTGCAAAATTTGAGTTACTGAGGTTCAACAGTATAGATATTTCACAATTATCTGAGAAGAAATTTTGTGCTTTGGTGTATAATGTCATGATACATTTCTTTATACTTAATCATTCAACCATTACTGTGCTTTCTCTTGTATCGCATTTGAAACAAAAAGATGACAAACACGTGCTGGATCAACTCACTTTGAGGTGAGATAAGGTGGTGGTTTGTCTCGTGGCAGACTCAACAAGTGGCCACTGTGAGGATTTCCTGGGACCGGAAGAAGTAGAGTCTGAATGAGAAGAGCAGTGATGCCACGCACAGCCAAGGAAAGACTCTGTACAAGAGGAAAAAATACTTGGTGATCACTCATGAAGAGCTGGATTTGGGTTAATGAAATCAGCCTACATTTTGCATTTAAGAAATCCACTAAATGAAAAGTATAATGTCTACTTATAACTAGGATTGAAAGATGAAAGCCTCATGTCTTAAAAGAAAGCAGTTATAAACCATGAAAGACTATCGACCAAATTGATGCAACAAACAGGCACACCTACACACCTATAAGTGAACAATTTTAATTTAAAATCAGTGGCAATTTTACCAGGTTTATGAAGGGTAACTCTTCAGGTGGGGTGTTCTCACTTGGAGTTGAGTTGAGTACTGACAATAAGGCCATCCATGTCTCCTCAAACTGCTGTCGTCCAATCCAGCCAAACAGTTCCACTCTGGAAGACGAAACAAGGTGAAATTCTGCTCAACTATAAAACTAGTCTTGCATTTTATCAATCAGTATATTCATGTACGTTAATTTATTTCAAGAAATTCATTGACATTTACCTGAAGATGAATTCCTTGAGAATGTCTGCCTCTTGAAGATAGTCCACTGGGATGGGTGGGAGAGAGGTGTTGTGTTCCCCAGA
This sequence comes from Portunus trituberculatus, assembly GCF_017591435.1. Taxonomy (NCBI): domain Eukaryota; kingdom Metazoa; phylum Arthropoda; class Malacostraca; order Decapoda; family Portunidae; genus Portunus; species Portunus trituberculatus. The sequence goes on along the minus strand of NC_059266.1, from coordinate 12,797,810 downwards.
AAATTGAGGAGCCCAACCAAGGGCCCAAACATCAGGGGGTACACGCACCACACTGTTGAGAGCAGGAACTCGCCCTACACCCATGGTTATACCCCTATAGAAGACATAGGCATCTCAGTGTGTTGTGGTAAGTGGAGAAAGAAGCTTAAATCATATCTAAAAAAAAAAGAAGTTCTTCCACATGAGTTGTGGCAATTTTGAATAGACATAAAAATATTGGATGTGAAGCTGAGCACTAAAACAATAACCAAATATCAGGGTAATACCATTGCTATTCTTTTATCACATAATCATCAGAGGTTTCATTTACAGAGATGGGAACAGTTAACTTGGAAAACCTGATAATGTCCATTAGAGATAATGATGATGCGGCAGATGTATAGTATAGGCCAGAACAATAAATAAATCAGAGCAAAGAATCACCACAAACCATGATATGAAAAAGAGGTGAGGAGATGAGTGCATTATTGTAGCAGCATAAAATGGTACGCTAAAGTGATTTGACTATACAGCAAGAATGTAAAGTTTTCTTTTGCTTTTATCTGGCTTTCTCTAATGAAAAATGACTAAGATGGTACATCTCAATGGAAGACTTCAGTTTTGGCTTTTGTGTGGATGTCCGTCCTACCTGTGGACAGTAGCCAAAATAGGACACATTTGCCTGAGGATCAATGTGTATGAAATAAAACTATATAATCATAGCCCACAGAGAATGGCAGAGAGTGATTTGTTAAAAAGAGTTGTCAATCTGAATATAGTTGGTAATATTTCTAGAGATACATTCAAAGATGGAATAATCCACAAAAATGCCAAAAATTTGGTTATGTACGTATCAGTAATGTAGTGGACATTCACATCTGTGGAAGATCTGCATTTAAAGTATTATCTGCATCTACATCAATATCAGCAACGATATTTTCAAATCATAAAAGCTGCACCACCAATGCCTATGCATCTAAAACATATAGGTTGCAGATCTGTGTGTGTGTGTGTATTTACCTAATGTTATTTACCTAGTTGTATTGTACAGGGTTCAAGCAGGGTTCATAGTGTCATCTCCATTTATCCAGTTTTTCTTTTTAAAGTTATGCACATTATATGCTGTAACAACTTCATCACTCAATGCATTCCACTTCTGCACCATTCTATGTGGAAAATTGTATTTTACAATATCTTTCACACACTGACTCATCCTAATCTTCTTTACATGTACTCTTTTCCTTCTATCTTCTGTCACCAGCACCAGGTCTTCCTTGTTTATCTTTTCAATGCCATTGACTATCTTGTACATTGTATTAGGTCTCTTTGTTCTCTTCTATCTTGTAAGGTTGGCAGTCCCATTTCCTTCATATGTTAGGTTATTTAGTTCAACCACTATCTTTGTATCAATCTTCTGAATCCTTTCTAGTCTTCTTATATCTTAATAAGAGCTCAAAGACCACACCACTGCTGCATATTCTAGCTTTGGACGTATCATACTTGTGATAAATTTTTTCATCATATCTTTGTCCATGAATTGAAATGCCACACTTATACTAGTCAACATTTTATATAATAATCCAAATATCTTCTTAATGTGTTTTTTGGGGTTCAGATTTTCCTGTCTAATCACTCCCAGATCTTTTTCCTCTTCAGTCTTTATAATTTGTTCCTTTCCTATCAGATTGTTCCATACCAGTCTTCTCTTACTCTTTCCTAGTTCCATTATGTGACATTTCTTGGCATTGAACTCCAATTTCCACTTCTTACTCCACTCACAGACTTTGTTTATATCTTCCTGTAACAGCAAACAGTCCTCCCAGGGTTTGATTACTCTTAGCAGCTTTGCATCACCAGTAAATAAATTAATATAACTGTTTAGCCCATTGTGAATATTTACATAAATCTTAAACATTGTAATAGCGGCTAACACTGACCCTTGTGGCACTCCACTTGTTACTTTACCCCAAGATGAGTATGTATCTCTGATCAGTCTCCCTGTCCTTCAAATAATCCCCTATCCAGTCTAACAAAGTTCCTCACAGTCCTCTTATGTTCTCTAGTTTCCAAAGTACAGGGGATTCTCGTGATTTGACCGTTCGCAGTTTGAATTATCGCCAATTTGAACTCAATTCATTAATACCCAATCCTCAAGGTTCAACCGGCTGACTCCCCAATTCGACATTGATGTCTCGTGCCACCCACCCGGTCAAATCTGCCGCCACCCCAAATTTGCTCTAAACCCGCCAGAAGGAAGTGTAAACCCTGTGGTGTCGCTTAAGGCAGCGTCACACTACCACTTTTACGTCAACTTTCTGAAGACTGTCAACTTTTGTCCACGCTGGTCATCACACACTAGCTCACTTCTGCCTTTGTCGTGTTTGTCAACTGTAAACAAACATGGTGGCCCTTCATTCCCAGCAAGACGTTGCTATTTTTGGCCTTTAATGCTATCTATGAGAAACTCATCAGACAGCTTTGTCCACACATAAACAACAGAGCTGCTCATCTTGGCCAGTTGTTCCTTGAAAGTTCTGCCTTGGAACGTCGCAGTCCCAGACAAATGTAAACAAACAACTGAACTACTTTTCACTGTTAGGCTAAGACAAAAAATATATATATACAAATATATTTACATCTACTTATCAAGATTCAACTGATTTGAGATTATAGCATCATTCCAATTAACAAGAAAACTAATTTTACTATAAAAGTGTTAATTAGAAACCACAGATCTTAATTTGACTAAAAATTGACGCTAGAGGAAAATGGTGCGTGTTGTCTGACTCAAGACGATGGAAAGCCACCTCCAGCCCCAGCCCTAAGAAGCACAATTTCCTGCCTTTCAAAGATAAGCTTGAGCTTATAAGAAAATGTGAGGCAGGTATAGCTCACAGTGTCGTTGCAGTGCAAATAGGTGTTCCTAGATCAACAGTATCAACAATTTGGAAGAACAGGGACAAGTACCACGAGACCACTGCAAGTGTTTTTATTTCCAAAAATGTACTGTACAGCATCCTAAAAAATGTGTTTAATATAAAAAGTTAGATATAAATGAAGCCTTTAACCCATAAAGTACAGGGAGCTGATTTACTTTCCATCTGTTACAGTGGGGAAAAATCACACCCGTCAAAAATGCTTATTTCTCTGTGTTATTCTGAGTACAACGATGTAGTTTTCAACATGTTATGACCTCTGAGAGCAAAATTCCCCCTGAACCCGTGGCAGAACCTGCTGCTAAGAACTACCTCCCCAAGCTCTGATAACAGTGCGCGTGCTCTCTCTCTCTCTCTCTCTCTCTCTCTCTCTCTTCAGGCCTTTGAATTTGATGTAAAAGTAGGAATTTTGCATTTTCATGTCATGAAAATGCGAACTCAGATGCAGGCAACCCCCATTTAACGAAGGGGTTACCTTCCTAAAAAACACTTCGTTAAGCGAACCGATTATAACAAGTTTAACCCCTCATTTGAACTTCCATTGAGAGTAAGCAAAGCGAGAGTGCATCATAGTACAGTAAAAGGTTTAATGAAAGTAAAAATTATGAAGTTAAACATTTAGGTAGTTTAATTTAAGTCATAATAATGTACACTAATGTATGTATGTACGTAACTTTATAATGTTGATGATCTTAACTTTATGAAGGGAGGGAGAGTGAAACGGGAAATACACTAACCGGCAACCTGTGGAATGTAAACAAAGTGCGCATCATGGTACTGCATACAAAACTTATGTACCACATTTCCACAAGGCTTTCCATTTTATTCATTGTAGAATCATGAGTTCTGGTGGTTCTTTTAGCTTGCAAGGAAGATGAGGTCTCACTAGCCTTCTTAATAGAGTCTCTTGACTTGAAAATAGTAGGCAGTAGATGGAGTCAAGCCATGGTGGGAAGCAATGTTATTAGTTTTCTGGCTTTTCTCTTGTCTGTGAATAATACCCAGCTTCACTTTGAGAGTAAGACACTTCCTGGTCTTCTTAGGAACGTTAGGCCACATTGCAGGGTGTTTTGGTGGTAAGTTGAACTAAGGAAGATGAGCTACTGGTGATGCTGTTATGTTTTGACTGGGCAGTGAGTGGTGCGTGTGATCTTGATCTTGATCTTGATGCTACAGGTGACACAGAATTTCTTCTGAGTCAGGTCTTTGTATCGGCAGAGCCTGTGTTGTCCACAAGAGGCTTGATCTTGATCTTTATTCTACAGGTGTCTCAGGATTTCTCCTGAGGCAGGCCTTAGTACCAGCAGCTCTTGATGTATTCAAAAGCCTGTCAGCTTGCATGATACAGTGGGGCTTTCAAATTTGGAAAAAAAAATACCTAGATAAAACTTCGTTAAAGCGAGTTTGGTGTTCGTTAAACGAGCAGATGGTAGTAAAATGAAACCTTCGTTATAGCGAAATTTCGTTGTGTGAACCTTCGTTAAACGGGGGTTGCCTGTATATGAAATGATGTGCAAAACAGGAAAAGAAAAAGAAACCACATATTACACGTATTGTGGATTTCTATAATTTGAATCTGGCAACTCTTATTAACAATGGGAGTCACATGACTTGGCCGACAAGCACAGTTTTGTAGAGGAAACCAGGAGTGACACACACCAGCGCATTGCTCGAGGGGAATAGGCTATGTGAGGAGGTTTATGAACGTCGGTGTGAGGGTTGGTCACTGTCTCCCAGATCACTATCAGAACCACTACTGGAGTCTTCACTTTCTTCTGTCTCAACATAAAAATCAGTCTTAATTTTCATCACTCCTCAATGTCACTACCGAGTAACACTGACATAACATCACTCGGAGTACTGTTTCCTCCCTCCGGGTCATGGGGGTTACCAGATGTTGCCTTGAATTGGAAAAGATGACCTATTGTGTGGGAACATATGTCTCAAGGCTCAGGGAGGTGAGCAAGAAAAATTGCCAGGTACCTCCACCTGACCTAGGACCATCAGTGAGGGGGAGAGATTCAAACGTTTAGTGTGGAAGCATCATGATTCCCAGAACTATCCCCGCCTCTCCGCATGCGACACTACAAACGTCTTGAAACAATAACTGTATGTTAAGGGTTAATAGTACTGATTTAGTTAAAGTAAGTGTTTTTTAGAGGTTATAGTGATATTTTGGGGGGTCTAGGCTGGAGGTTGGTCCCTATCCCCCTAATTCTTAAGAATCTTATAGGAAAAAAATCTATCTATCTATCTATCTATCTATCTATCTATCTATATATATATATATATATATATATATATATATATATATATATATATATACAGGCAACCCCCGTTTAACGAAGGTTCACACAACAAAATTTCGCTACAACGAAAGTTTCATTTTACCACCATCTGCTCGTTTAACGAACCCCAAACTCGCTTTAACGAAGTTTTATCCAGGTAATTTTTTCCAAGTTTGAAAGCCCTGCCATATCACGCAAACTGACAGGCTTTTGAATATACCAGGAGCTGCCGATACTAAGGCCTGCCTCAGGAGAAATCCTGGGGCACCTGTAGAATCAAGATCAAGATCAAGATCAAGCCAGCGTGTGAACTCATTTTTTGTGCTCCCATCCTCGCTGTTTAGCGAGTTTCACTATCACCATGGCCTCCACTAGTGGTTCGGGGGGTGCTGATTTTTGTGAAGGTGGCAATGTTGCAGCTGTAAATGAGGACTTGAAATGGGGACTTTGGGCGGACGAAAGACTGATTGGTATTTTTCCCTATTTAAAGTAGTATTCAAATTTGGCAAAATTCCAATTTAGCGATGGTTTCGGCAGACTAATAGGATCGCTAAATGTGGGGCTTACTGTATATATATATATATATATATATATATATATATATATATATATATATATATATATATATATATATATATATATATAAATACACTAGACCCTCGAAACAATGGACAAATGCATGCACGACCCTGTCCGTAGATTGCAAAAGTCCGTTCTTTGCAAAAGTACGTAAAAAACTATAAAATGTACGTAAAATATGTAAAATGTTCTAGTTTTCATATTAGTTCAAGCTTAGCAGCCACTGGAAGGGCCTTTCTATTATGCTTCACTGGTTTACTAGGTTTAGGAGGCATTTTGGATAGGTTAACCCATTTGCCCCGGAAGTTAGAAAACACGCGCCGCGCTCCATCTGGGCGGCCCGCACGCGCCAAGATTTGAAGCTTCAGTATTGAATAATCAATGTTTTAGCCATAAACTCAATATATTCATCACATACTATATATCAGGATGTGTAAAAATATTTGTATGTTACAATACATTTCCCATTGCTATGCTAAAAAGAAATACAATACAAAATTTTACTTTTTATATTTCATTACGTTTTTTTTATCATTACAGTTCGGGAGATATCTCCCTGAATCTCTTGGGTGGTGGTGCTGTGATGGCGGAGGTGGAGGGCTGTGAGGCAAAGGCTGAGATGGAGGGGAGTGCGGTGAAGCCGGAGGTGGAGGGCTGTGAGGGAAAGGCTGAGGTGGAGGGGAGTGCGGTGAAGCCGGAGGTGGAGGGCTGTGAGGAAAGGCTGAGATGGAGGGGTGCGGTGAAGCTGGAGGTGGAGGCTGTGAGGAAAGGCGGAGGTGGAGGGAGTGCGGTGAAGCTGGAGGTGGAGGCTGTGAGGAAAGGCGGAGGTGTGGGGAGTGCGGTGAAGCTGTGAGGAAAGGCGGAGGTGGTGGAGGGCTGTGAGGAAAGGCGGAGGTGGAGGGAGTGTGGTGAAGCCGGAGGTGGAGGGCTGTGGCCTGGTGGTGGTGAGGGTGGGCAGAGGAGGTGTCTTGCATTGGGTGGTGGGAGTGGTGGCTCCAGGTATAGCAAATGGCAACATATACCTGTCATGCAAAATATACATTATTTCAAACGAAATAAATTGTGAACAACAGAGAGAGAGAGAGAGAGAGAGAGAGAGAGAGAGAGAGAGAGAGAGAGAGAGAGAGAGAGAGAGAGAGAGAGAGAGAGAGAGAGAGAGAGAGAGAGAGAGAGAGAGAGAGAGAGAGAGAGAGAGAGAGAGAGAGAAGCTTCAATATGTCAGCACACACACACACACACACACACTGGGTTCATAACCCAGAAAAGTACAGTAAGAAAGGACTAAAGAAACTTACGTATGAGCGGAATGTAATGTATTCCAACATAAATGGAGTGATATCGGGGATTTTAGAACTCAACGATTACTTGAGGGACAAGAACCCAGATATTGTGGGTCTTACTGAAACAAAACTGAGAGAGGGAGAAGACCTGATGATGGTTGGAGAAGGGAAATATAATGTTTGGAAAAGAAATAGAGTAGGTAAGATGGGAGGAGGAGTGATGTTGCTGGTTAAAAAGATATAAAGGTGGATCAAGTGAAAGAAGGTATGGGAAAGGCAGAAGTGCTAAAGATCAGAGCAGAAACTAATGAAGGAAAAAGAGGCACTACATAGTGGTGTACGTACCACCTAAGACAAATGCATGGTCAGTACAGGAATATGAAGAAATGATAAGTGATACAGGAACATGTCTGGAAGAAATGTTGGGTGGCTGTGAACGAACTATAATGATGGGAGATTTTAATTGTAAAGAGGTGTGTTGGGAGGACTGGTCAATGGAAGGATCAGAGACAACATGGGAAATACACTATTGACACTGGCAATGGAAAATGTGTTAACTCAGTGGGTCAAAGAAGATACTAGGTTTGGAGGAGAGGGAGCATCGTCAAGACTGGACTTGGTCTTTAGTACAGAGCCAATGGTCATTGAGGAGATGAGGGTGGAGTGCCCTTTAGCAAAGAGTGATCATGCAGTTTTGGAGTTCAAGGTGATAGATGAAGAGAAATCTAGAAGAAATGAAGAATATAAAGTGGGAAGATGGAATTATGCCAAGACAGATTTTGGAAACCTAAAGAAATTCTTTCAAGAGACAAATTGGATGAAATTCAAGAGTGCTAAGGAGCAAATGAAAAGTGGAAGGAATTTATAAAAATATACAAAGAAGGTGAGAAAAATTTGTACCAATAAGACAACATAGAGAAGTTGGAAAGCAGGACTGGTTTAACGATAGATGTGAAAAGGCTAGAACAAGAAAAGAGGATGCATGGAAGAGGTGGAGAAGGAAAAGACGGATTAAGCAGTGGGAAAGTTACAAAAGAGCAAGAAATGAATATGTGTTGATTAGAAGAGAAGAAAGAAAGAAACAAGAAAAGGATATAATTGATAAATGTAAAGACCAACCAAGGCTTTTTACAGACATGTGAACAACAACATCAAAAATAGAGAAAGTATTGAAAGTTTAGAAGTAAATGGAGTATGCAGTGAAGATCCCAGGAAATGGCAGAGGCTATGAATGGATGCTTTCGGAAGGTATTCACAAAGGAGACTGCTTTTGACAAACCACTGGTAATGGAACAGAAAGGGATTATGAAGGAGTTTCAAGTAACTGTGGAGGAGATCAAGAATATGATGGGGAGTTTAGAAGTGAGAAAAGCTGTGGGACCTGATGGGGTATCAGGATGGATTTTAAGAGAATGCAGGAGCAACTGGCAGAAAAAGTTTGTGAAGTAATTGATGCCTCATTAAGGGAAGGTGTAGTGCCCCAAGACTGGAAAAGAGCTAACATTGTCCCAATCTATAAATCAGGTAACAAGAGAGACCCATTGAACTATAGACCAGTGTCACTTACAAGTGTGGTAGCTAAGATGTGTGAGAGGGTGGTGAAGAATAGATGGACAGACTTCTTGGAGAAAAATGACATACTTTGTGAGTGTCAATTTGGTTTTAGAAAAGGGCGTTCATGCACGACAAACCTGATATGTTACTATTCGAGGGTGATAGATGTAATACAGGAAAGAGATGGTTGGGCTGATGGAATATATCTGGATTTAAAAAAGGCCTTTGATAAGGTACCACACCGGAGACTGATCTGGAAACTTGAAATGGTAGGAGGAGTGCATGGCAGTTTACTAAAATGGATGGAAGACTTTTGGTAGGAAGAGAAATGAGAACAATAATTAAGGACAGACCATCAGAATGGGGATTGGTGGAGAGTGGAGTTCCACAGGGATCAGTGTTGGCACCAGTAATGTTCGCGGTCTACATAAATGACATGGTGGATGGGGTGTCCAGTTATGTGAGCCTATTTGCAGACGATGCAAAATTGTTAAGAAAAGTGAGATGTGACAAAGATTGCGAACTACTCCAGGAAGACTTGGACAGAATATGGAAATGGAGCTGTACATGGCAAATGGAGTTCAACACGACAAAATGCAAGAAATTAGAGTTTGGCAAGAGTGAAAGAAGAATCAGGAGTATGTACAAGATAGGAAATGAAGACATAAAACCAGTCATGAAGAAAAGACCTTGGGGTGACAATTACCAATGACCTATCGCCAGAGAGACATATAAACAAAATAATTGGAGAAGTATTGAACTTATTGAGGAACATAAGAGTGGCGTTCGTATATTTAGATGAAGAAATGATGAAGAAAATAATTACTGCAATGATAAGACCGAGGCTTGAATATGCAACAATACAGTGGGCTCCGAACTTAAAGAAACACATAAGGAAACTAGAGAAAGTACAGAGGGCTGCAACAAAATGGTGCCTGACTTAAGAGATTTGACTTATGAAGACAGACTGAAAAGAATGCAACTTCCGACCCTGGAAAACAGAAGAGAAAGGGAGACCTGATAGCAATATACAGAGTGATGATTGGCATGGAAAAAATGGATAGGGAAGATCTGTGTATGTGGAATGAAAGAATGTCGAGAGGGCATGGGAAAAAACTAAAAATGGCCACTTATAGGAGAGATGTGAAAAAATATAGCTTCCCCCATAGAAGGGTGGAAGCATGGAATAGTTTAGACGTGGAAGTGGTCAACGCAAGGAATATTCATGATTTTAAGAAAAAGCTGGACATTAATAGATATGGAGACGGGACAACACGAGCATAGCTCTTTTCCCGTATGTTACAATTAGGTAAATACAATTAGGTAAATACACACACACACACAAACAAAAAAAAAATAAAATAAATAAAAAAAAAAAAAAAAAAATAACTGCAGAATTTATTTAATTTCGGAAGGATTTAAAATTTTGGGATTACCTTTGTCTCTCTGAAACCTTCAGACCCTAAATTACCAGATTGTGTAGTTCATTTTTTGATAATTAAATGCCCTTCCTACCAGGAAGCCATTTTTAAATGTCTAGTATGGTTATGTCATAGCGTGACTCACGCCTTACACAATACATGGCCAGGCGTCAGAAATAGTGTCCTTACAGGCATAAATTGATGAGGATTAGAATCAGAAACTTCAAGAAGAGAAGACAACAAGAAACAAAGAAATGTATCATTGGGAGAAAGTTTTTCTCAACTCTCCAATTGCTAACTCTGTACAAGGGCCTTATCCGTCCTTGTATGGAGTACTCTTCGCATGTTTGGGGATTCCACTCACACAGTTTTACCAGATAGGGTGGAATCAAAAGCTTTTCGTCTCATTAACTCCCCTCCTCTGACTGCCTGTTTTCAGTCTCTTTCTCACAGCTGAAATGTTGCATCTCTTTCTATCTTTTATCACTGTTTTCTTGCTAACTGCATGCCTCCCCTCCTCCTGCAGCCTTGCTGCACAAGGCTTCTTCTTCCTCTCATCCCTGTTCTGTCCAACTCTCTAATGCAAGAGTTAACCAGTACTCTCAATCATTCATACCTTTCTCTGGTAAATTCTGGGATTCCCTGCCTGATTCTGTATTTCCGTCTTCCTTGACTTCTTTTAAGAGGGAGGTTTCAAAACATTTGTTCCTTAATTTTGGTTAACTCTTCACTTCTTTAGAAGGAAACTAGCACTCACATGGGCCTTTTTTTTATATTTTCTGCCTTTGGCTGGGTTCCCTCCTGAGAAAAAAAAAAAAAAAAAAAAAAAAAAAAAAAAACCCTCGCTTCCCCTCTCCCTTCTGTCATGTGCGTGTTATCTTCCTCTCCAAGACCCTCTTCTCACCCCACACCTTACTACTACGCTTCTAAACCATCTCTCTAAATCATAAGTCAGGTATTGTCTTTTCAAACACTGTTTATTCTTGCTACCTTCATCATCACAACTATACATGGAGATGGGCCCACACGAGCGTAAAGCCCAGGCTCTGTAAAACTAGAATTAGGTAAATACAACTAGGTAAATACAACTAGGTAAATACATCACACAACTCTCATAATAACACTATTACAAAAGATTACGTTGAGACAGGTATAAAGCTGGACTAGACGGGTAATAAATATTTTACTGTATCATTATCTAACTTTAACACACTAATAATGACTCAGAGAGTGTCCAGTTTAGTGGTAAACCAGCAGATTGCTGTGACGCTTTTAAATAATATTATCTAGAGAAGTGGGGATCTGATGCATTATCATCCTATCATGCTCCAGGAAATCACCATTGAATAAACAATCATGTCTGAAAATTTCATGTGAATCAGATGAATACAAACAGCAAATCAATGATGAAATTATGAAAAATCTTAAGGAGTGAATGTCTCAAAAAAGTGTTTTTTTACACCACAAATTTTCATAAAATTGGTATAAACTCTGATCGACTCTGTTTGGTTTCATTTTAAACTACAACTTAAATGCAATTTTTTGTTAAAGTAAAATTTTTGATAATGTCAATAGAAAGCAAAATAAAAGTGAAAAAAAAAAAAAAAAAAAAAAAAAAAGTGGATAGTTCAATTCGGACTTTAGTCCCTAGGTCGGTCAGAGTCTGACTTATTGCAAAATCCAAGTTATCAGGGTCCGAGTTATCAAGGTTCAACAATATAGTGCACACTGGGTGCGACAGGCTTTGCAGTATGTCATGCTAAAGTTCTGCTAACATGGTCAACATACACATGTCCATCAACAATTATGATAATGATGATGGTGATGAAGAACTGACAAGAGAGAAACACTACATGAAGAAATTATTAGTAATGATGGCAAAATAGTATGATTGAGAAAGATATGAAATGGAGAATGAAGAGAAAAAATAATAAGATAAATTACTAAAGAGTATATAAGATGAATGTCAAAGTATACACTTACCTGATGGGCTGAGCAACACAAGGAGGCAGATGACGCAGATTGCCTGTTTCCAGCCACACTACAAGCTGCATTAACCTGCGGCATGCCACCAGCAGGCTACTTTCACCACCATTTAGGCACTGGGTGAGTGGTACAGGTAGACTGCCATGAGAGAGAGAGTGAAATGACATTCAGAATCTAAAATAATTCATAACTTTGGGTATTCTGGCTTTAGTTGTTTTCATTTATATCAAATCCAGCTAAAGACCCAAACAAAGAAAATATCAAAAGTTCTTACTATATATAAAATCTTTATACAATCTTTCAAAAACATGATAAGAGATACCTGATAGGCTCAAACCATCAGCCTATGTCTCACTCTGGCCCACCTCTGAACCCATACCTTGGCAATGCTCTTGGCTTGACAAGGTAGGAAGTCGCAGCATGCAAACCTGCCACCACTGAACACACATAGGATGTCCTGTCTGAGAGTCCCAGGAGACCCACTAGAGTGCCACAGCGGAGCACAGCATCCACACAGCTGAGACACAGGCTGGCCACCTCAATACTAACACTGCCTAGCCAAACTTGCCAGTGCAGGTACTAAGGATAGAAAGATATTTCAGTAAAATCAATTATTCAAAACAAAACAAACACAGAGAATCTAATTAAAGAAAATGAACTAATGCAGGAAATAATGTATGAAACTCCAAAATCAATAAATATTAGAATTTAAAAGTTAGTGTTAAGTTCATCCCAGCAAAGATGTGTCTTGAAATAGTCAACTCTCAATTAATGTGACTTTGAATAATGCAATTTTTATTTAATGCGACTTGATTTTTAATGAGATACAATTAAGTAACGCAATTTATTATTCAATTTAGCACAGGTGAACTTGACTCGACAATGTCATGCACACCCACACTACTTCTGGGAGGAACTGCACTGAGATGCTCTCAGATGGATTCTTAAACAATATTTTCCACTTTTGTCAGTAGAAGGATACCACCCAGGAGAAATATGTATTCTTAAGAGCGAACGCTGCCTTCCCATAGCTCAGGAAGGCAACGATCAGGCAGGATTTACCTTTGCCGCAAAGGTGAACCAAGACCCATGTCTTCATCATTACCTTGCATAAATGTTGCCTAATTACCTATTATTATTAGTTTTTAGTGAACTAATGGACTTTAGAAACATAAGAATATACAGGTTATTGTTCAAATAGCCAACTTTATAAAAATTGTGCCACAAGTTAGCGTATGTTCACACCAGCCTAGACATTAGGAAACACTCATTTGCATTATGCAATACTGGCCTTTGGAATTCTCTTCCTAAGTCTGTTGTTACATGTCCTAGTCTCAAGTCATTAGAATCTGCTTTAACATCTCATCCTGAAAATTTACTTTTTGAATATTATGGCTAATGAGGTTGTTAATTTACCTTAATTTAATTAATTTATTGTAGCTCATGATATACTTTCCAGCTCTTTTGTATTGTTAATTTAAGTTATGGTGTACAGGTAATCCACGCTTAACGAACGAGTTACGTTCCTAAAAATATGTTCATTAAGCAAGTTTTCATTAAGCGAACCAATTATAACAAGTTTGATCCCTGACTTGAACTTCCATTGAGAGTAAACAAAGTGAGACTGCATCATAGTACAGTAAAAGGTTTAATGAAAGTAAAAATTATGAAGTTACACATTTAGGCAGTTTAATTTAAGTCATTATAATGTACACTAATGTATGTATGTAAGTAACTTTATAATGTTGATGATCTTAAATTTATGAAAGGAGGGAGAGTGGAGCGGGAAGGACACTAGCTGGCAACCTGTGGTACGTAAACAAGAGGCGCATCATTGTACCGCTTACAAAACTTATGTACATTTCCACAAGGCTTTCCATTTTATCCATTGCAGTCATGAATTCAGGTGGTTCTTCTAGCTTGCAAGGAAGATATGGTCTCACCAGCCTTCTTAATAGAGTCTGCTGACTTGAAAATAGTAGAGACAGTACATGGAGTCAAGCCATGGTAGCGAGCAATGCTATTAGTTTTCTTGCCTCTCTTGTGTCTGTGAATAATATCCAGCTTCACTTCGAGAGTAAGAGACTTCCTGGTCTTCTTAGCAACGCTAGGCGACATTGCAGGGCGTTTTGATGGCATGTAGAGCAAGGGAAGACGAGCTGCTGCTGACGCTGTTATTGCTTTGAACTAGGGGGAGTGAGTGGTGCATGTTTTGTCCACGAGAGGCACTGGTGTATTCAAAAGCCTGTTGGCTTGTGTGATATGGTGGGCTTTCAAACTTGGAAAAAATTACCTGGATAAAATTTCGTTAAAGCGAGTTTGGTGTTTGTTAACCCGTCCAGCCCTGCTGATGGCTGTGAGCCGTCGCGTATGTGTGTAACGGTCAGTCCCGTTGACGGCTCTCAGCCGTCGCAAGTTCTCTACCCTGTATCTTCGTACATAATCGTCTTAGGTTTGTAATCTTCACACACGTTATGAGTCAACATACGGGACAAATTTACACTACATGGCAAGTTACCTACAAGTCCTCACTTGTCACTCACAGCAGGAAATATTCCCGCGCCGACAGTTCAGGCTTTGTACTGGATGCGGATAGATATAGCTGACTTTCCGCGCCGCCCGAGGCAGGAGAAGAGAATTCTTTCTCTTGCTGAGGCAATAGCTATGGTGTTAGAGTCAGATGAGTACGTTGACAGTGCCTCAGATGACTCTTCTGGGGAGGAATATGTCCCTACAGCAGAGGATCTGGAAGAAATGGAGCCTCCAATTTTACCATTGTCCCGACGTGGTTCCGGTGTGAGTGCACGCTCATACCCTTGATCTCCACCACCTCCACCATCATTACAACTACCCTCAGATGATGATAATGATGCCTGATGGCAATGACGAAGATGAAGATGACCCACTGAGCTTCCTATATTCGTTGGGGCTGCAGAAACGAGGGGAGAAGAGAGGACTTGAAGGTGAAGTGTGTGGTGACGAGGCTAAGACATTGCCGATGCATCGATTGCCTTCTCCAACATTACCTCCCGTCTCTCCTTTGAAAAACACTTCCAAAATCTACCAAGAACAAAGAGCTTCGCAGGAAAATGGTAATGATGAAGAGATAAAGTATGCAGCTAAGCCCGTATCAAAATCGATTAGACGCCGTCTCAATCGTCAAGAAATGACACATCATGACTTCCTTCATGAATCAACATCACTACATGTTGATAAAACAACTGATGCTCTATTCAGGAACATCCTAACAAAGCAATAATAAATAATATGCGTAAACCACTGCCTAATGTGATACTGAAGGACGGGCAAGGCTGCACCTCCCTCCCCGCCACGGGCTGGATGACACATGGAGCATAACCCTCTCTACTGAGTGCTAAATGGCTACAGTGAGTGGTTTCATGTACTTCAGGTGTTATAACTTCGGGTTTCCAATAGATTTCCGGGAAAATTTTTTTTTTCGAAAAATCTGGCGGGTCTGGGTATTACCTCATCCCACAACTTTGGCGGGGCTCGACGGGTTAAACAAGCAGATGGTAGTAAAAGGAAACGTTCGTTGTAGCAAAATTTCATTTTGTGAATTTTCGTTAAGCGGGGGTTGCCTGTACAGTAATACTCTGCTTAACGAACGTTTGTCTAACGAATTTCCGGTTTAACGTACTATATAATGTTAGACCAAAAAGTCCTCATACTGTACAACCACATCCGTTTTAGCGAATTTTCTTGGTTTGAATTTGCCGGGTGAGGGACCGAACACGGCAGCTTCGCTGTGATTGGCTGGCTCCCCGCCTCTGTCTTTAGCGCTCCTGGAGCTGGATTCAAGATTCTTTAACAACGTCAGAGCAACCTCCTGCCACGAAATGGCTTCCATGAACACTTGGAGGGACAGTGACTAGGTTGCTATCAGGTTGCTCTGAGGTTGCTGGGAACACCACCTCTGGAGGTGGTGTTACTGTCTTATATATGCATTTATGTTCACACAACAACATTTCTATTAGCTTTTTACAAACCTTGCCCCCAAGAAAGGATTGTTTTGTAATGCATAAAATGAAATCTTACATGCAATACCAAAAAATAAAGCAGAGATGAGATCAGGCACAGACGAAGCGGAGACTCACGGCGACTCGGCCGCTTCTTCTTCTTGTGACCCTTTTAGCTTGGCGTGTTGTTTTTCACCACGATATTAAATTTGTTTCCACTCTTCTAATGCCTGCTATAATGGATATCATATCATAGTATTCATATATGCTCATGCACAGATAACAGTAGATCTGGATTTGACACGAAGATCGCTGCGCTGCAGTAACGTACCCAAAGCCGGAGAACAAACCTTAAATTTCAGCTCCTAGCCAACATGAATCTATGAAAATCACTGTGAAGCAAGCTAACAGTGTTTAATTCAATGCCTGAAAGCGATATCTAAATCCATACAACCGTGTCATTGTACCGCTCAGTTATACAAGTCAAACACGAGAATTTATATAGTAGCCTACCAGGTGGATGTTTAAATACAACTTTAAGCTTACAGCTGTATTTCCAACACAAAATGCGAATTTTGTATCACTTATAAACTACTTTACATGATTTTGGCTGTCCACTTGCTCATCTCTTCTTCACACCTGTGAGTTTACGCCTCTTGTCATCACTCTGTGACCGTGTGTTACCTCCTGTGGCGACACCAGGTTTGCGCTTGGCATGGACATCACTGTTGGTGTTTTACTATCCCACCCTTATATATGTCACAGATGTTGCACTAGCATACTCTATATAATTTCATTAACAGAAATGCAACTTTTTTTTTTTTTTTTTAGGAAGACTATTTACAAAGCACATAGGCGGGCTTTATTTTTTTTTTACATCATTAACGCGAAGAAATATATCGCAGTAGTCACTATCAGTCACTGCCTACCATTCTAGTCACTATTAATCATTCATCGGTTTGTTGCAGTCACGTTAGTAATCAGGTGAGTTTAACACTTAACAGCACTCCACAGTACACTTCCACGTCACAGTGATGTCAATAACATGTCACTGTTCTTCACCAGTGTCACTATCTTTTCCCAAACTGACTATCTATATGCCACCAGATGTCATAACTGCAGTCACTGCCACCAGTTGCACGTGTCTCGGATTACGTCCCAGTTACAGCCTCTCACTCTGCCATTTTGTGTGACCTCTCACTGTAGTGTTTCACATTGTACACCTCAAGTCACCACTAGCAGTTCTTCTCCATTGTACCACTGACTAAACTCCGCATACAACACTCAGCGTCACCCTACACATGTCACGGTTGGATACACCACTCACAATGTTCACTTCTTATTCACCTCACTGTACTTCATTACTCACTGCACAGTGACGTCACTAGCGACTGCATCACATACATGCATAATAACATTTTCGTGTGAGCCTCGACACAAGCTCTTCACACTTTCACTGTAAATCCATTGTTGGACAAAACTCTTTCAACAGCATTCACATTTCACTATTTCATTGTCTCCACAGATATGTCAAAATGCCTGAACATGCACGTAACAATTATAACCCCTCACTCTTGGCTGTAGCGGTATCCCTAGCACGACTGACTTGAACCGAGTGACTTGAGTGACTGTCCGTTGACTAAACCGTTGGCCGTCTCGCTGCTCGCCTGAGATTTTAAAATGACTCATTTGCAGTAGACATGGGTGTATACAACTTGCCACAAATATGTACATAATAATAATAATAATAATAATAATAATAATGATGTTTCCTCCAGGTAGAGGTCAGCCGAGCCCTTAATCAGGTGTACCTCACAGCCTCCACAAATGCACATGCCTTCCCACTGCTGCAGTATTTAGTAATGATTAGCATTTCCTTAAAAAATGCACCTTATACCGTATAAAACTTTACGAAATTATAACTTTAACAGTCAGCTGCCATGTACTACCAGTCGACCGCTTTGGGTACGTTACTGCACTGGCTCCGCAGTCCCGTGTCAAATCCAGATCTACTGTTATCTGTGGCTCATGCCATGAGGATAACCTCGACTTTGTGGCACTGAGTGATAGTGAATTACTAATGAAATAGTGCGGTATTTCATTAGTCGCCGTGAGTCTCCGCTTCGTCTGTGACCGATCTTATCTCTGCTTTATTTTTTGGTATTCCATGTAAGATTTCACTTTATGCATTAAAACAATCCTTTCTTGGGGGCAAGGTTTGTAAAAAGCTAATAGAAAAAAAAATATATATATATATTTTTTTAACGCATGTGGTATGTTGGGGACCAGCCCAGAACGCATTCCCCCTATTTCCATTATTTCCTATAGGAAAATTACGTCCGCTTAACGAATTTCCGCTCTACGAACAGCTTTGACATCCCCTATCCTATTCGTTAAGCGGAGTATTTCTGTACCTGTATTTGTACGGGCTGGCACATCAGCAGAATGCGGCTTCTTTGCCCATTATCTGAGTTAGGGGGCCAGGAAGCCCACCATATACGAGAACTAGGTAAGAGAACCAAACCAAGGTGTGGAATCCATGAAACTTGTCAGTGGTGAGTTGAGCCTTAGCGAACAAACAGGTCTAAGGAACAGTAACAACAATGTCGCCATCACTGCCGCTAGCTAAAATCAACACATCTCTATCTCCCAAGTTTTCTATCAGAATTCTACTTAGCTTATGATCAGTTGTATGTTTTTATTGCCTGATAAGTACCCATTTATACATATAGCTGGTGGATTGTACTCTTCCCACAGCCTGCACATTTGAAGGCAGTGATGATTCTCTCCCGTGTTAAGGCCACACGTATTATACAGCCATCTATGCTTTTATTTAGAAGCACCTTACTTGGCTCATCAAGTCTATTAATAAATCATGCTCTGCAGCAGTAATAGGGCTGGTTCTCTTCGTAAAATTTACCATGTTGTCTATGGTAGAACAGTGAGGCAGCGTGGTCTGGACTGTGTGGCTCAATCAGTTTATGTGATGGTAAACAAACACTGCTCCCAACCACCACCAAATTATACTCATGGTTTATTTCATTAAAAGCATTAATAATAAATGTATGAATATGGGATAATATTCCTAACATACAAAACTCATACTCAAGTTGAATTTTCTAATTTCTCGGACAAGAAAGATGCGTAGGTGAGAACGTGCGTTTTTATTGTTTTCGTGACCTAGTGTTGCATTAATACTATTTTTACGGTTTGAGTAACACAATCCCCAAAATAGGCAGACTTTCCCAGTGGCCAGGGATGTAACCCCCTATTACCATTGTTTTCCATGGAAAAATTATGTTTAATAATGCAATTTTGAATAAGGTGATGTCTCCAGGAATGTAATCCTCACATTAATCAAGAGTTGATTGTATTACACAAATGAAAAAATTTCATAATTAATGCCTCCAACAATGTGCATATTTTTTCACATTTCAATTATTCAGGAATAATGAGTAATTACGAAAAGCACCGATTCTAAAACTGGTTCTCCAAATCTATTGCCAAATACTGTGAAATGATATGTGAAATGTGACTGGTGCCCATACCCCACTCACCTCAATAGCCAAGAGTGCAAATCTCAGGATGTGTTCTGAGTGTTCTGGGAGGACTTGTGCACCCCAAGGAAGGCGTGTCATGCCACCTAGGTATTCCACTACAGCAGGAGCAAGAGTGTCCACCACACTGCCGATGCCATCCTCCCCTGTTAACAGCTTGCACACACGCTCACTGTATTTGTTTCCACCACCTGGGTAAAGAGACAAAGATTTAGGAAGAAAAAAAGGGAGGGAGGTATGTAATCAAGGAGAGAAGAGAAAGAAGATGAAAGGATGCAGGAGAGCAAAAGATGGCTGCAAGAAGGGAGAGAGAGTGAAAAAAAAAAAAAAAAAAAACAGGCAGGAAGAATGAAAAAAGAGAGAGAGAGAGAGAGAGAGAGAGAGAGAGAGAGAGAGAGAGAGAGAGAGAGAGAGAGAGAGAGAGAGAGAGAGAGAGAGAGAGTATAGGTTTGAAAAAAAAATGTGAGAATTTAGTTTGAGAAAAAACAAAACAAAACAAAACAAAAGAGGGAATAAGTTTCATTCTATCTTTTAAAGATACAATTAATATAAGAAAAACAGTATACGCAGAAAGTCCTGACGCTAATCGGCAAACATCACTTCCTTTTGCGGTAAGTGGAGGAGGCTCACAAGTGTCTTCCCAGGACCATAATATGTTTCGACACTTTTGCACTACTAACTGGCAACTTTCTATGCTCCCCTAGAAACAGTCACCAGTGTCTGGATCACCTCATTAGCTGTTCAGCTGCTAAAGAAAGGAGGTGGATTGTGTGTCTGATGTGCCAGACAGAGGCTAACTCCACTATTATTTTGCTTCTTCCTACCCTCTCAACATGCCCAAATTGACAACAAGTAGGGACAAACGGAAGGAGGTCCACATCCCAAGTTTGGTAGGCCTCGTAAGACCACTTTAAAAACCTGTGCACTTATCTCCAGGCAGGTTGCTAAAGAACCAAGGCTGACAGCATGGGAAATCAAAGGAAAAACCCACAGTTATTGGGACATGTGTCTGTGAGGAGTGTGTAGGACATTCTGCACAATGACTTGGGCTACAAATGTCACCATGTCTGCAAGAAACCCCTGTTAACTGCACTGCAAAAGGAGAAGAGAGTAAAATTTTGCAAGAAATACCTAGTCTGAAGTGAGATAAATGGAAGACAGTCCTCTGGAGTGATGAGGCAGCTTTCACTATTACTGAGACACCATCATCACGAGTCTACTGCAAGCCAGGCAGTGATCCATTGGATCCCAAGTAGATCTCCAAGTTTGTGAAGCACCCAGCATCACTTATGGTTGGGGGCTGCTTTACATACTGTGGTGTTGATAATTCTCATTCTTCCTGCTAATATTAAAGTGAACCAACACAACTATTTAGAGCTCTTGATTGATGTCTTGTTCGATTCCCTTGAAAAAACACAAACAAAAGTGTTTATTCAGGATTCTGTTCCTGCATATGTTGTTAAATCTGTTAAGTAGAGGCTGACTGACTGTGAGGTTCCCTTCATTAGTGACTGCCTTGGCAATAGCCTAGATATCAGTCCTATAGAAAACTTATGGGCATACATGAAGAGACAGCTGCATGGTATGGACATGTCATCACTGCCAAAACTTTGAGACTGCAATCAAGCAACTGTGGGCCAGTTTTCCACAAACTTACATGCAAAACCTTGCATCCAGTGGTCCCAAACACCTTCACTATATTGTAAACATGAAAGGCAATGAAGCTAAATACTAATTAGTTCAATATATGTTTGTTTAACTACCATTCTCTCAACAAACCACAAACATAGGATTTTTTATGTAAAATCCATTTTTATCTACATACTTACCCATAATTATCAATTATTGCTTAAACCTCCCATTCTCACATCAAACTTACACCATGTCTAACAGCGTGAGAAATAGATGTGAAAGAAATACTTGAGGTGCCCTTCCTCATTTTCTTTGAAAAGATACCCAGACTGTTTTCTACTCCCAGGTACCACCCAGCAGGCCGATTCCCTCATTCGTGTCTAGCCTACAAGGTCATAGAGGGGAGGAAGGAAACTCAATTATAATTCATAATTTCAGTAAACCCTCGATATAACGGATGACATGGGGAACAAGGGTCTGTCGTTATATCCAAATATTCGTTATAAATGAGGATGTTATATCTGATGGAAATACTGGACATATCTGTTATATCCCGAAGTTTGTCTGGTATTTATACCTGCAGCTGCTCCGCTCCCGCAGTATGCCACGAGGAGTTCCTGCGACAACATGTAATGGGACGATGCCCTCGCTATAATGGATGAAAATCTATTATAACGGTGATTTGTCCAGTCAAAGTTTTTTTTTCCCATTACATCTGATATCTGGTACAGGCAACCCCAGTTTAACGAAGGTTCTCACAACGAAATTTCGCTACAACGAAGGTTTCATTTTACTACCATCTGCTTGTTTAACGAACACCAAACTCGCTTTAACGAAGTTTTATCCAGGTAATTTTTTCCAAGTTTGAAAGCCCCGCTGTACCACGCAAGCCGACAAGGTTTTGAATACACCAGGTGCTGCAAATACTAAGGCCTGCCTCAGGAGAAATTCTGAGACATCTGTAGAATCAAGATCAAGATGAAGATCAAGCCTCTCATGGACAACACGCACCACATAACGGCGTCAGCAGCAGCTCGTCTTCACTCGCTCAACTTACCACCAAAATGCCCTGCAATGTGGCCTAGCGTTCCTAAGAAGACCAGGAAGTCTCTTACTCTGGAAGTGCAGCTGGATATTATTCACAGACACGAAAGAGGAGAGAAAACTATAGCATTGCTGGCCACCATCTTGACTCCATATACTGTCTCTACTATTTTTAAGTCAGCAGACTATTAAGAAGGCTGGTGAGACTATATCTTCCTTGCAAGCTAAAAAGAACCACCTGAACTCGTGACTCTACACTAGATAAAATGGAACACCTTGTGGAAATGTGGTACATAAGTTTTGTATGCGGTACAATGATGCGCCCTTTGTTTACATTCCACAGGTTGCTGGTTTGTGTCTTTCCCGTTTCACTTTCCCTCCCTTCATAAATTTAAGATCATCAACATTATAAAGTTACGTACATATATACATTAGTGTACATTATAATGACTTAAATTAAATTCAACTGCCTAAATGTTAAACTTCATCATTTTTACTTTCATTAAACCTTTCACTGTACTATGATGGACTCTCGCTTTGCTTACTCTCAGTGGAAGTTCAAGTCAGGGGTTATAATCGGTTCGCTTAACGAAGTTTCGTTTAACAAAGTGTTTTTTAGGAACGTAACCCCTTCGTTAAGCGAGGGTTGCCTATACATCAAGATCTG
Organism: Portunus trituberculatus; assembly: GCF_017591435.1. Taxonomy (NCBI): domain Eukaryota; kingdom Metazoa; phylum Arthropoda; class Malacostraca; order Decapoda; family Portunidae; genus Portunus; species Portunus trituberculatus. The sequence goes on along the minus strand of NC_059266.1, from coordinate 12,774,910 downwards.
TTATATTGAGGATTTACTGTATGGCTGAGTATGTAGATAAAAATGGAATTTACATTAAAAAATCCTATTTGTTATTATACATAGTACTACTACCCATAATTATTAATTATTGCTTAACCCCTCCTACTCGGGAACGTCAATAGACGTTCATCAAGCAAGACTCAGGGCACGTCGATCGACGTTTGGGCGTTTTGGGCTATATTTTGGCTATTTTCTTCCTGCTTTCTTTGCTTGTGAGTTGGGAACACTCATCGGGAGTAAACATGTGCTATAGGTCAGTGTGTCACCCACTTCCACGATGGATGGTGAGAGCGAAAGTGATTCCACGGTGTCCGATTCCGTCACCTCTTCCATGCCTTACTTCTACACCTCGGGTCTCTCGTCATGTTGCGGGGAGACAACTTTTGAATAAGAGTGGTATTGAAAGGGCATTGAAATTAACAGTTTCTACAATAATAGAAAGCGAAGATAGCTATGTTCTTGGCTCTGATACGGATATAGGAGGTTCAACCACCGAGGGGGAGGACATTCTACCACCATCACCAGAGAGAGAGAGAGAGAGAGAGAGAGAGAGAGAGAGAGAGAGAGAGAGAGAGAGAGAGAGAGAGAGAGAGAGAGAGAGAGAGAGAGAGAGAGAGAGAGAGAGGATACAAGGGGCCCATTTTCTATCGCTGTAGCCAAGGCCGCTGGCGCCGATCGGATGCAAGGCCACCTACACCGATTATACCACATCATTCCACCTGTGATATTTTGGTAACCATAGCATCTAGAGACTTCTGGTTTTTTTGCATTGCAAAGAGGAAAAGTTGCTTGTGGGCAAAACACCATTTGTACTCACTCATTTCTTGAATTTCCAATTGAAATCAGTATGTAAATAGAGGCTATTTTGTGCGTTTCTCGCCAAACTTCCCGAGTTAGCGCGAGCGAAAAACCAAACGTCCTCGAGTTTTAGGTGTTATTAAGAACTGAATCCTGAGTATAGGAGGGAGAATGATCTCACTCTTAAAAACAACTTTCACGCCCCAAGACACACAGCCTTACATACCAAAGACTTACAAGGCAGAGGCCATATCCTGAGGTGGATGCAGCACTCAGGGACAAAATAAGAAGAGCAAGAACACCACATATCTCACCACGAGAAATGTCCAATAACCCAGAACTCCACAGAGGACAATACATAGAACCATATGTATAAGGAACCCAAAAGAAAAATTATTGAATTACCCTGAGAGCTGACACAACAGGACCCAGAGAAAAAGTATCCAAATACTGATGAGCAATATCCCTGAGATAAAAAGAAGCAAAAGTGGACATATTCTTCCAGGTTCCTGCCCGAAGAATGGCAGGAATACTCTAAATCTTCCTGAACAAGGCACTCGTTGCCACTGCTCTAACTTCATGTGCCTTCACCTGAACCAAGCGCATGTCCTCCTCAGAAACATCCTCATGTGCACGCTGGATAACCTGACATATCCAGTGGGAAATAGTATGAGGGTGCACCACATGCTGAGGCTCAGGATCAGTCACAAAAAGGTGGGAGCATCTAGGGCGACAATCTCTGGTCCTATGAAGGTACTCCCTGATGGCTCTGACTAGGCATAAAAGCCTGTCCCCTTCCGAGTCGCCAACGTACTCCGTAAGAGCAGGAATGGTGAAGTTGAATTTAGATTCATCACCTGGAAGTTGAGTCTTTGCTACAAAATCAGGAGTTAGAGAAAAGTCATAGAAGACCAACCCTTAGAGTGACTAACTTCTGCTGAAAGCCCATGCAGTTTGCTAACCTGATGAGCAGATGCAAAAGCCAAAAGAAACAAAGATTTCAGTGCAATGTCTCTCAATGAAGCCAAATGAAGAGGCTCATAACGGGACTTCATTAAATAACGTAAAGCTAAAGACAAATCCCATGCAGGAATGTGTGGCGAACAGGGAAGAGCCGACTTGGGAGCTGACATATCCAAATCCTGAGAGACATCCAAGCCAGCTTGCCAGAAAATGGGGATCAAAGCTGAACGATAGCCCCTAATGCACAGCAAGGATAAGTGCTTCATATCCCAAAGAAAAAGAAAAAGGTCTGCTAAGCCCATCACAGAGGCCAACATAGGATGACAACCTCTTGACTCACACCAACCACAGAAGACAGGCCACTTTGCCTGATAAACTCCGGCAAAGGACTGTATGACCGGACGGCCATAAATGTAGCAGCCATCACGAAAAGCCTCTTTCAGAAGAGATGCTTGTAGAGTCTCCACGTGTGAAGGTGAAGTGACCCTGGAGACTTGTGAAAGAGGTGGTGATGAGGCTGGCAGAGCAGAGAGGCCCATTGTGGCAACACTCAAGGATGGTCCACAAGCAGACTCAGAAGCAGAGGAAACCAGTCTACCTGATGCCACCGTGGGGCAATCAGAGTCATGCGAACACAAGCAGACTCTCTGATTGGAACCAGCACCTGACCAATCAGAGAGAAGGGAGGAAAGGTGTACAGATCCAAGCCCTCCCATGGAAAGGCAAACGTATCCTCTTTCCAAGCTCCCGAGTCGGGCAGGGGAGACACATACAGAGGTAACCGGTGATTTAAGGCTGCTGCAAACAGATCCACCTGCAGTGCACCCCACACCTGGAAGGCCTGTCTGCACACTACTGGATGTAGGGTCCACTCTAACCCTACACACTCATGACTGAGAACATCCGCTACTGCAATGCGCCGTCCTGGCACAAACTTGAGGCGAAGAGAGACCGAGTTGTTCTCGCACCACTGGAGAATGTCCCCTGTTAGACCTGACAGAGACTCAGACTGAGTGCCCCCTGAGTTCCGCAAATAGGCCACCACTATCAAATTGTCTGACATGGGAGATACCACTGTGCCCGACAATTCGTGCTTTTTTAAAAGGACTGCAGACCCCGAAAACAGCCATCATCTCCAGGTGGTTGATGTGAAACCTCTGCTTCTGTGGAGACCACACCTCTGATACGAAAGAGTCCCCCAGATGAGCATCCCAACTGTGAAGAGATGTGTCGGAAAACAGAGACTGTTCCAGAGGCGTCACCACAAAGGGAGCTCCCCTGAGAAGATGACTCGGATCCATCCACCAGGAGAGGTCCACTAAACACAGCTATGAAGGAGGAACCTGCCACCAGGATGGATCCGATGCTGCCTTCCAGTGTTTCTTCAGGCACCACTGAAGAGACCAAGAGCATACTCAGCTGAATGACCAGGCTTTCCAGGGAAGTCAGATGACCTAGGACCAACCTACATAGAGACACCATAAGGGCTTTGTTCTCTAGAAAACTCTGTGTCACTTACAGAACCCGGCTGACCTTTTCTAGTGATGGAAAAAACAGAGCCCTCACTGAATCCAGCACCATGCCCAGGTACTGCTTCCTTTAGCTGGGGGCATAGGAGCTGGATGGCTGTTGCTGACCCCACCAGCAATTGGGGCATGGAAGCCACCTGTTGTGCCCAAGGCGGACGCCAGTACCATCTTGACCTCAGGACCAGTGGCACCAACTGGTCAGGCCCAGCCCGGCCTTTGCATAGCAGCACTCATTTCCAGCTGGGAACCATCTACCTGGAAAACCGGAGTCTGGAAACCAGACAAGGGAGAACCCTGGGAAGAGGAGAGAAAGAGGGAAAAAGCCAGCCCAACATCTCCATCTTGCACATTCATTTCTGCAGCTGCTGTGAAGTAGGAGGAGACTTATGCTTACTAGAGGAAGAAACCTTCCTCCTCTCAGTATGGTCTTTAATACTCTCCAAAAGACGTAGAAACTGGTTGTGGGACAAGGCCTTACAGTAATCACAATGGGAAGCAAGGCTACAAAACACCTCCATACATGACAAACACTCCCCATGAGGATCCACTGTAAGGGACAGAAGGGTGTGAGAACACTTCAAACACTTACGTGGCATAAAAGTACACAATCTCTCTGTAGAAGACAGACAAACCCAGGAGCAATGGAAAGCAAACCCAACTGCTGCTGGAAAAAACTAGCTGGTGCAAGCACTGAGCTGAAGACAACATGTAAGCGATGTGACAGCAAAGAGGCAAATGAGGGAATCGGCCTGATGGTGGTCCTGGGAGCAGAAAACGGTCTGGGTGTTTTCTCAAAGAAAACAAGAAAAGGGACCTGAAGTATTTCTTTTGTTTCTATTTATCAAGCTGTTAGACATGGCATAAGTTTGCTGTGGGAATGGGGGTTTAAGAAATAATTAATAATTATGGGTAGTAGTATGTGTATTAACAAAATATATTTTTTTCAAGCAACGTCAAGACTTTCCGCACATACTGTAGGTAAATATACACTATCACATACAGATATGTCATTCTGATACATCCACACACACACTTCTCATCATCTACATATTACTATCATCCCTTCGTATTACAAGTAATTGTACACACGTCATGTTCCTCTCAAAGCTCACCTGGTGTGAAGGTGTGATGGGGTCGAGGGAGGGATGCAGCTACCCTTGCCAGGTGTTGAAGGAGGATAACCTTGCTAGCAGTATACAAAGGTGCCTCACTAGTGCCACTGCCACTACTGCACTCCTCACTGTCTCCAGTCTCTACTGAGCTGTTACACTCACCCCAATCACGGTTGGCCTGCAAATTTTGACCATATTTTTAAGCCAGTTGTAAGAAATAATGTACATTGTGTGAAACAACTGGGATGTACATTTGACATTTCTATGTTCATTGGGAATATTACTGAAATATAAGTTATTTCGTTTGGTTATCTATGATCAATTAAGAGTAGATATGTGAATATTTAAACAAGAGTTACTAAATCATAAGTAAGACCAGAACTGACTTGTCATACATAACTTTAACTATAACTAACACAGCAAACACCTCACTTCTATCATAATAAATACTCAAAATAAAATTATTAACAGCAGGAAAGACCCAAATCTCATAATAAAAAAAAAATCATTCATAAAACTATCAATGGAGGAAAGAAAATTATAGAAATAAAAAAAATATTTAAACAAATTAAATATCTAAGTCAGAAAAGAGAATAACAAAATGAATATAATATAAATAAATAAATAAACTGATGAAAAAATGAGGATGCCAACAGGAGAAAATGCAACTTGACTGTACCTGCAAGGTGGATGTGAGGCCAAGTCTGAGGGTGTGCGTTAGCAGGGCAGTGTTGAAGGACTTGCCAGACATTATGTTGATAATCTCACTGTATTCCAGGTGGCTCAGCAGCTGACCACACTCCAAACCACCGCCCTCACCTCGCTGGCATCTACATTTCCAACCCAGGAAAATGGAAATTATTCCACTAAGAGCCGTAACAGCTTAGGTTATATGGCGCCATTAAGGTTAACAGGAGAATGCTACATCTCCTATTGGGCAGCTAGGTTTGGCAAAGATTTGAACCCGGGCAGCCTAGACTAGAGGCCCGAACACGAGCTGCCTTAACCAATTACACCACCCAGCTCTCTCTTCCCTAGACATTATCATAATTGGCTGGATGTAATTGCATAGTATAGCCCATTCTTCCAATCCCCAGATCACACTGATGTAATACACATGTACATTACATAAATACATTATCACTTATCATTAACTGAATAGGTTACAATGTATAATGAATCTCTCTCTCTCTCTCTCTCTCTCTCTCTTTCTAACATTAAATAGCAATGTTGCTTTTCTAGCCTGCTCCTGTCACATATGGATGTGTCTCTTGGATTTTCACTGTTTTATAAACAAAAATAGTGTTTTTTTATGTTGTAAAAGGAAAAACTTAATTTATCCAGTGATAACTGGCTCTGCTCCTGTGTACAAGTGATAGAGGAATAGAAAGATCTTCACATCCATATAAAGAGGTGAGAAATGTTGAGTTGTATAGAAAGAAGTGCAAATAAATATGAAGCAAAACTGTGGACATGACTATGTGAGTGTAAAGACAGAAAGGTTTGTTAGAGATATGAAAAGTTAAGTAGAAAATAATGATATTCAACTAGTGGCATTTATGATGTTGCCTGAAACAGATGCTTCATATCCCTACTACAAAAAGAGCTATGGCTAACTGAAGCCATGATCAACTGAACCACTTTTGAGAGGGAAATAATGTGAATTACCAAGTTGACCGTGGTCTGGAAAAAATACAGTTGGCTGGTACCCTGTAAAACTTACTGCAGCTATCCCTTTGAAGATCAGAAAAATAGATTTAAGATAAGGATACAATGTAGAGTATTGTAAGATGGATAAGAATAAGCATTCATTATGCTATGCAAGTGATCCTAATGACTAAACATCACATCTTTGGCCAACACAATGTTAAATCTGTATCCTGCTATTTTTTCTACACATCTATGTCATAACTGGAGCTCCATAACTGATAATCTATGAAAAAAAGGACAATTACTGGTGTTATGGCTTCAATTCTATAAGTGAAGGCATAGACAGTTTACCTGTTTCTCACTAGCTGTAGATACCAGGAGAGGTCAAGACGGGTGGCAGTTGGAGCTGGGGAATGTGGGGGAGGAGAGGGCAGGGCAGTATCAGATCCAGATGCCACAGCTACCCCATGCACCTGTCCAGCCAAGCGCTGCAGCAGTCCATACAAATGCCCATAGCTGTGAGGGACAGTAGGAAGAATACATTAGTGTCTCTTCAAAATTCTGTGAGATGACAATGAAAGTGAAGAAAAGCAAATACATACTAAAAAGCCAACTAAACATACCATCCACTTACATAAACATCATAATTACATTACATTTTAGTTGTTGAGTGATCTTGTATTCAGTCTTAGTTTTAGCTAGACAATTGATATATTGTTTCTGAGGTTCTATTACTCCTAACAGCATCCCTGTCTCTATCAATCACATAAATGAGCTGCACCATGTCCCAATCTCTATCCAAAATGAGGAAGTATCACTAGCAGAGCCTACATCATAGTTTCCTCACCTACAGTCTCTCCCTTGTTCTCCTTATAACACTAACTTTCTCTTGATCCCACATCCCTCCACCAGGAAGTGAGATTGTATAGAGAGGATTAATTCCCCCCCTAACTTTTTCATTCCTTGCACCATTATCCTTCCCTCCATCCCTCCTCCCTAATCTCTCTCTCTCTCTCTCTCTCTCTCTCTCTCTCTTTGTGTGTGTGTATTTACCTAGTTGTATTGTACAGGGTTTGAGCAGGGATCATGGTGCCCTGTCTCCATATCTCCACTTATCTATTTTTTTTCTTTAAAGCTATGCACATTAAGTACTGCAACAACTTCATCATTTAATGCATTCCACTTTCCCACCATTCTATGTGAAAAACTGTTTTTTCAAAATATCCTTCACAAACTGCCTCTTCCTCTATCACCAGCACCAGGTCTTGCTTGTCTATCTTTTCAATGCCATTAACTATTTTATACACTGTTATTAGGTCTCCTTGTTCTCTTCTATCTTGTAAGGTTGGAAGTCCCATTTCCTTCAGCCTTTCTTCATATGTTAGGCCCTTTAGTTCCAGCACCATCTTTGTAGGTGTCCTTTGAATCCATTCTAATCTTATATCCTTTTACAAGCTCAGCAACCACACCAATGCTGCACATTCCAACTTTGGACATATCATACTCTTTATAATTATTTTCATCATATCCTTATCCATGTACTGAAATGACAACCTAATATTAGTCAACATATTAAACATTGTTGCAAATATTTTACTTGTGTGCTTTTCAAGACTCAGAGTTTCTTGTACAACCAGTCCAAGACCTTTTTCCTCTTTAGCCTTCATTATTTGTTCCTCTCCCATCAAATAGTTCCATAATGGTATTCTCTTACTCTTTCCTAATTCCATGACATGACATTTCTTGGCATTGAATTCTGACTTCCACTTCTTACTCCACTCATAAATTTTGTCCGTATCTTCCTGAAGCAGCAAGAGTCTACACAGGTCTTGATTACTCTTAGCAATTTTGCATCATCAGCAAACAATATAACTGGTCACTCCATATTGTATGTCATCTACATATACCTGAAACATAATGGGGGCTAACACTGACCCCTGTGGCACTCCACTTGTTACTTTACTCCAGGATGAGTATGTATCCTTGATCACAGTTCTCATCTCTCTGTCCTTCAAGTAATCCCTTATCCAATCTAATATTTTTCCTCTCAGTCCTCCTATGTTCTCCAACTTCCAATGTAGTCTGCTATGTGGGACTTTATCAAAAGCCTTTTTTATGCCTAGGTATACAGTGTCCACTCATACATCTCTGCTCTACTACTTGAGTAGAAACTTAGTAAATTTGACACACATGATCTTCCTGTCCTGAACCCAAATTGTCTGTTTGAGATAAGTTGTTTTTTTCTTCCAGATATTTAACCCATTTTTCTTTTAAAACAATTTCACGTATCACCCCACAACACTTCTAAGTGACACTGGTATGTAGTTTAATGGCTCAGTTGACTTTTCTCCTTTGAATATTAGAATTATGTTAGCTCTCTTCCATTCCAGTGGTACTCTCTTTTCCTTTAAGAAGCTTGTAACCATTTACCAAATTGGTTCTAACAATTGATCTTTACATTCCTTTAGTGCCCAGCCTGACACACCATCCAGCCCCATTGCTTTTTCTGACATCCAAATCTTCTAGTACTCTTCCAGTTTCTTGTTAGTGCATTATAATTTCCGGCAAGCATGTACAACGCAATGTCCTATTTGATTCTGTAAACTCCTCTTCTTCAGTGAACACAGTCTTGAAGCTCTCATTCATTATTTCACACATTTCCTCAGCTGTTTGGTATGTCTTCCCTCCTGTAACTATTTTTTCTATTGTTTGCTTATTCTTCATCTTACCATTGATACACTTGTAGAAAAGCTTGGGTTCATCTTCACTTTTCTGCACCACATCTTTCTCAAAGTTTCTTTCTTCCTCTCTTCTTACTCTAACGTATTCATTTCTTGCATCCTTATACTGCTGTCTGTTATTTTAATTTCTCTGCTTTTTTAATTTCTTCCAAGCTTTATCTTTTTTTCTCTAAGCTTCTATACATCTGCCATTGTACCAGGCTCATATACTCTTCTTTACTCTATAGATTGGTGTGTATTTCCTCACTCCCTCATTATACTTCTGTAGGAATAATTCATATTTCCCCTGTACTACCTTGCCATTCATAATGTTCCTCCATTCTATGCCACCAAAAAATTGTCTTAACTTTTCAAAATTTGTTCTTGCATAATTCAATCTCTCCTTTTTGTAGTCCTCCCTCTATCTTTATATATTCCTGCATTTCTAATTTTAATGTTACATGATCACTTCTTCCCACTGGATTCTGATACTGAGTTATAGGAGTGGGCTCCGGTTTCTTTGTGACTACTAGGTCAAGCAATGATGGTTCTTCCTCCCCTCAGAACTGTATTGATTCTTCCACCCACTGATCCAGTGTATTCACCATAGTAAGTGTAACAGCTCCTTGCTCCACTATCCAGCTTACCCATTACTTCCATCTCTCTCCAGTTTACTCTTTTACAGTTAAAGTTTCCTACTAAAAGTATTTTTCCATCTCTTCTAATCAAATTATATAAGGACTTAATTATTTTTCCTTGCATTTCCTTATGTTCTTCAGTACTCCATGTATTTGTCTTAGGTGGCACATACATAACTACAATTCTCCTTTTCTTTATTCCTCTGTCTTGATAGTAACTCCCAATACTTCTCCCATGCCATCACCGTATTGCACTTCCTTCACACATATATTATCATGAACCATTATTAGCATTTCTCCTCTCCCTTTTCCCTTCCTGTCTCTCCTCCAGCTATTACATCCCTCTTCCTTAAAGCTAACATGGACCTCCTCCCTCAGCTTTGTTTCTAGTATGCACATTACATTTGGTCTTTTTTTCTTTCAAATAATCTCTAACCTACAATACACTGAACAGCAACTCATCTATATTTGTATAAGTCATTCTTAATCTCTTGCCTCTTCCATTACCTCTTCCTTTTTCCAAAGATACTAATTCTTCAGTCTCATATCTATAACACTCCAGTAGAAATTCTTCTTCTTGAACTCCGTCCTTTTCTTGTCTTTTTCCTTAGCTTTACTTCTTAGCACTCTCTCCTTTTCCCTCTCTTCCGGGTTCATATCTCTTTTTATCCATATATCATTAAATTCAGTATCATCAGCCAGTTTCCTTTTTCTTGTCATAATTTCCTCCACCGCCACCTGTGATCTCATTCTCACTTTCATTGGTCTTTTATCCCCTTCACTAAATCTTCCCAACCTAATCACTTCCTCCACTTCCTGGTCCAACTCCTGTGTGCTGTCTTGACCTGTTTGATAATAAATTTGGCCAATTCTCTCTCTTCTTGCTCTCTCACAAATTTGTTTGGATTTTTTTTCCCTCATCCCAACAATTAAGATGCATTTTCTCTTATCCAGTATATCCCTCACTAGATCATCTTTCTCCTTAATTACTTATATAATAGTGTCTTTTGTCTTTTCTAGAATTTGCTTCCTTACTACCTCTGAAAATTTAACTTTTTCCTCTTCCTGTTCCTGTTTCCATGCATTTTGTAATTCTTCCAATTTGCTTTCACCCCTTCTATTCTCTACTTTATCCTACCATATAAATTGACCTCTATAATTTGACCCCAAAATGTTGTACTATAGGTTTACCTTGCAGATAAGTTGATCCCCCTAAACTATTGCTTAGCCTGGCCCAAAGTCACCCTGAGTCACTAAGTACTTGAATGGAAATTAGCTTTTCTCTACAGTAAAATAAATAAAACAATTGAAACAGATTGAAAACACCACCGACTTCAAGCATTTCAACATAAACAAGCTGCCAGTTTTTAGTTTATCTTTCTGTACTCAACTGTCACCACTATATCAGATGAATATTTACTTTTAAAACTCTAATGGTAAGCATCCATCCACCTACAGTCCTGCTACTCATGGGGACTACACATACTCCAAAAAAGAATATGTTCAAGAGTGATGTGAATATTTCATAGGCAAGGGACTCAGGGAGGCCAGATAGGACTCCTGTTTCAGAGAGACAGATTCTTCCTCCACCATGTTGTGCAGAGGACTGACACTCTGTAGTAAGTTGGAACAACAACGTGCCTATACAAATACCTTACTTTATTACTAATGAATATTTTATTGATACAAAAGCTAAAACATAATACCTAAAATATCTGAAATATTAAAAAACAAAGTGATACTTAAAATATTGCACCTAAAGAGCTGTTCAAATGGAGTGCTAGTCACTAGGTGGCAGAACTGAGCAGTCAACCATGATAATTTTGTTACAAAATTATTATAATTTTAGCTTTTTTATCAATAAAATATTCTATAATAATAAACTACATTATTGTGTAGGCATATTATTCTTCCTACTTACTACAATGTCAGTATGTGCAGTCTTCATGAGTAGCAGCTTCCAGTTTCTACTATGTCTCACTAGAATAACATGTAAATACAGCCCTTAGGCAAAGTTCAGTAGCAGTTTTCAGGTATCCTGATGTTACTGGTGCAAATATATTTGAGGATTACTATCTTATATCTACTCCACAAGCTGACCCCTGATGCTTTGACCATAAAAAAGACCTTAAAAATTTGACTTACAGGCTGTGGTATTATCCAAGCGCACAAAAAAAAAAAAAAAAAAAAAAAAAAAACATGACATGAAGTACAATGAGTATACTACCACAACATGCAACCATGTCATGTGATGTTGCGTGTGTTTGCTCTCTTTTAGTCTGTATTCAGGAACATATCTCTTTACCCACTCATTGTAACTGTCTAGGAATATATCATACTTCTCTTGGACTGTCTTGCCTTGCATGGTTTCCTTCCAATCAATACAGCCAAAGTAATTTCTTAATCCTTCGAAATTTGTCTTGTCACAATTAAATTTTTTTCTTTGTGTCCCTCATTCATTTAAAAATTTCCTAAACCTCTCATTCAGTTTCTAGAACCACATGATCACTTTAGTGTGTGCATGCAGATGAGGCTAAGAAGGTCATCTTATCAGTATTGAATGTCAACATGGGCCAATGCTCAATTACTGATGAATGCAGGTAGTGGATGCTTGTCTATTACTTCTTTTTGTACAGAGAGAGAGAGAGAGAGAGAGAGAGAGAGAGAGAGAGAGAGAGAGAGAGAGAGAGAGAGAGAGAGAGAGAGAGAGAGAGAGAGAGAGAGAGAGAGAGAGAGAGAGAGATTATATCAATACATAGAAATGTATACAAGTTAGTGTTCATGGACCTACGGCATATTTGAGCAACACACATTTTTCATGCATCAAGAGTGAAGGATTCAACACACCGTTTCTCCAAGTTGTGGTTCTTAAGGAAAGTGATGATCTTAGAAGTGTCTTCAAGGGGGAGCTGCAGTGCCACCTGGTTTGGGGACATGTTCAGGAGTAGCTGCAGCCGTCGTGTTGCCAGGGCACATGCAGCTCGTGTCACGGCCAAGTAGGATGAGGCAAGAAGTCGCTCCACTACAAAGATGACCAATGCACCAGACTGCGAGATGTGCACCCCAGACACCAAAGTGATGATGTGCCCACCATACTCAGCCTGTTAAGAAGGAGTGTCTGTTTCAGTGGTGGCTGTCATGACAAATTAAAATAACTAATTTAATCTAAGTAAAATTAATGCCATTACTCAAGGTGCAGGAAAACTAATATATAGCATGCAAATCCCCTATCCTATCAGAAAAGGAGGCACGATTACAATCTATGGAGTCCGAGCCCTCACCTTGTGTACATAGTCGCAACGTGCATGGATGGCCTGGATGAGAAGGGCAGAGGCAGCCTGTGAACTATGAATGGACTGCAGCAAAGTATGGATGGGCGGCTCAGTGTGAAGCAAGACCACGTCACTGATGTGCTGCACCACCAGCCATGTCAACCACTCCCCCTCCTGCATGTGCCTTACCTGTGCACATAAACACAAAACAAGGTTCTTATTTAACCACTATGTATTAACATATGAAATGCCATGCAACAACAAGCATCTCACATTCTATAGGATATTAGTACACTAAAAAGAATACTTATTGCAAAAAAGTCATGATTTTACAAGAAAAATTTCATCAGGTCTAGTCATAATTACAGTATATATTAATACAAACATTAGAATGTCTCTGGTACTATGGTCAAAATTAGTCCTCATTCATAAACAATACAAATCTTTCAATGTAAGATTGTAATACATTGATCTAATTGACAATATATATGCCATTTCAATTAACATCAACTCTCATCAAAATATGGACAGTCTCGATTTGAAAATCATCAATTTGAACACCTCACAATTCAATAAGATTGGCCAACAAATTTTGTCTTCCAATTCACATAAAAGCAATCATTCAAGAAACACCACTCAGTCAGTTGCTCTACTGTTCCTCTCCCTCCCTTTCCCTTCCACTTCCTTCTCTGCCTCTCTCCCTTATCACTTTAAATTTCCTACCACATCCATCATGCTTGTTTCCATCACTCTTTCTCTCTTTCCTCCATTTTCTTGCCCCATGTACTCTACTTCCTCGTATGTCACTTCCTCTCATTGTTCCTTTCCTCTCTGTTCCTCTTCCTGCCTAAAAAGCTCTGCTTTCTAAAGGCAAGCCACAGATATACAACTTTATATACTCTAATATTATATTTGTAATCATCTGTATGCTATAATCAAATGCTTTAAATGTTTTTGTTTGGTCTCAAACCTTCCTCTGTCACCTTCTCTCCCTCTTATCTGTCAGAGGCAAGGGACAAGGCAGTGATACCTGGCTCACTCTCCCCTCATTCATTCTGCCATACAGTAAGCCCCCGTGAATTAATTAGTCTGGCGAAACTATTGCCAAATGCAAATTTCACCAAGCACGAGTTCTTTATACCATATAAATTGCCAAAAAAATGCCTCAATCAGTCTTTGGTCATTGCCAAAGTCTCTCTTTTGACCTCTAAAATACCATCTTTTGAGCTGAAATAAAATCTTTTGCCTTCACATATTAGAATACATGTACAAAACAGACCAATAAACAACAAATAAAGCTAATAAGACATGATATAAAGGCTGTAACTCCCGTTTTTCCACCCGTTTCCCTCATCCACTTTCATCCTTGCCGCCACCACCATTGTCCTTACCCCCACCGGTACCACCTGTTGTGCTGGTAGAGGCAATGTTGGCGATAAATCGCCAGATTCGTTCCCACGCTAACAGAACAGAGGGTAGCACAAACAAAATGGCTGAAGTGGACTCTCACATTGCGTTCTGATAGGCTTAGAGAGAAGTCTCACGTCACTGGGGAGCCGCGTGGTTCACCATGTGGCCGCCAAGTTTGAATTTAAATCGCCAAGCATGCACTTGGGGGTCTGTGGCCATCCTACTGCCAAAAGTTAATTTCGCCAAGCTGAGATTCGCCAAGTGTGGGGTCTTACTGTACTTACTTTATCCTTTTTTCAATTGTATAATTCAATTTTCATTCTTTATCAGTCTCATTCTATTTACCAATTCTCATGATTGTTCTTATTTTCAGAGAGAGAGAGAGAGAGAGAGAGAGAGAGAGAGAGAGAGAGAGAGAGAGAGAGAGAGAGAGAGAGAGAGAGATGGAGGGCGGAAGGGACACATGTGGGGGAGACAGGACATCGACCAAGAAGTTTGTGTGTTTTGTGTTTTTCTTGTGGCCATACACCTTGTTGTGATGCGTAACTCACACCAGTGTGTAGTGTATAATAAGTGCAGTGCCGTACGTCATAGTGTGAAAATAGAACGAAGCTACGTAGAAAAGTCAATATATAATTGTACTGTGTATGCAAGCAAAGATGTTTTCAGCCATGAGTGACCTGACGCTCCCACCTGGTTGAATTTACGCCTTAGCCACATGTGACGCATACCAGCAGGTAGTATGTAACGGATGCACTACAGTGCAACATAGTGAGTGATAACAGAGTAGCTGTGTTGATAAACAGCATACATCTGTGTTATGTGCTATGCACAGCCGTAAGTGATCTGACCATACCTGCCTGAATGAATTTGGCCTTACCCATGCAGGTGACCTTGAACTTTGAACCATTTCTTCCATGTCCATCACCCCCATCACAGGGTGGAGCTTTGATACCATGATGATGGCCAGCTAGTGTGATAGAGTAGTAATCATAGATGATTTGAACCAGCATAGTGTTCCAGATATCTTCAACACTCTGCTGGTAGTACGCAACCTCCACAATAAAGTCACCTTCCTCACTCATATCTCCAGATCCTCTCTGGATCCTATGGTGACAGAACTTTTTCCCCACACAGTACAGTGCCAACCATTAGACATGTGAGCACCTCAGATAATGTGGCAATTCTCATCAGGATCCTCTTCAGAAGGACATGTGAGGAGAGTTACACCCTCACACTGTGGAGATGGGGATGCTGGAAATTTTAAGGCTCCTAAAACTTTATTGAAGAGGGCTTACTGGGAAGAAATGCTGTGTGGCACCACTGACCAGCAGGTGGGTAACTCATGGAGCTCCTCCTTGCTTTGCAAGAGTGCTGGGTGCCACAAACAAAACACAGCACAAAACCATGTGACTATCCCTGGTTTGGACCTGAGTGATACGCTGCCTCTGTGCCAAGCAATGAGCTTGGCATGCCTAAAAGAGGTACCCAACAACACACACAACTGGAATATCAACAGAGAAGCAGCCCAGTGAAAGAGACATATACAAGAGTGGGTTTAAGAACTTCCAGGCTGTTATTTTTGTCAGTTTTAGCCAGTTTTATACCATATAATAGTACAAAAATGAAGAAATAATACTGTATAAAAAACTTTCCTAATCAAGAATCATAATAACAACATAATGAGAGCAATTGTAATAACATGAATAAAATGCTTCTTACTGTTACCAGACACTTATCATTTATTCCCTAGGTGGTGGGCCAAAAGCCCTTGCAGCTGCTCTATTGCCAAGTTCCTTGGCATCATCTACCAATTGTAGTTTGTAGGAGATTGTGTGGCTCAATCTTTTTCCACCTGCTGCCATAACAGTGAGGGTGTTGAGGTGTTTGGTTATGATTATAAACTTGGTGTTACTCCTCACTGGTAGATGGCATTGTTACTCCTCACTGCTGGATGGCATTGTTACTCCTCACTGCTAGACGCCATTGTTACTACTCACTGCTGGATGGCATTGTTACTCCTCACTGCTGGATGGCATTGTTACTCCTCACTGCTGGATGGCATTGTTACTCCTCACTGCTAGATGGCATTGTTACTCCTCACTGCTAGATTGTTACTCCTCACTGCGTTACTCCTCACTGCTGTGGCATACTCCTCACTGCTACTGATGGCATTGTTACTCCTCACTGCTAGATGGCGCCATTGTTACTCCTCACTGCTGGATGGCATTGTTACTCCTCACTGCTAGATGGCATTGTTACTCCTCACTGCTGGACTGCTGGATGGCATTGTTACTCCTCACTGCTAGATGGCATTGTTACTCCTCACTGCTGGATGGCATTGTTACTCCTCACTGCTGGATGGCATTGTTACTCCTCACTGCTGGATGGCATTGTTACTCCTCACTGCTAGATGTCATTGTTACTCCTCACTGCTAGATGGCATTGTTACTCCTCACTGCTGGATGGCATTGTTACTCCTCACTGCTGGATGGCAGTTGTTACTCCTCACTGCTGGATGGCATTGTTACTCCTCACTGCTAGATGGCATTGTTACTCCTCACTGCTAGATGGCATTGTTACTCCTCACTGCTGGATGGCATTGTTACTCCTCACTGCTGGATGGCATTGTTACTCCTCACTGCTAGATGGCATTGTTACTCCTCACTGCTGGATGGCATTGTTACTCCTCACTGCTGGATGGCATTGTTACTCCTCACTGCTGATGGCATTGTTACTCCTCACTGCTGGATGGCATTGTTACTCCTCACTGCTGGATGGCATTGTTACTCCTCACTGCTGGATGGCATTGTTACTCCTCACTGCTGGATGGCATTGTTACTCCTCACTGCTGGATGGCATTGTTACTCCTCACTGCTGGATGGCATTGTTACTCCTCACTGCTGGATGGCATTGTTACTCCTCACTGCTAGATGGCATTGTTACTTGTTACTCCTCACTGCTGGATGGCATTGTTACTCCTCACTGCTGGATGGCATTGTTACTCCTCACTGCTGGATGGCATTGTTACTCCTCACTGCTGGATGGCATTGTTACTCCTCACTGCTAGATGGCATTGTTACTCCTCACTGCTGGATGGCATTGTTACTCCTCACTGCTGGATGGCATTGTTACTCCTCACTGCTAGATGGCATTGTTACTCCTCACTGCTGGATGGCATTGTTACTCCTCACTGCTGGATGGCATTGTTACTCCTCACTGCTGGATGGCATTGTTACTCCTCACTGCTGGATGGCATTGTTACTCCTCACTGCTGTGGCATTGTTACTCCTCACTGCTGGATGGCATTGTTACTCCTCACTGCTGGATGGCATTGTTACTCCTCACTGCTGGATGGCATTGTTACTCCTCACTGCTGGATGGCATGGCATTGTTACTCCTCACTGTTATTGTTACTCCTCACTGCTGGATGGCATTGTTACTCCTCACTGCTGGATGGCATTGTTACTCCTCACTGCTGGATGGCATTGTTACTCCTCACTGCTGGATGGCATTGTTACTCCTCACTGCTGGATGGCATTGTTACTCCTCACTGCTGGATGGCATTGTTACTCCTCACTGCTGGATGGCATTGTTACTCCTCACTGCTGGATGGCATTGTTACTCCTCACTGCTGGGCATTGTTACTCCTCACTGCTGGATTGTTACTCCTCACTGCTGGATGGCATTGCTTATTGTTACTCCTCACTGCTGATGGCATGGCATTGTTACTCCTCACTGCTGGATGGCATTGTTACTCCTCACTGCTGGATGGCATTGTTACTCCTCACTGCTGGATGGCATTGTTACTCCTCACTGCTGGATGGCATTGTTACTCCTCACTGCTGGATGGCATTGTTACTCCTCACTGCTGGATGGCATTGTTACTCCTCACTGCTGGATGGCATTGTTACTCCTCACTGCTGGATGGCATTGTTACTCCTCACTGCTGGATGGCATTGTTACTCCTCACTGCTGGATGGCATTGTTACTGCTGGATGGCATTGTTACTCCTCACTGCTGGATGGCATTGTTACTCCTCACTGCTGGATGGCATTGTTACTCCTCACTGCTGGGCATTGTTACTCCTCACTGCTGATGGCATTGTTACTCCTCACTGCTAGATGGCATTGTTACTCCTCACTGCTATTGTTACTCCTCACTGCTGGATGGCATTGTTACTCCTCACTGCTGGATGGCATTGTTACTCCTCACTGCTAGATGGCATTGTTACTCCTCACTGCTAGATGCCATTGTTACTCACTGCTGGATGGCATTGTTACTCCTCACTGCTGGATGGCATTGTTACTCCTCACTTGTTACTCCTCACTGCTGGATGGCATTGTTACTCCACTGCTGACATTGTTACTCCTCACTGCTGATGGCATTGTTACTCCTCACTGCTGGATGGCATTGTTACTCCTCACTGCATTGTTACTCCTCACTGCTGGATGGCATTGTTACTCCTCACTGCTGGATGGCATTGTTACTCCTCACTGCTAGATGGCATTGTTACTCCTCACTGCTGGATGGCATTGTTACTCCTCACTGCTGGATGGCATTGTTACTCCTCACTGCTGGATGGCATTGTTACTCACTGCTGGATGGCATTGTTACTCCTCACTGCTGGATGGCATTGTTACTCCTCACTGCTGGATGATGGCATTGTTACTCCTCACTGCTGGATGGCATTGTTACTCCTCACTGCTGGATGGCATTGTTACTCCTCACTGCTGGATGGCATTGTTACTCCTCACTGCTGGATGGCATTGTTACTCCTCACTGCTGGATGGCATTGTTACTCCTCACTGCTGGATGGCATTGTTACTCCTCACTGCTGGATGGCATTGTTACTCCTCACTGCTGGATGGCATTGTTACTCCTCACTGCTGGATGGCATCTCCTGCTGGACTGCTGGATGGCATTGTTACTCCTCACTGCTGGATGGCATTGTTACTCCTCACTGCTGGATGGCATTGTTACTCCTCACTGCTGGATGGCATTGTTACTCCTCACTGCTGGATGGCATTGTTACTCCTCACTGCTGGATGGCATTGTTACTCCTCACTGCTGGATGGCATTGTTACTCCTCACTGCTTGTTACTCCTCACTGATGGCATTGTTACTCCTCACTGCTGGATGGCATTGTTACTGCTGGATGGCATCACTGCTGGATGGCATTGTTACTCCTCACTGCTGGATGGCATTGTTACTCCTCACTGCTGGATGGCATTGTTACTCCTCACTGCTGGATGGCATTGTTACTCCTCACTGCTGGATGGCATTGTTACTCCTCACTGCTGGATGGCATTGTTACTCCTCACTGCTGGATGGCATTGTTACTCCTCACTGCTGGATGGCATTGTTACTCCTCACTGCTGGATGGCATTGTTACTCCTCACTGCTGGATGGCATTGTTACTCCTCACTGCTGGATGGCATTGTTACTCCTCACTGCTGGATGGCATGTTACTCCTCACTGCTTTGTTACTCCTCACTGCTGGATGGCATTGTTACTCCTCACTGCTGGATGGCATTGTTACTCCTCACTGCTGGATGGCAGATGGCATTGTTACTCATCTCCTCACTGCTGGATGGCATTGTTACTCCTCACTGCTAGATGGCATTGTTACTCCTCACTGCTGGATGGCATTGTTACTCCTCACTGCTGGATGGCATTGTTACTCCTCACTGCTAGATGGCATTGTTACTCCTCACTGCTGGATGGCATTGTTACTCCTCACTGCTGGATGGCATTGTTACTCCTCACTGCTGGATGGCATTGTTACTCCTCACTGCTGGATGGCATTGTTACTCCTCACTGCTGGATGGCATTGTTACTCCTCACTGCTGGATGGCATTGTTACTCCTCACTGCTTGTTACTCCTCACTGCTGGATGGCATTGTTACTCCTCATGCTGGATGGCATTGTTACTCCTCACTGCTGGATGGCATTGCTCCTCATTGTTACTCCTCACTGCTAGATGGCATTGTTACTCCTCACTGCTGGATTGTTACTCCTCACTGCTGGATGGCATTGTTACTCCTCACTGCTGGATGGCATTGTTACTCCTCACTGCTGGATGTTACTCCTCACTGCTGGATTTGTTACTCCTCACTGCTGGATGGCATTGTTACTCCTCACTGCTGGATGGCATTGTTACTCCTCACTGCTGGATGGCATTGTTACTCCTCACTGCTGGATGGCATTGTTACTCCTCACTGCTGGATGGCATTGTTACTCCTCACTGCTGGATGGCATTGTTACTCCTCACTGCTGGATGGCATTGTTACTCCTCACTGCTAGACGCCATTGTTACTCCTCACTGCTGGATGGCATTGTTACTCCTCACTGCTAGATGGCATTGTTACTCACTGCTGGATTGTTACTCCTCACTGCTAGACGCCATTGTTACTACTCGCTGCTGGATGGCATTGTTACTCCTCACTGCTGGATGGCATTGTTACTCCTCACTGCTAGATGGCATTGTTACTCCTCACTGCTGTTTGTTACTCCTCACTGCTAGATGGCATTGTTACTCCTCACTGCTGGATGGCATTGTTACTCCTCACTGCTAGATGGCATTGTTACTCCTCACTGCTGGATGGCATTGTTACTCCTCACTGCTAGATGGCATTGTTACTCCTCACTGCTGGATGGCATTGTTACTCCTCACTGCTGGATGGCATTGTTACTCCTCACTGCTGGATGGCATTGTTACTCCTCACTGCTGGATGGCATTGTTACTCCTCACTGCTGGATGGCATTGTTACTCCTCACTGCTGGATGGCTGGATGGCATTGTTACTCCTCACTGCTGGATGGCATTGTTACTCCTCACTGCTGGATGGCATTGTTACTCCTCACTGCTGGATGGCATTGTTACTCCTCACTGCTGGATGGCATTGTTACTCCTCACTGCTGGATGGCATTGTTACTCCTCACTGCTGGATGGCATTGTTACTCCTCACTGCTGGATGGCATTGTTACTCCTCACTGCTGGATGGCATTGTTACTCCTCACTGCTGGATGGCATTGTTACTCCTCACTGCTAGATGGCATTGTTACTCCTCACTGCTGGATGGCATTGTTACTCCTCACTGCTAGATGGCATTGACTGATGGCATTGTTACTCCTCACTGCTGGATGGCATTGTTACTCCTCACTGCTGGATGGCATTGTTACTCCTCACTGCTGGATGGCATTGTTACTCCTCACTGCTGGATGGCATTGTTACTCCTCACTGCTGGATGGCATGTTACTCCTCACTGCTTGGCACTCCTCACTGCTGGATGGCATTGTTACTCCTCACTGCTGGATGGCATTGTTACTCCTCACTGCTGGATGGCATTGTTACTCCTCACTGCTGGATGGCATTGTTACTCCTCACTGCTGGATGGCATTGTTACTCCTCACTGCTGGATGGCATTGTTACTCCTCACTGCTGGATGGCATTGTTACTCCTCACTGCTGGATGGCATTGTTACTCCTCACTGCTGGATGGCATTGTTACTCCTCACTGCTGGATGGCATTGTTACTCCTCACTGCTGGATGGCATTGTTACTCCTCACTGCTGGATGGCATTGTTACTCCTCACTGCTGGATGGCATTGTTACTCCTCACTGCTGGATGGCATTGTTACTCCTCACTGCTGGATGGCATTGTTACTCCTCACTGCTGGATGGCATTGTTACTCCTCACTGCTGGATGGCATTGTTACTCCTCACTGCTGGATGGCATTGTTACTCCTCACTGCTGATGATTGTTACTCCTCACTGCTGGATGGCATGTTACTCCTCACTGCTGGATGGCATTGTTACTCCTCACTGCTGGATGGCATTGTTACTCCTCACTGCTGGATGGCATTGTTACTCCTCACTGCTGGATGGCATTGTTACTCCTCACTGCTGGATGGCATTGTTACTCCTCACTGCTGGATGGCATTGTTACTCCTCACTGCTGGATGGCATTGTTACTCCTCACTGCTGGATGGCATTGTTACTCCTCACTGCTGGATGGCATTGTTACTCCTCACTGCTAGATGGCATTGTTACTCCTCACTGCTGGATGGCATTGTTACTCCTCACTGCTGGATGGCATTGTTACTCCTCACTGTGTTACTCCTCACTGGTAGATGGCATTGTTACTCCTCACTGCTAGACGCCATTGTTACTCCTCACTGCTTGTTACTCCTCACTGCTAGACGCCATTGTTACTACTCACTGCTGGATGGCATTGTTACTCCTCACTGCTAGACGCCATTGTTACTCCTCACTGCTAGATGGCATTGTTACTCCTCACTGCTAGACGCCATTGTTACTCCTCACTGCTAGATGGCATTGTTACTCCTCACCGCTAGATGCCATTGTTACTACTCACTGCTGGATGGCATTGTTACTCCTCACTGCTCCTCACTGCTGATGGCATTGTTACTCCTCACTGCTGGATGGCAGTACTGTTACTCCTCACTGCTAGATGGCATTGTTACTCCTCACTGCTAGACGCCATTGTTACTCCTCACTGCTGGATGGCATTGTTACTCCTCACTGCTGGATGGCATTGTTACTCCTCACTGCTAGATGGCATTGTTACTCCTCACTGCTAGATGGCATTGTTACTCCTCACTGCTGGATGGCATTGTTACTCCTCACTGCTAGATGGCATTGTTACTCCTCACTGCTAGATGGCATTGTTACTCCTCACTGCTGGATGGCATTGTTACTCCTCACTGCTAGATGGCATTGTTACTCCTCACTGCTGGATGGCATTGTTACTCACTGCTGGATGGCATTGTTACTCCTCACTGCTGCTGGATGGCATTGTTACTCCTCACTGCTGGATGGCATTGTTACTCCTCACTGCTAGATGGCATTGTTACTCCTCACTGCTGGATGGCATTGTTACTCCTCACTGCTGGATGGCATTGTTACTCCTCACTGCTAGATGGCATTGTTACTCCTCACTGCTGGATGGCATTGTTACTCCTCACTGCTGGATGGCATTGTTACTCCTCACTGCTGGATGGCATTGTTACTCCTCACTGCTGGATGGCATTGTTACTCCTCACTGCTGGATGGCATTGTTACTCCTCACTGATGGCATTGTTACTCCTCACTGCTGGATGGCATTGTTACTCCTCACTGCTGGATGGCATTGTTACTCCTCACTGCTGGATGGCATTGTTACTCCTCACTGCTAGATGGCATTGTTACTCCTCACTGCTGGATGGCATTGTTACTCCTCACTGCTAGATGGCATTGTTACTCCTCACTGCTGGATGGCATTGTTACTCCTCACTGCTGGATGGCATTGTTACTCCTCACTGCTAGATGGCATTGTTACTCCTCACTGCTGGATGGCATTGTTACTCCTCACTGCTGGATGGCATTGTTACTCCTCACTGCTAGATGGCATTGTTACTCCTCACTGCTGGATGGCATTGTTACTCCTCACTGCTGGATGGCATTGTTACTCCTCACTGCTGGATGGCATTGTTACTCCTCACTGCTGGATGGCATTGTTACTTCTCACTGCTGAATGGCATTGTTACTCCTCACTGCTGGATGGCATTGTTACTCCTCACTGCTGGATGGCATTGTTACTCCTCACTGCTGGATGGCATTGTTACTCCTCACTGCTGGATGGCATTGTTACTCCTCACTGCTGGATGGCATTGTTACTCCTCACTGCTGGATGGCATTGTTACTCCTCACTGCTGGATGGCATTGTTACCTCACTGCTGGATGGCATTGTTACTCCTCACTGCTGGATGGCATTGTTACTCCTCACTGCTGGATGGCATTGTTACTCCTCACTGCTGGATGGCATTGTTACTCCTCACTGCTGGATGGCATTGTTACTCCTCACTGCTAGATGGCATTGTTACTCCTCACTGCTGGATGGCATTGTTACTCCTCACTGCTGGATGGCATTGTTACTCCTCACTGCTGGATGGCATTGTTACTCCTCACTGCTCCTCACTGCTGATGGCATTGTTACTCCTCACTGCTGGATGGCATTGTTACTCCTCACTGCTGGATGGCATTGTTACTCCTCACTGCTGGATGGCATTGTTACTCCTCACTGCTGGATGGCATTGTTACTCCTCACTGCTGGATGGCATTGTTACTCCTCACTGCTGGATGGCATTGTTACTCCTCACTGCTGGATGGCATTGTTACTCCTCACTGCTGGATGGCATTGTTACTCTGGATGGCTCACTGCTGGATGGCATTGTTACTCCTCACTGCTGGATGGCATTGTTACTCCTCACTGCTAGATGGCATTGTTACTCCTCACTGCTGGATGGCATTGTTACTCCTCACTGCTGGATGGCATTGTTACTCCTCACTGCTGGATGGCATTGTTACTCCTCACTGCTGGATGGCATTGTTACTCCTCACTGCTGGATGGCATTGTTACTCCTCACTGCTGGATGGCATTGTTACTCCTCACTGCTAGATGGCATTGTTACTCCTCACTGCTGGATGGCATTGTTACTCCTCACTGCTGGATGGCATTGTTACTCCTCACTGCTGGATGGCATTGTTACTCCTCACTGCTGGATGGCATTGTTACTCCTCACTGCTGGATGGCATTGTTACTCCTCACTGCTAGATGGCATTGTTACTCCTCACTGCTGGATGGCATTGTTACTCCTCACTGCTGGATGGCATTGTTACTCCTCACTGCTGGATGATTGTTACTCCTCACTGCTGGATGGCATGTTACTCTCACTGCTCACATTGTTACTCCTCACTGCTGATGGCATTGTTACCTCACTGCTGGATGGCATTGTTACTCACTGCTGGATGGCAGTGTTACTCCTCACTGATGGCATTGTTACTCCTCACTGCTGGATGGCATTGTTACTCCTCACTGCTGGATGGCATTGTTACTCCTCACTGCTGGATGGCATTGTTACTCCTCACTGCTAGATGGCATTGTTACTCCTCACTGCTGGATGGCATTGTTACTCCTCACTGCTGGATGGCATTGTTACTCCTCACTGCTGGATGGCATTGTTACTCCTCACTGCTAGATGGCATTGTTACTCCTCACTGCTGGATGGCATTGTTACTCCTCACTGCTGGATGGCATTGTTACTCCTCACTGCTGGATGGCATTGTTACTCCTCACTGCTGGATGGCATTGTTACTCCTCACTGCTGGATGGCATTGTTACTCCTCACTGCTAGATGGCATTGTTACTCCTCACTGCTGGATGGCATTGTTACTCCTCACTGCTGGATGGCATTGTTACTCCTCACTGCTGATGGCATTGTTACTCCTCACTGCTGGATGGCATTGTTACTCTCACTGCTGGATGGCATTGTTACTCCTCACTGCTGGATGGCATTGTTACTCCTCACTGCTGGATGGCATTGTTACTCCTCACTGCTGGATGGCATTGTTACTCCTCACTGCTGGATGGCATTGTTACTCCTCACTGCTAGATGGCATTGTTACTCCTCACTGCTGGATGGCATTGTTACTCCTCACTGCTGGATGGCATTGTTACTCCTCACTGCTGGATGGCATTGTTACTCCTCACTGCTGGATGGCATTGTTACTCCTCACTGCTGGATGGCATTGTTACTCCTCACTGCTGGATGGCATTGTTACTCCTCACTGCTGGATGGCATTGTTACTCCTCACTGCTGGATGGCATTGTTACTCCTCACTGCTGGATGGCATTGTTACTCCTCACTGCTGGATGGCATTGTTACTCCTCACTGCTGGATGGCATTGTTACTCCTCACTGCTGGATGGCATTGTTACTCCTCACTGCTAGATGGCATTGTTACTCCTGCTGGATGGCATTGTTACTCCTCACTGCTGGATGGCATTGTTACTCCTCACTGCTGGATGGCATTGTTACTCCTCACTGCTCCTCACTGATGGCATTGTTACTCCTCACTGCTGGATGGCATTGTTACTCCTCACTGCTGGATGGCATTGTTACTCCTCACTGCTGGATGGCATTGTTACTCCTCACTGCTGGATGGCATTGTTACTCCTCACATTGTTACTCCTCACTGCTGGATGGCATTGTTACTCCTCACTGCTTGTTACTCCTCACTGATGGCATTGTTACTCCTCACTGCTGGATGGCATTGTTACTCCTCACTGCTGGATGGCATTGTTACTCCATGCTGTTACTCCTCACTGCTGGATGGCATTGTTACTCCTCACTGCTGGATGGCATTGTTACCTCACTGCTGGATGGCATTGTTACTCCTCACTGCTGGATGATGGCATGTGCTTGGCATTGTTACTCCTCACTGCTAGATGGCATTGTTACTCCTCACTGCTAGATGGCATTGTTACTCCTCACTGCTAGATGGCATTGTTACTCCTCATGCTGGATTTGTTACTCCTCACTGCTAGATGGCATTGTTACTCCTCACTGCTAGATGCCATTGTTACTACTCACTGCTGGATGGCATTGTTACTCCTCACTGCTAGACGCCATTGTTACTCCTCACTGCTGGATGGCATTGTTACTCCTCACTGCTGGATGGCAGTGTTACTCCTCACTGCTGGATGGCAGTGTTACTCCTCACTGCTAGATGTCATTGTTACTCCTCACTGCTAGATGGCATTGTTACTCCTCACTGCTGGATGGCATTGTTACTCCTCACTGCTGGATGGCATTGTTACTCCTCACTGCTAGATGGCATTGTTACTCCTCACTGCTGGATGGCATTGTTACTCCTCACTGCTGGATGGCATTGTTACTCCTCACTGCTAGATGGCATTGTTACTCCTCACTGCTGGATGGCATTGTTACTCCTCACTGCTTTGTTACTCCTCACTGCTGGATGGCATTGTTACTCCTCACTGCTGGATGGCATTGTTACTCCTCACTGCTGGATGGCAGTGTTACTCCTCACTGCTGGATGGCATTGTTACTCCTCACTGCTGGATGGCATTGTTACTCCTCACTGCTGGATGGCATTGTTACTCCTCACTGCTGGATGGCATTGTTACTCCTCACTGCTGGATGGCATTGTTACTCCTCACTGCTGGATGGCATTGTTACTCCTCACTGCTGGATGGCATTGTTACTCCTCACTGCTGGATGGCATTGTTACTCCTCACTGCTGATGGCATTGTTACTCCTCACTGCTGGATGGCATTGTTACTCCTCACTGCTGGATGGCATGTTACTCCTCACTGCTGGATGGCATTGTTACTCCTCACTGCTGGATGGCATTGTTACTCCTCACTGCTGGATGGCATTGTTACTCCTCACTGCTGGATGGCATTGTTACTCCTCACTGCTGGATGGCATTGTTACTCCTCACTGCTGGATGGCATTGTTACTCCTCACTGCTGGATGGCATTGTTACTTCTCACTGCTGGATGGCATTGTTACTCCTCACTGCTGGATGGCATTGTTACTCCTCACTGCTGGATGGCATTGTTACTCCTCACTGCTAGACGCCATTGTTACTCCTCACTGCTAGACGCCATTGTTACTCCTCACTGCTGGATGGCATTGTTACTCCTCACTGCTGGATGGCATTGTTACTCCTCACTGCTGGATGGCATTGTTACTCCTCACTGCTGGATGGCATTGTTACTCCTCACTGCTAGATGGCATTGTTACTCCTCACTGCTGGATGGCATTGTTACTCCTCACTGCTAGATGGCATTGTTACTCCTCACTGCTGGATGGCATTGTTACTCCTCACTGCTAGATGGCATTGTTACTCCTCACTGCTGGATGGCATTGTTACTCCTCACTGCTGGATGGCATTGTTACTCCTCACTGCTGGATGGCATTGTTACTCCTCACTGCTGGATGGCATTGTTACTCCTCACTGCTAGATGGCATTGTTAATCCTCACTGCTGGATGGCATTGTTACTCCTCACTGCTGGATGGCATTGTTACTCCTCACTGCTGGATGGCATTGTTACTCCTCACTGCTGGATGGCATTGTTACTCCTCACTGCTAGACGCCATTGTTAATCCTCACTGCTGGATGGCATTGTTACTCCTCACTGCTGGATGGCAGTGTTACTCCTCACTGCTGGATGGCATTGTTACTCCTCACTGCTGGATGGCATTGTTACTCCTCACTGCTAGATGGCATTGTTACTCCTCACTGCTGGATGGCATTGTTACTCCTCACTGCTAGATGGCATTGAGTCAGAGTGGTGGTCCACTGATATTTATAAATATGCGTCACAGCCTCACAGGTTACATTTCTTTCATTTTTATGATAATATGTTTTTAATTCCTTCAACACAATGACTTCTGACATATCCGATAACACACGTATTGCATCATGGCTGCTCTTATATCAAGATAAGTATTGATGTGCCATGCTGGTAATAATTAATTAATTTTTTTTTTTATGGTACCAATAGATTAGTTTACAATAAAATTTAACATTTTCTCTTGTTTGTCATCTTCAGTAAATGGCCTTCAGAAGGCAGAGTATATATATATATTTTCTATAATATTTGTGTGGGTTCATTTCTTATTGTATGTACCTATCATGAAAAATTACTTACCATCATCATTATTTCTGTAATGGAGAGAGAGAGAGAGAGAGAGAGAGAGAGAGAGAGAGAGAGAGAGAGAGAGAGAGAGAGAGAGAGAGAGAGAGAGAGAGAGAGAGAGAGATACTTCTGGGTCAGGTATCTCCCCACCCCCACCCAGCCAGCCATTTTCTGTTGTCCGTAGTGAAGAGGTTAAGCAAGACCCATGACAGAATATGGCATCACTCGGCAGCAAGGATTTTATAAGGATATACGGGTTCAATGAGCGGGCTGGAGGAATTGATTAGGGAGCTTAGCTTCTAACAGATGGTGCATGGGTCGCAGGTAGTAAGGGGTGAGGGATGGGGGGTCCATCAGCGGGGGAGGATGAGCGCTGTTACAAGATTCAAACAGTCAGTCAGTCACGGGAAGGAGCGCAAGGCACATCAGCCATCGTACGCCTCCGCCTGAGTCACACCACGCTCAGTGCTCACTTGCACCGCCTATGTCTGTCTCGTGACCCCTTCTGCCCTTGGTGTAGGACTACCCATGAGGCCATGGAACATTTCCTGCTTTAATGCCCTTGCTTCCACTCTCAATATACTGCACTACGCCCCCGGCTCTCTGCCCTGGCCATCACAACACTCAACCTGCCCACTCTCCTGGCAACCTGCTGTCCTTCGCCTTACTTGTGCCTTCTTGAGGAAGACCGGCCAGCTACCATGCCTGTGATACCCACACAGGACTATCCCAGGGCTCATAAGGATCCATAGATTTTCGTGGCCTCTTTTGGATCCTTATGAGCCCTGGGGTAGTCACAGACGTGGTAGCTGGGTGGTCTTCCTCAAGAAGGTACAAGTAAGGCGAAGGACAGCAGGTTGCCAGGAGGGTTGGATGCCTGAGGCCACCAGGAGAGTGGGTGGGCATGTCTAGTGTTATGGTGGACAGGGCAGAGAGCTGGGAGCGTATTGCAGTATGTTGAGAGTGGAAGCATTGAAGCATTGAAGCAGGAAATGTTCCATGGCCTCAGGGGTAGTCCAACACCAAGGGCAGAAGGGGTCAGGAGACAGACCTAGGCAGTGCAAGTGAGGAGTATGGTGTGGCCAAGGCGGAGGCAGGCAGAAAATATATGCAGTAATACTCCGCTTAACGAACGTTCATTTAACGAATTTCCAATTTAACGTACTATATAAAGTTAGACCAAAAACCCACATAACGTACAACCACATCCGTTTTAGCGAATTTTCTGGGTTTGAATTTGCTGGGTGAGGGACCGAACGCGGTAGTTTCGCTGTGATTGGCTGGCTCCCCGCCTCTGTCTCTAGTGCTCCTGGAGCTGGATCCAAGATTCTTTAACAACATCAGAGCAACCTCTTGCAGCGAAATGGCATCCATGAACGCTTGGAGGGACGGTGACAAGGTTGCTATCAGGTTGCTCTGAGGTTGCTGGGAACACCACCTCTGGAGGTGGTGTTACTGTCTTATATATGCATTTATGTTCACAAAACAACATTTCTATTAGCTTTTTACAAACCTTGCCCCAAGAAAGGATTGTTTTGTAATGCAAATCTTACATGGAATACCAAAAAATAAAGCGGAGATGAGATTTTTTTTTTTTTTTTTTTACGGTAAGGCCTATAGCGCCTGTAGGCACACTTGAAGAGTGTATGGGAAGCGCTGTTCAGCTTCCGCCCATTAGTGGTGCAGGCAATTTTATTTATAGTGGTACCCATATTAGGGCCCATATCACCACCCAAGCTCATCTTGGGTGTAACCACCTAGAACTTGGGTATCATGGTGACATGTAGGTAACTTTAAACCACTCGACAAATGGCAAAGTGTTTTAAGGCTGTACGTGGTGGGATTCGAACCTCGCGTGGACGCCTGCCCGATCCCACGCCACCACCTTATCCACTATGCCACCACCTCCTGAGTTACAGAGGCGGAGACGATCACTCGCTTCTTCTTCTGTGACCCTTTTGCTTGCATGTTACTTTCATCATGATGTTTATAGCCACTCCTCTTGCCTGCTATAATGGATATCATATCTTAGTATTCATATACGCTCATGCCAAGAGGATAACCTTGACTCCGTAGCACTGAGTGATAATGAATTACTAATGAAATACTGCGG
Source organism: Portunus trituberculatus (assembly GCF_017591435.1). Lineage (NCBI taxonomy): Eukaryota > Metazoa > Arthropoda > Malacostraca > Decapoda > Portunidae > Portunus > Portunus trituberculatus. The sequence continues at coordinate 12,744,170 of NC_059266.1, read as the reverse complement.
TATTTCATTTATAATTCACTGTCGCTCAGTGCCACCGAGTCGAGGTTATCCTCTTGGCATGAGCGTATATGAATACAAAGATATGATATCCATTATAGCTGGCAATAGAGGAGTGGAAACAAATATCATGGGGAAAGACAACACGCAGGCTAAAAGGGTCACAAGAAGAAGAAGAAGCGGCCGAGTCGCCACGAGTCTCCCGCTTCGCATGTGGTTCATCTCATCTCTGCTTTATTTTTTGGTATTCCATGTAAGATTTCCCTTTATGCATTACAAAACAATCCTTTCTTGGGGGCAAGGTTTATAAAAAGCTAATAGAAATGTTGTTTTGTGAACATAAATGCGAGAATGTGAGAGAATTTGTACATAGCTCCTCTAACTTCCAATGACTCATATGACATCATAAAAGTAGTGGTACAACGGTGGCCCAATATCCTGCCAAACGTATATATAATTTTTTTTTTTTTAACCCATGTGGTATGTTGGGGACCAGCCCAGAATGCATCCCTCCCCCTATTTCCATTATTTCCTATGGGAAAATTAGGTCCCCTTAACGAATTTTTGCTTTACGAACAGCTTTGACACCCCAATCTTGTTCGTTAAGTGGATTATTACTGTGTGTATATATATATATATATATATATATATATATATATATATATATATATATATATATATATATATATATATATATATATATATATATATATACAGTAATCGCTTGCGTATCCAGATTATAGCAGCCAAGGCCCTGGCGGATACGCGAAATATCCGGATACGTGGAATTTCCACTCCCAACCCCTTATAAATTGAGAAAAAAAACATGTACATAACCCAAATGGGTAAGAAAACAATGAATGAAAGCACATTAAATGATTGTGTATACAATAATGACTTCCTGCAGCATGATAAAATGATAACATATAAGATACCTGCTTCTGTAGAAAATGTGAGGGTTGGGAAGGTGCCATCAGCTGCGTCATGGCAATCTACTGTTTCACTGCTGAACTGGACACTATCTGAGTCATTATTAGTGTGTTGAAGTGAGATAATGATAGTGAAGTATTTATTGTTTGTCTGGTACAGCTTTCTACCTCTGTCTCAATATAATTTTTTGTAATTGTGTTATTGTGAGAGCTATGTCCTGTAAAGTTGTGATGATGATGCCAGTAAGAAAAAAAAAGTTTGAAAAGATCATAACAGTCTTATGATATAGAGATGGTGAAGCCTGGCAGTGAGGCATGGGGTGAGGGAGCGTCTTGGAGGGGGAGATAACACACATGACTGAGGGGAGAGGGGAGGCCAGAATTGAAAGTCCAGCTGTCTCCCAACGATACATTTGTTTGTTTGTTTCTAGTTGTCTTCTCTTTGATGTTTCTCATTCTAATTCTCGTCAACTTACACCTGTCAGGCAAAAATTAGAGAGCTAAATGACACACCTCCCTACTTGACTCCTGGCCAAGTACTGTGTAAGGCGTGAGTCAGGCTATGACACAACTACACAAGACATTTAAAAATGGCTTCCTGACAGAAAGGTTATCTAATTATCAAAAAATTAATTCACAAACGACAGAGCAACTCATCTTGGCCATTTGATACTTGGAAGTTCTGCCTTGGAGCGTCTCACAGAAAAATGTAAACAAACAACTGAACCAGTTTTTGCTGCTAGGCTGGAAAAATTATATATATATATATATATATATATATATATATATATATATATATATATATATATATATATATATATATATATATATACACACACACACATATATATTTACATCTACTTATGAAGATGCTATTAAGTTGAGATTATAACATCATTCCAATTAGCAAGAAAATAAATTTTATTATAAAAATTTTGGTTAGAAACCATAGATTTTAATTGGCTAAAAATTGACACAAGAGGAAAACAGTGTGTTCCGTCTGGCTCAAGACGACGGAAAGAATTGACAGAACAATAAAAAACCAATGGAAATCGTTGAAGACGACAGAAAAAGTGTTACTGTGATGCTGGTGCTGCCTAGCGGGATCAAGAGATCGCTCATGCGGTAGATTGGAATATGCTTGGGGGCAGCTCTGGATACTAGCGAATTCCGGATAGTGGCGATCCAGATATGCGGGCAATTACTGTATGTGTATATATATATATATATATATATATATATATATATATATATATATATATATATATATATATATATTTATATATGTATATATATATACAGGCAACCCCCATTTAACGAAGGTTCATACAACAAAATTTCGCTACAACGAAGATTTCATTTTACTACCATCTGCTCGTTTAACGAACACCAAACTTGCTTTAACGAAGGTTTATCCAGGTAATTTTTTCCAAATTTGAAAGCCCCACCGTATCATGCAAGCTGACAGGCTTTTGAATACATCAGGAGCTGCTGGTACTAAGGCCTGTCTCAGGAGAAATCCTGAGACACCTGTAGAATAAAGATCAAGATCAAGCCTCTCGTGGACAACACAGGCGCTGCTGATACAAAGGCCTGACTCACTTGTAGCATCAAGATCAAGATCAAGATCACGTGCACCACTCACTCCCCAGTCAGAACATAACAGCGTCACCAGCAGCTCATCTTCCTTAGTTCAACTTACCACCAAAACGCCCTGCAATGTGGCCTAACGTTCCTAAGAAGACCAGGAAGTGTCTTACTCTCGAAGTGAAGCTGGGTATTATTCACAGACAAGAGAGAGGCCAAAAAACTAATAACATTGCTGGCCACCATCTTGACTCCATCTACTGTCTACTATTTTTAAGTCAGCAGACTCTATTAAGAAGGCTGGTGAGACCTCATCTTCCTTGAAAGCTAAAAGAACCACCTGAACTCGTGACTCGACAATGGATAAAATGGAAAGCCTTGTGGAAATGTGGTACATAAGTTTTGTATGCGGTACCATGATGCACACTTTGTTTACATTCCACAGGTTGCCGGTTAGTGTCTTTCCCGTTTCACTCTCCCTCCCTTCATAAAGTTAAGATCATCAACATTATAAAGTTACGCATACACATACATTAGTGTACATTATAATGACTTAAATTAAACTACCTAAATGTTTAACTTCATAATTTTTACTTTCATTAAATCTTTTACTGTACTATGATGCACTCTCGCTTTGCTTACTCTCAATGGAAGTTCAAATCAGGGGTTAAACTTGTTATAATCGGTTCGCTTAACGAAGTTTTGCTTAACGAAGTGTTTTTAGGAACGTAACCCCTTCATTAAACGGGGTTGCCTGTGTATATATATATATATATATATATATATATATATATATATATATATATATATATATATATATATATATATATATATATATATATATATATATATATATATATATATATATATATATATATATATATATATATATATATATATATATATATATATATATATATATATATATATATATATATATATATATATATATAGATAAATGTTTCATTTGCCTTATAAGTTCATAACCATGAGAGAATGCAGGAAAAAATAGGAGGTGGGGAGGATGCATGGGAGAAATCTTCTTACGTTATTCCTGAAAACGTTTCCTATGAAAGTACTTGCTTCTAACAGATGGCAGCATCGTCACTGTCCTCCAAACTTTAACCCACACCACAACTTCCTCCCTGTATATTCCTTACTCAGCAGCAACTAAATTAGAATGTAAAGATAACATTTACATAGGTGTCACTGTATATGCTACTGGTTTGTCATGATGTCTACATATGGATCATCATATTGAAGGGGTTAATCTGGTTCTATGTTTAGAAGATGACATTAAATTAGGACATAAGAAATAAACCCATAAAAGTGAGAGAAAAAATAGGGGAATTCCAGGACATGAAGCATATTGATTTTTTTTTTACATTAATTTGAATGAAAGGAATTACTTCCCAATTTGAACAACCTCACAAAAAATCAATTAAGTTTAAATTACAAGGTGCCAATGTATTAAAAAAAATAAATAAATAAATAAAAAAAAAAAATATATATATATACACCTACAAGAATAAAAACTTACCACAAACTCTGAGAACACCAGCAGACCACATCGCCGCATAAACTCAAGGGACAGGCAGCTAGAGGGTCCTGTAGCCTCACTCACCACTGGACTACTGTGGAGGGTAGACTCACATCATCATGAAGTCATAAAATTGAAAGAGAGAAATATGGAGAGGGTATGTTCTCTGATTTTCCCTCGTGTTTTTAGGTTATATAAATAATGATGGAATGTGGTGACCATGAAACACAGGATAACTCTGGAGATCTTTCTTTCTCTATTAGAAGTAAAGATCTCCTGAGTCTACCTGTCAAAACTACACAACATGTCATGCAATAAAAATTAAGTTTACAGAGAATCTGCAGTTTTTTGCTACAATTTATAGTTGCCAATGCTACATTTCATTTCTAGATGTAATGTACTTTATGTTCAAAATGTAATTTTCTCATTAACTTATTACACACAGTGAAGATTCAATACTTGAATGTCTTAAAAGTCAAACTTTTCAATACTCAAACACAAAAGTTCAACCTAGTACTTAAAAAAATACCTGGTACTCGAATGGCTGCACACATGGTTATCCCATCCTGATACCAGTAATACTGGCATTACCTAACCTAACATATCAGCATTACAACATACTAGATACCGGTGCACATCCCTAGTCCCGACGCAGTGCCACAGTTGAGAGAAAACAACAACATTCTTCTGCGTTGTCTGTAGTTTTTCATTTACAAACTTACAATGGCACCAATGAGGTTTATTTAGTGGTAAAAATAAGGAAACTGGTGAGTGTGCAAGTGTCCTCCAATAGAGGGTTCACAAAAATCATACTGAGCTACCAGGCATTTTATATGGATGGTGACTCATCCTCTGTCGAATAGCCTCCCTCCTCCTCCTCATTCTTCTCCCCTCCTTTTCTACGTTATCCATCACCAGCCTTCACTTACATTAAGTACAAGTAAAAATTATAAAAAGAATACACTGGAAATTTTGTAAACTTGAGGTTTTGGTAAGGTTAGAATGAATTACCTGATTTATAGGTATTGGTAGTCAAACTTTTTGATACTTGAACAGCCATTTGGAACAAATTAAGTTTGAGTATTGAGTCTCCACTGTATATCATATTTGTTCAGCACAGTACAATTGGAAGGAGGTCCAGTGTGGAGATGAGAGAAATGAAAAAATATATTATACAGTGGTACCTCGACATACGATTTTAATTTGTTCCGTGATGATTGTTGTATATAAAAAAAATTGTATATCAAATAAATTTTTCCCATAGAAATTCATGGAAATAGAATTAATTCATTCTTGTTATATGAATTTACTCCCCTACAAAAAAAAAAAAAAAAAAAAAAAAAAAAAATTAACATGCTTTAACCCTTAAACTGCGGCGATCGCTTATATAATCAAGCCTCTCGAGTACTGTGACGCGGCGATCGCTTATGTAATCATGAATTTTCGCGGGGAATGTTTTGAATTTTCGTGGCGCATTTCCCTTCAGACCTGCTTTTGTGACTCCTCCCCACTCAGTGTTACCATCATGAGGGCTCCAGATACTATAACAAGGGCCTCACGAGTTTTCACGGAAAAGTAGGAGACACCTTGCAACTCCTTGTGACTCCTCGGGTAGAATCCAGCCCTGAGTATCATAGAAAACGTAGAAAACTTTATAGGGGAGACCAAATTATGGTATAGTTTATTACTTCTATCTCAATCAAGAGATTATTGTTATTGGATCAGCTTTTTATGGCATAGGGGCAACAATCCCAGTAGCATTTTGAGCTGTGGTATTGTACAGAGGACTTGTGTCATGCAGGACACACAGAAACACACACACACACACATCTGGAAATGGAGCAAAAAATGGGAGATGGAATTCAATGTGGACAAAAGCCATGTCATGGAAATAGGAAAAAGTGAAAGACGACCAATGGGAATCTATAAGATGGGAGATGGAGTAGAACTAGAAAAAGTAAAAAAGGAAAAGGACTTGGGAGTGACAATGGAAGAAAATAATCAACCGGTTAGCCATATTGATAGAATTTTCAGAGAGACGTATAATTTGCTAAGGAATATTGGAGTAGAATTTCACTATATGGACAAGGAAATGATGAAGAAATTGATAAGTACTAAAATAAGACCTAGATTGGAATATGCAGGAGTTGTGTGGACTCCCATAAAAAGAAACACATAAGAAAATTAGAGAGACTACAAAAATGGCTACAAGAATGGTTCCAGAATTTAAAGGGATGGCATATGAGGAGAGACTAAAGGCAATGGATCTACCAACCTTGGAGCAGAAAAGAGAGAGGGATCTGATACAAGTTTATAAATTGATTAACGGAATGGATGAAGTGGATAATGAGAAACTGATCCTGAGAGAAGAATATGACTTTAGAGAAGCACAAGATCGCATAGTAAGAAACTAAGGAAGGGACGATGTCTGAGAGATGTTAAAAATTTAGTTTCCGCAAAGATGTGTTGAGACTTGGAACAGTTTGAGTGAGGAAGTGGTATCAGCAAAGAGTGTACATAGTTTTAAAGAAAAATTGGATAAGTGTAGATATGGAGACGGGACCACACGAGCATAAAGCCCAGGCCCTGTAAAACTACAACTAGGTAAATACAACTAGGTAAATACACACACACACACACACACACACACACACACACACACACACACACACACACACACACACACACACACAAGAGAGAGAGGGATGGGTTGACTGTATTTATTTAGATCTAAAAAAGGCTTTTGATAAAGTGCCACATGAAAGATTACTATGGAAGTTAGAAGAGAAGGGTGGCTTAAAAGGAAGCACATTGAGATGGATGAAGAATTACTTAAGGGGGAGAGAAATAAGGACGATAGTTAAAGATATGAAGTCCAAGTGGAGAACAGTAGACAGCGGAGTGCCACAGGGGTCAGTATTGGCACCAATACTTTTTCTCGTATATATATAAATGACATGCCAGAGGGAGTGAACAGCTACATAAATCTGTTTATGGACGATGCAAACTGTGCAGAGTCATTAAACAAAAGAGGATTGTGAAATACTACAGGAAGACTTAAACAAGATCTGAAATGGAGCAAAAATGGGAGATGGAATTCAATGTGGACAAAAGCCATGTCATGGAAATGGGAAAAGTGAAAGACGACCATTGGGAATCTATAAGATGGGAGATGGAGTAGAACTAGAAAAGTAAAAAGGAAAAGGACTTGGGAGTGACAATGGAAGAAAATAATCAACCGTTAGCCATATTGATAGAATTTTCAGAGAGACGTATAATTTGTTAAGGAATATTGGAGTAGCATTTCACTTTATCGACAAGGAAATGATGAAGAAATTGATAAGTACTAAAATAAGACCTAGATTGGAATATGCAGGAGTTGTGTGGACTCCCAAAAAGAAACACATAAGAAAATTAGAGAGACTACAAAAATGGCTACAAGAATGGTTCCAGAATTTAAAGGGATGGCATATGAGGAGAGACTAAAGGCATTGGATCTACCAACCTTGGAGCAGAGAAGAGAGACAGGGGATCTGATACAAGTTTATAAATTGATTAACGGAATGGATGAAGTGGATAATGAGAAACTGATCCTGAGAGAAGAATATGACTTTAGAAGCACAAGATCGCATAGTAAGAAACTAAGGAAGGGACGATGTCTGAGAGATGTTAAAAATTTAGTTTCCAAAGATGTGTTGAGACTTGGAACAGTTTGAGTGAGGAAGTGGTATCAGCAAAGAGTGTACATAGTTTTAAAGAAAAATTGGATAAGTGTAGATATGGAGACGGGACCACACGAGCATAAAGCCCAGGCCCTGTAAAACTACAACTAGGTAAATACAACTAGGTAAATACACAAACACACACACACACAAGGAAGTTCTTTAATGAAATTGACTGGTCCGTGGTATACCAGGAAAGAGATATGCAATTGAAATACGATAAATTTATGGATTTGTATAACTCTGCTGTGAAAAAATTTGTGCCATATTACAGGAAGGGGACTTTAAATAATAAACAGTGGTTTAATAGAAATTGTGAAGAAGCAAAAAAGAACAAAGAAAAGGCTTGGAAGAAACTTACGAAAAACAGTGATGTATTATCAAGGGAAGGCTACAAAACAGCAAGGAATAGATATGTTGAAGTAAGGAGAACAGCACAGAAGGAATATGAACAGAGGGTGGTGGAAAACTGTGATAGTGACCCAAAAATGTTTTACAAATTCATAAATGGAAAACTAAATAAAAGGGAGGCAATAGAAAAGGTAAAAAACGGGGAAGATGTATATGAAGATGCTGGAGAGATAGCTGAAATTTTGAACGACAACTTTTGCAAAGTGTTTACAAAGGAGGAGCATTTTATGGGAGGAAGGCCTACGGAAATAAAGCAAATGCAGGACATCATGGTTACTAAGGAAGACGTAAGGAAAATTATAAGCAATCTGGATATTAATAAATCAATGGGGCCTGATGGCATATGTGGGAGGTTGCTAAAAGAATGTAAGGATCAATTGTTGAACCCCATATTTGATATTGTGGATACCTCCATACGAACAGGATCAGTCCCGAAAGAGTGGAAAAGAGCTGACATTGTGCCTATATATAAGAATGGTAGTAGAATGGAACCGCTAAATTATAGACCAGTATCATTGACTAGTATATTGTGCAAGGTATGTGAAGAAGTAATTAAAGCTAAGTGGAGTTAGTATCTAGAAAGTGAAAACATTCTGAGTGAAAGGCAGTTTGGTTTCAGAAAAGGAAGATCGTGTGTATCCAATTTATTATGTTTTTATTCAAGAGTGACTGACATACTGCAACATAGAGAGGGATGGGTGGATGCTATCTACCTGGACTTGAAAAAGGCCTTTGATAAAGTACCACACAATAGACTGATGTGGAAACTTAAGATGACTGGAGGAGTAAATGATAAACTAGCAAAATGGATGGAAAATTACTTAATGGGAAGAGAAATGAGAACAGTGGTGAGAGAAAAGAAGTCCGAGTGGAAGAAGGTAACCAGTGGAGTTCCACAAGGGTCAGTGCTGGGTCCCATCATGTTTTTGATTTATGTTAATGATATGCCAGTAGGAATTGACAGTTATATGAACATGTTTGCAGATGATACTAAAATTATGAGGAGAGTAAAGAATGTGGAAGATTGTAACAAGTTACAGGAAGATCTTGATAAAATATATGAGTGGAGTAAAGAGTGGCAGATGGAATTTAATATAGACAAGACCCATGTTATGAAAATGGGAAGAAGTAGATACAGACCAAACTGGGATTACAGCCTGGGTGATGAGAAAATTAAAGAGACCAATGAGGAGAAAGACTTAGAGTAACTGCAAAACACTTTGTCACCGGAGAAACATATTAACAAGATTTTTGGAAAACATAAACATGCTTCAAAATATTGGCCTTGCATTCCACTACCTAGATGAAGGAATGATGAAGAAGATATTATGTACCTTAATAAGACCCCAGCTAGAATATGCAGCATGTGTCTGGTCACCGCATATGAAGAAAAATGTGAAGAAGGTAGAAAGGGTACAAAGGCTGGCAACAAGGATGGTACCAGGACTCAGGGAGTTAGACTATGAGGAAAGACTGAGGAAGCTCGGGCTGACAACATTAGAAGAGAGAAGAACAAGAGGAGACATGATAATTATGTATAAATTGGTGAACAAGATTGACATACTGGATAGAGAGTTGATAAAGGTGACCACAAGTAATTATCTCCGAGGACATGGAAAAAAGCTAATAAAGGACATCTGTCTAAATGACGTGAGAAAATACAGTTTCCCACATCGTAGCATTGATAAGTGGAATAAACTGAGCAGTCATGTCGTTGACGCGGTGTGTGTCAATCAGATGAAAGAGAGATATGACAGGAATGGACAAGGAGACAGGACACAGAGAGCTTAACTCGGGCCCTGTAATACACAAATAGGTAAATACACACACAGCTCTATCATACACAATATGTACAAAACATCTGCACAGTGGATTCGTGTCTCTCGCACACACGCACGCACACACACACAAAGCTCAATCAAACATTCCCAATACGTACAAAAAAAAATCTGTACAGAGGATTCGAGACAGACACACACAGCATGAATAAGAGAGAACGGCTGCCTGCGCGGACGGAAGAAGGAAAATACCTATGGTGTTACAGGGCCCGGGTAACTCTAAGTTAGTGTCCTGTTAATGTCCTACTGTCGCTTAGTGTTGAAGGTGAGGGATATGGAGAGTGGTCCCTGAGAGGAGTGTGGGGGCGGTGATTGTTTTGGCCGTAATCAGCTGACAAACATGGCGTCTAGACAAGCCAGAGACTTTGAAGGTTTTATAACTACGCCAAATGGACTGGAGAAATTAGATATGGATGCAAGAATCCAGGCACTGGAAAGTAAGTTCCTAAACATTTTGTCCATAGAAGAAAAACTGGATAGAGTTCTAGCCGAGAATGATTCGTTCAAAAAAGAGATCTATTTGTTAATGATAGCGAATAAAGAGCTATTGAAGGAAAAAGTAGAGATGGAGAAAGAAAACCAACAACTAAGGAAACAATGTGAAGAGATGAAGACTAAACTCATGGAAATGGAGATGAAAACATCCGAAGGGGACTTGAGGAAGGAGGAATGCCTTAATCTAATTGATACCAGGATGAAAGAAGTGAACCATGAACATCAGGAGGTACAAAGATTGTTTAGGGAGATAGTAAAAAAGCAGGAAGAGGAAAATAAAGGGATTACGCAGAGAGAAATGGTAAAGGCACTAAAAGAAAATGAGTATGTGGTGAGAGATATTGCTGAAAAAAAAAATGTGTGATCATAATAGGATTGAGGGAAGAAACTAACAGGAACTGGCAGGACAGGAGGGATAAGGAAAATGACAGGATTAAGTCTTTCCTGAACAAGATCTCTGTGGAAGAAGAGGACCTATATGCTGAGGTAGAAGAAAGTGTGAGATTGGGAGCTTTTGAGGAAGGCAAGAATAGACCATTAAAATTGAAATTAAAGTCTCAGGTGGCAGTGGAGGCCTTGTTGAGGAGGGCTTGGAAACTTAAGGACTCTGAGGAAACCAAAACAATTTACATAAGAAGAAATATGTCACAGGATGAGCAAATGAAAATGAAGGAGCTTGTAACTGAAGTGAAGGAGAGGAATGACGAAAGAACAGAGGAGGAAAAGACCAAGTTTTTTTGGAGGATTAGAAATGGGAGGCTAAAGAAGTGGTGGATAAAACAGACGGAATAGACATTACATGGAAGAATGAGACTAGGAATGAAATACAAGTGACTTACACGAACATAGATGGATTTCTGTCTAAGAGGCTACAATGTATGGATTAGCTAAGAAATAACGAACCGGACATAATGTGTGTAGTGGAAACAAAGCTAAGGCCCGAAATAAAGCTACACTGGTTTGTTGTAAAACACTACAAAGTATGGAGAAATGATAGAAAAAAATAAAGGAGGTGGTGGTATAATGGTTCTTACTAAGGAAGATCTGATATATGAAGGGGGTGAACTATAGTAAAAGAAATGAGGAAGTGATAAGTATGCTTATAACAGATGGCAAGAGGGACATTAATATTATAACAGTATACATACCACCCAGAACCAGTGCTTGGGAATATGAACAGTATCAAATGGTGATGAGAAATACTCTAGACAGAATGAAGCAAAAACTCATCAGAAAGGATAGAGTGATGATATTTGGAGACTTTAATTGCAAAGAAATAGTGTGGAAAGACTACGAAGTGATGAACGGTAGTGAGTGGGCAGAAGAATTGTTAAAGGTAGCAACAAATAACTTGATGACACAGTGGGTAAGATCACCAACAAAGTGCAGGGGACAAGATGTTGCAGCAAGGTTGGATTTGGTATTTACCAGGGGCATCTCTCTAAAAGAGAAAATTGAACATGAATGTCCCTTGGGGAAAAGCGATCATGATGTCCTAAGCTTTGAGCTGGATACAGAATTAAGCACGAATAAGATTGTGGAACGCAGGGAGGAAAAATTAAATTATACTAGGGCAAATTATAACCATATAAGGGAGTTCTTTAATGAAATTGACTGGTCCGTGGTATACCAGGAAAGGGATATACAATTGAAATACGATAAATTTATGGATTTGTATAACTCTGCTGTGAAAAAGTTTGTGCCATATCACAGAAAGAGGACTTTAAATAATAAACAGTGGTTTAATAGAAATTGTGAAGCAAAATAGAACAAAGAAAAGGCATGGAAGAAACTTAAGAAAAACAGTGATGTATTATGAAGAGAAGTCTACAAAACAGCAAAGAATAGATATGTTGAAGTAAGGAGAACAGCACAGAAGGAATATGAACAGAGGGTGGTGGAAAATTGTGATAGTGACTCAAAAATGTTTTACAAATTCATAAATGGAAAACTAAATAAAAGGGAGGCAATAGAAAAGGTAAAAAAAGGGGAAGAAGTATATGAAGATGCTGGAGATATAGCTGAAATTTTGAACGACAACTTTTGCAAAGTGTTTACAAAGGAGGAGCATTTTATGGGAGGAAGGCCTACGGAAATAAAGCAAATGCAGGACATCATGATTACTAAGGAAGATGTAAGGAAAATTATAAGCAATCTGGATATTAATAAATCAATGGGGCCTGATGGCATATCTGGGAGGTTGCTAAATGAATGTAAGGATCAATTGTTGAAGCCCCTTATTTGATATTGTGGAAACCTCCATACGAACAGGATTAGTCCCGAAAGAGTGGAAAAGAGCTGACATTGTGCTTATATATAAGAATGGTAGTAGGATGGAACCACTAAATTATAGACCAGTATCGTTAACTAGTATATTGTGCAAGGTATGTGATGAAGTAATTCAAGCTAAGTGGAGTGAGTATCCAGAAAGTGAAAACATTCTGAGTGAAAGACAGTTTGGTTTCAGAAAAGGAAGATTGTGCTTATCCAATTTATTATGTTTTTATTCAAGAGTGACTGACATACTACAACATAGAGAGAGATGTGTGGATGCTATCTACCTGGACTTAAGAAAGGCCTTTGATAAAGTACCACACAATAGACTGATGTGGAAACTAAAGAAGATTGAAGGAGTAAATGATAAACTAGCAAAATGGATGGAAAATTACTTAGTGGGAAGAAAAATGAGAACAGTGGTGAGATGAAGGAAGTCCAAGTGGAAGAAGGTAACCAGTGGAGTTCCACAAGGGTCAGTGCTGGGTCCCATCATGTTTTTTATTTATGTTAATGATATGCCAGTAGGAATTGACAGTTACATGAACAGGTTTGCAGATGATACTAAAATTATGAGGAGAGAAAAGAATGTGGAAGATTGTAACAAGTTACAGGAAGATCTTGATAAAATATATGAGTGGAGTAAGGAGTGGCAAATGGAATTCAATATAGACAAGCCATCATGTTTTTGATTTATGTTAATGATATGCCAGTAGGAATTGACAGTTACATGAACATGTTTGCGGATGATACTAAAATTATGAGGAGAGTAAAGAATGTGGAAGATTGTAACAAGTTACAGGAAGATCTTGATAAAATATATGAGTGGAGTAAGGAGTGGCAGATGGAATATAATATAGACAAGACCCATGTTATGAAAATGGGAAGAAGTAGATACAGACCAAACTGGGATTACAGGCTGGGTGATGAGAAAATTAAAGAGACCAATGAGGAGAAAGACTTAGGAGTAACCGTGCAAAACACTTTGTCACCGGAGAAACACATTAACAAGATTTTTTTGAAAACATATAACATGCTTCAAAATATTGGCCTTGCATTCCACTACCTAGATAAAGGAATGATGAGGAAGATATTATGTATCTTAATAAGACCCCAGTTAGAATATGCAGCTTGTGTCTGGTCACCACATATGAAGAAAAATGTGAAGAAGGTAGAAAGGGTACAGAGGCTGGCAACAAGGATGGTACCAGGACTCAGGGAGTTAGACCATGAGGAAAAATTGAGGAAGCTGGGGCTGACCAAATTAGAAGAGAGAAGAATAAGAGGAGACATGATAACTATATATAAATTGGTGAACAAGATTGACATACTGGACAGAGAGTTGATAAAGGTGACCACAAGTAATCATCTCCGAGGACATGGAAAAAAGCTAATAAAAGACATCTGTCTAAATGACGTGAGAAAATACAGTTTCCCGCATCGTAGCATTGATAAGTGGAATAAATTGAGCAGTGATGTCGTTGACGCGGTGTGTGTCAATCAGATGAAAGAGAGATATGACAGGAATGGACAAGGAGACAGGACACAGAGAGCTTAGCTCGGGCCCTGTAATACACAAATAGGTAAATACACACAGCTCAATCAAACATACCCAATACATACAAAACATCTGTACAGAGGATTTGTGACAGACCAACACACACACACACAGCCATATTGATAGAATTTTTAGAGAAACATATAATTTGCAAAGGAATATTGGAGTAGCATTTCACTACATGGACAAAGAAATGATGAAGAAATTGATAAGTACTATAATAAGATCCAAATTGGAATATGTAGGAGTAGTGTGGACCCCTCATAAAAAGAAACACATAAGGAAATTGGAGAGGCTACAAAAAATAGCTACAAGAATGGTTCCAGAATTTGAAGGGATGACATATGAGGAGAGACTAAAGGCTATGGATCTACCAACCTTGGAACAAAGAAGGAGAGAGGGAGACCTGATACAAGTTTATAAATTGATCAACGGAATGGACCAAGTGGATAATGAGAAACTGATCCTGAGAGAAGAATATGACATCCGAAGCACAAGATCGCATACTAAAAAGCTGAGAAAAGGAAGATGTCTGAGAGGTATTAAAAAATATAGTTTCCCGCAGAGATGTATTGAGATGTGGAACAGTTTAAATGAAGAAGTAGTGTCTGCAACGAGTGTGCATATTTTTAAAGTAAGATTGGATAAGTGTAGATATGGAGATGGGCCACACAAGCATAAGGCCCAGGCCCTGTAAAACTACAATTAGGTAAATACAACTAGGTAAATACACACACACACACACAAGAGATGCAGTCGAGGAAAGACGCACTGGCGCCATTCCAACAATCAGCTGATCTTCACTACATACCGGTTGTACAGTTTTTACAGTGGCCTGGGCAGGTAGTGTGGACTCATTTTTTTTTTTTTCATGCAATCAATTATTAAGGAATGATGAGTGAAAAAGAGATTCCATCAAAATACAGACATGAGATTAGAGAAGGAAGGAAAGCTGATGATGACTATGCTGGTGAGGGTGAGCGTGTATTTGAAGGCTTCGATACGACGAGTACTTCACTACTAAAGAGAGTGTTAAATATTGAATATAAACTAGATAAATTGATAAAGGAGAATATGGAAATGAAAGTGAATGAAGAACAGGATAAAGAGTTTATAAAACTGAGAGAAAGGATAAAAAAGTGGAAGAAAACGAAGCTAGGCTAAGAGCGGAAAACGAAGAACTAAAAAAGGAAGTAGCTAACTACAAAAAGCAGATGGAAGAAGGACTCGGTAAAGCCGAGAAAGAAAAAGAGAAGCTGAAAGATCTAGTAAACAAGGAAGAGGAAAGAGTACAGAACGTGATTAAAAAAGAAGTACAAGCATGGAGAGTCCAAGATAAGAAAGATAAGGCTGATTTTCAGGAGGTGATTCAAGAACAACTTAAAGAAAAAGAAGAAAATATGACAAACAAAATGATAGGAGTCCTCAAGACAAAAGAAAATTTAGTTAGAGAAATTGCAGAAAAAAGAAGAGTGTAGTCGTATTTGGAATAAAAGAAAAAATATAAAATATAGACCAAAAGAGAAAAGAAGAAATGAAATCAGTCAAAGACCTACTGAAGAATCTAAACGACGAAGATAGGCAGAACTTGGAAGAGGAAGTAGAAGAAATAAACAGAATGGGACCATATCAAGAAGGAAAACGAGACCAATTAAAATACTACTAAAATCACAAGCAGCAACAGAAGAAATATTATATAGAACAACAAAACTTAGAGAAACAGAAGGCTGCAAGGATATCTATATAAAGAAAAATAGAAATGAGGAAGAAAGGAAGAGATACAATGAACTGGCAGCAGCAGTAAGGGAAAAGAATAATGAAAGGTCAGAAGAGGAGAAGAAGGCATTTTTGGAGAATTCTAGGAGACAGGATAAGGAAATGGTATATAAACGAGAAGGAAGAGAAAAAGTGGAACAAGTTTAACTAAAAATGATAAAGGCAAAAGACTAAAAATGATGTATACGAACATAGACGGGTTTTATCAAGTAAATTAGAATTAAGAGATTACATAAAGAAAGAAAATCCAGATATTGTATGCCTGGCTGAAACAAAACTAAATAAGGCAATCAAAATAGACTTGGATAATAGGTATAATGTATGGAGAAGAGACAGAGTGGGTAAAGGAGGAGGAGGAGTCATGATTATGTTAAGGAAGGAGATAGTGATAAATGAAATGGAATGTGGGAAGGAAAAGCAGAAGTATTGTATATTAAGATGCATATTAATAAAAAGAGTTAACAATCATTGTAACATATGTGCCACCAAAACAAATTCATGGACCAATCAAGAATATAAAGACATGATAGATGACACAATAAGGAGTCTAACGAGAATCGTTAAAGAAAGGAGAAAAGTGATATTAGTAGGAGATTTCAACTGTAAAGAAGTGGACTGGGAAAATTATGAAAGTGGTATGGGGAAGAAGCCTGGGAGAAAGATTCTTGAACCTAATGATAGACAATATGATGGACCAGAGAGTAAAGGAATGCACAAGATTCAGAGGAAACGACGAGCCGGCGAGATTGGACCTAGTTTTTACAAGGGGTATACAAATGAATGATGATATAAGATATAAGTGCCCATTGGGAAAGAGTGACCATGCAATATTAGAAATAGATATAGAAGAGGAAAGGAAGATAGAGACGATTCATACAAAGGAGACCGATTAAATTACAGAAAGGCTGATATTGAGAATCTCAAGAACTATTTTAAAAACGTAGACTGGGAGGAGATGGAAAACTCAGAGACAATGCAAGACAAATATAACTTATTTTTGGAAATATACAAAACAGGAGTCAGGAATATGTCCCAAAATATAGACCTAAAGAAGAAGGAAAGAAAGATTGGTTTAATGCAAGGTGTGCTAGGGCAAAGGAGAAAAGAGATGGAGCATGGAAAAGGTGGAGGAGAAATAGAAATCCAGCAAATAAGGAAAACTTCAAAGCAGCGAGAAATGAATATGTTAAGGTGAGGAAGGAAGAGGAAAAGAACTTGAAAAGACATTGTCGAAAAATGTAAGGAGCAACCAAAATTGTTCTATAGATTCATAAATGGAAAAATTAGGCAAAAGAAACAATAGAAAGGTTAAAAGGAGAGAACGGGATGGTGGAAGACCCAAAAGTATGGCAGAACTATTAAATAAAAAATTCCAGGAGGTCTTTACTAAGGAATCCAAATTTGAGAGGCCACAGAGTAATAGAGAGACAATCTATATGAAAGAGATTAAAGTAACCAAGCTTGAAATAAAAGAGTTAATGAAGGAACTGGATGAAGAGAAGGCAATGGGACCAGATGAAGTCTCAGGCAGAATACTGAAAGAATGTAGGGAAGAACTAGCAAGTCCTATATACAACATCATAAAATGCTCAATAGAAAATGGAACAGTACCAGTAGAATGGAAAAGAGCTGAGGTGGTTCCCATATATAAGAGCAGAAGGAAGGAAGAACCTTTAAATTACAGACCGGTATCACTAACTAGTGTAATATGCAAGATGTGTGAAAGAATAATAAAGAAACAATGGATCGAATTCCTTGAAGACAACAAATTAATATCAAATAGCCAATTTGGTTTTAGAAAAAGACGGTCTTGTGTAACTAATTTATTGAGTTTCTATTCTAGAATAGTTGATAGAGTACAAGAGAGAGAGGATGGGTTGACTGTATTTATTTGGATTTAAAAAAGGCATTTGACAAAGTGCCACATGCAAGATTACTGTGGAAGTTAGAGGAGAAGGGTGGCTTAAAAGGAAGCACATTGAGATGGATAGAAAATTATTTGAGGGGGAGAGAAATAAGGACGGTAGTTAAAGATATGAAGTCCAAGTGGAGAGCAGTAGAAAGCGGAGTGCCACAGGGGTCAGTATTGGCACCAATACTT